>NW_017729000.1:11149044-11169267 GCF_001723915.1 Gavialis gangeticus | reverse complement strand
CTATCTCCCCCACCCCAAAGATGTGGATTCCCTGTCATATGAAATTGGTAAAGCAACACCTTGTGTCTCTTCAATTTACACAGTCTAGCTCTATTGCAAATTACTCAGCTTGATGCAAGTATCCCTGGTGCAATTATGATGCTGACATTATGCAGGTAGTTAGCATAGATCATCTTAATGTCCCTTCTGGCCTTTAGATCTCTACAGTTACAAGAGTAACAATGAAGTTTACCATGGATTGCACTTTCAATTCCTACTGTTGGGTGAAGGCAGCTGCCAGTTTGTATTCAGGTCAGATGCACAATCGTCACAGAGAAGATAGTCGTAGTGCTCTATCACAGAAACTTTAATTTGGTTTCCTCCTTATTTTCCATGGAGCTCACAAAGCAAAAGTTTGAAACACAACAAAACAAAGTCCCTTTCCAAAGGAAGCTGATGGAGGAAGAATGGTCCAGTACCTAGGATGCTGGCTTGGAAGACCTTAGATTCATCTCCTCGTTGTGCCACAAGCGTCCTGTGTGACCATGGGTGAGTCATGTAGACCTAAACACACAAAACGATTAGGTGCATACACTTGGTCTGAGGTGTAATTTAAGGTCCTAAATTCAGGAGTGCAATCCTCAACCTCCTCCCTAAACTTTGTAGTCACTTAATTTTTGCCAGTAAAGTTGTTTCTTGTTAAGATTTAAGTGCCTATCCCACACCTAAACCCTGTTGGGATCATCTGAGAGCCCTTTTATGGTAGATGTGTGCTGAGCGTGTCTTAACATTCACCTCCAGGAGCGAGCTTCCCAAAAAACATAGTTGCCAAGGAGACTTTCACTAAAGAACATGGCTGGAAAAAACGATACTCGTCTTCATAACGGTGCTCAACTTTTCTATAATTATATGTGAAGCACCAGCAAAAAAACAGCATTTTCTTGCCTGTAGGTTGTTCCTTGTTTGTTGTCAATCTTCTGCTCCATGATAATCAGATGTCTTGTATAGTAATGCCATTCATTTGCTTCTGGGTATTGCAAATCAATGCTTTGTATGAACAGGGCCTTTTTAATGTAAAAAGGAAGAAGGTTTGATACAACTACAGTATTGTGCAAACAAAAGACCGTAGACCCCAATAATCTAAGTCAGACATTCCCAAAATACGGCCCGTGGACAATCAGCTGGGGTGTGCTGAGCGCTTGATGATAGGCAGTGGAAAAATAGATAGATGATCAGATGGTGCTAGTTCCTTATTTTCAACTGCTATATCCTGTTAACTGACACTTAAAATACATTACTCTCCTTAGATTAATTTTCAGTGTAAGCAATAACTGTAGTTGCCACAGGGACTTTTTATGATTGTAGATAGGAGGAGGGGAAGTTGGTGATTGCAAATGCATAGGGAGACATCCAAGAGACAATATGTATTAAAATGTGGTCTGTGTTATTTCATTTCAATTAAGACATTATTTTTAAAAATAGACTGACTTCTTTGCCTGCAACAGCAAAATCAGATCACCTCTCAGCAGTATTAACTACGAAAAGATTCAGTGCTGGACACCAGGCATTGGATAGAGCAGTGGTCTTCAATCTGTGGTCCACAGACCCCTGGGCACCCACAGACTATGTCTAGGGTCCGTAAAAGGTGACTATGATTAATCAAAAGTATGTGAATACCAACACTTGCAATTCAAAGAAGTCCGCACTTCCATTTGAATTGTTTACACGTCTGAAAATGAAAAAAAGTTGAAAACCACTGGGACAGAGCACAAGTCATGGGACAATGAAGATAGTTGCAGTGAGTCACATAGGCAGGAATGAAGTCAGAAGGTTTTCATGTTCATCTGATGACTCAAACCATAGTCCTGAAGCAAGATCTTTTTTTGCAAACTCATATATTGCCAACCAGCAAAGAAAATAAAAGCTGCAATGCTTATTAAAGGCAAGAGTCCTTGGATAAAACTCAGTTTCATAAACTCATCAAGTTGCAGAGAAGTGCTTGTTTCTTTTGCTATGTTTGATGTGTCTTTCTCTTCAGTGAGACAAGGGGGCACGACATGAATGAATTACTACTGGGCTGTGCCCTTGTTTACAATGGAAAGATAATGTTTAGTGTCCAATTTCTACCTATTAGACATGGCAGGAAAGGTTCTTTGGGTAGATGTGATATCTTTTATTAGATCAACTGAGTAGTTGGAACAAAGCTCTTTGCAAGCTTTTGGGCCCAAATACCCTTCTTTAGGCATAGGGAGACTCTGCTGTTGTTCTGAGATCTCCAAGCAGAGTCTCCCTATACCTGACGAAGGGTATGTGCGCCTGAAACCTTGCAAAGAACTTTGTTCCAACCGCTCACTTGGTCTAATAAAAGATATCACATCTACCCAAAGAACCTTGCCTGCTTATGTCCTTAGACCAACACGGTACAACTAAAAACCCTGCAACATGGTACCTACTAGACACACTCAGGTTAAAAGAAATGCTTAGCCTCAGCAGGTGCAGGGGGAAAGGGTGGGTATTAGAAGAGCCTCATGGGGTTTAGTGGCCTCTGCTACTTTACCATTTAGAAAGGTATTGTGCTGATCGCCAGCCATTGAGGTCATGGTCTCTGCCTCCTTTGTGCCACTGCTAAAGCCCTGCACATCCTTGGAATCATATCCTTCCCTGATGAGCTGTGCCAGGGATATTCATCCTGTCGCCCTACATGTGGCTGCCCACTGTAGGTAAAGTTAAAAAATTTAATGAAGATATCATTTTAAAAGAATGGAGAGCATAGAATTAATGAGATGATGGCATCTATATGAGAAGCTCCCAGGGACCAGATTTGGCCTGTCTTCAAAAATCTGAATGCTAGCAAAAGTCTGTATGCTGACTGCAACAAATGGCATTTCCCCCCATATTAGTTATGTGGACACAAGGAAAATTAACAGCAAAATAGAAGTTACAAAATATCTCTTACCTAAGTAAGCAGGTTGTGTTGCAATGCTCATCCTCTCTTATTAGCTAAAATTTGGAGTAGTGGCGATTACCTAGTCAGCAGGACCCACTAAATTACCCTGCTAATTCAAAATATGCTGTGTGGGTTGACAGCGAACAGATGCTCATGGTAAGAACCACAACCAATTATTTCTGCATAAAGTCTTGGTTCCTTGTCATCTGTTCAGAACCTATGTTTTTAAAGAGTTTACATACAGTAATAAGGAGCTCAATGACTGTTTTTTTCCTCCCCCAGGTTTTGCTATTAGCAGTATCAGTGTGCTCAGATGCCCTGCTTTTGGTGGTAGAGCCAGGGTGTTACTGTTCAGCAATTCATTCTCTTGTTCACTTGTCAAGAAAGTTGTCCATTGTCCCTGCATTTCAATTCTGCCATTCTCCAGGTCCTAATTTGGAGGACATGGGGAGATGTTGCTTTCCTCGTTACAAAGAGAGAAAAATGTCACTGTCATGAATCCATGCAAAAGGCTAGTGACGGTGACAGATAGATTTTGGTTTTCTGTTTATGTCTTGACAGTGTTAAGAAGGCATTAGTGTAAGCGGAATATAATGTACAGGCAAGAGACATGTTAATACAGCAAAATATATCCCTCATTGATTATTTCACTTTGGGACACTGGGCTCTTTCTCTTTGCTTTCTCCTAATGCATGTGATCAGATATTTGTTTGAAAAAATGTTTGCAGAAAGCACAATGAAAAATCAATGAGAATGTACAGGAACCATTTTGCAGACTCTTGGAGATACGGGGGTGAGATATACTGAAAACAGAAACAGTCTTATGTCCCTATGGTGATCCATGCCTTTGCTTGAAATATGAACAACAAATAATATACAAGGGAAAATGAGTGACGAATAGTTTGCAAACAATGCATACATTGTAATACATTTAATTAAAGCAGTCCTTGGATAATTTTGAGTGTAGATAAAACTAATACAAATCAAAGTCTTCCTACAGATAATTGTTGAGGAGGAAAGTGTTAAATTCACAATGGTTTTCACAGCTCTGCTAAATATGGTACCTCTGAGTTAATTTCTGAATCCCTGACATTTGTGTGTTTTATCTTCTCAGCCTTGGTTGTCATATTAACTTGATAATGCTCTTCTAAGACAGGGCAAATTTTGGAACTTAGATGTGTGCAGTTTCCTGCTAAACCAACACTATTGTCTGTGCAAAATGCTTATTTGCACCCACATATTCACCTATTTGTGCATTTTGGATGTCTCATGCTTTTTTTAACTGCCATATAGTTGCTTTTTTCACTGAAGTTTCCTTTTTATATTCTAAAAGAAAGGAAAAAAAAAACCCTGTAGTTTAATTTTAATGCATGGCCTTCTAAAAATACAGGCATGTGGATATCCACCCAGATGGACATACTAACACACTAGTAAACACATCACCATTATTATTATATGTACATACCATGGTTCTTTATGTGTGTATAAAATATTTGCATACCTTAGCATACCATGAATATAATATTAATATTTAAAAACTAAAATATTTAATAATATTTAGTACCTAACACTTGAAATTATGCTTGGCAAAAAGAACGAATTTCACTTTTTCAATGCAAATACCAAGCTACTCTAATGACTGCCCCTCACTCCTTTCGTAGAAAATTCATTCTTTTTTTTCCTAACCAGGATGACTCTTAGATGTCTCATCTAATTTTCAGGCTATTCCTAGAAAAGGGGAAAGTCGCATCATAAGTGGTAAGTGATTTTAATAATAGCTGTACTTGCCAGCTGACCATCCAAAGCTGGAGCCATTCAAAATCACTAATCTCTCCTGGAATTTTTGGCTTGTATATTTTAAATTATATGTGTTTTGAGACCATGCCTAAGACACTTGGAAGCCTAAGAAGAAACATCTATGTTTTTTTTGCTTTCTATTAATACCGGTTTATGCAGTTAACAGTTTCAGCCAGCAGATGGAGTTTGGCTGGAGCAGATAAGACAGAGAGATACAGATTCTTTGGCCTTACTTGAACTTTACTATTAAAAGCACTTTGCTGAGAATTTTTGCAAATTCTAAGAGCCCTAAAGTTACTTAAGATGATATCACCTAACAACTTATCTATAAGCATAATGCACTGCTTCAAAGGATGATTTGTGAAGCTTGTTAATTGGATTCAGGTTGACTTCAGAAGTGTGTGGAGGGGCGCTACACAACTGTCTTAATATACTTCGCCAAGCAGGAAAGTGGGAAGCAAGGCATACATCCGTTTCAGTCAAGTTTCCCGATTGTAAGTTTCATTCATTAGCTCCTAATGGAGTTACCTAATAAGAATTTTTTAAAAATCAAGAATGATACAGTGGCAATGGAAGTACCAAAGACTGCACAACCCACCACTGAAAAAAGTACAACTGTCTGATAAAAATCCCAGTGCTATATTTGTAACAGCAGAAGGCAAACCAGAAAAGAGCTGAGGGCAGTTGTTGCTACACTTATGAGCACTGAACTGCAAACAGTCAAGGCAAAAAGCATTGGGGTTGAACAATCCTTCTAGATCGCAGAACGTATCTTTGATTGTCTTTTGCCTAGGAACAGAACGCCACTGCATAAGAAGCAAAACCAAACAAGACTACAATGATCATGGCAACGTACTGGAATCTGGCCTGGGCTCAAATGTATTCAGCAACAAGACGTCCTTTGATCACAATGAGAAGATGAGGCAATTGCAATAGATAAAAAGGTAAAAACCAAGAGCAGCTATGCTATTAGCTGAAATAGTATCCTTGCAAAAGACTAGGAGGAGCCATTTAAAATCCTAGCAACACTCCAAAAATGCTTTTGGCCCCCTTCAAAATCACACAGATGAAATGTACTTTCAGTCACTGTACTCAAGAATCTGGGGAAACAATAGATTAATGTGTTGCCATGTAGTGCCAAATAGTGACTAGTGCAATTACTGTATTAATTTTTAAATGATGAACTAATTCCTGATAAATTGGTGATAAAGATAAAAGATGCAGGAGCTTTCATGAGAATGCTCAGAGTCTGTACCCACTCTACCAAGACTTGTAGACATGTTCAGAGTTAGGGAAGAAACTTGCATTCAAATGTTGAGTTTACATGAAGTAGATACTCAAACTCCCTGCTGCAGCAGCTAGACTGCTGTTAATATCCAAGCCGGCTCATTTAAAGTTTGCTCAGTTGTCTCTACACTATACTGATATAACTATAAAGTTCTTTTACCAGGTAGCACGCAGAAAGCATGAAATTACAAGGTAAAGTACACTGAAATTTGTGGCGAGCAAAAGAAGACTTTTTGGTATTGTGGAAGATAATGGGAACACGATCATGGAAAATACGTTGCATATGAAATCAGGTGCAATAGTTGTATCAAAATAAATCATTATGCTAAAACTTGCAGAGAGAAAAAACATATACCAGATTAAGATTCAATCAGTGATTCAGAGGATCAGTTTGCACATATATGACAACAGTACAGTGCAAAACTGCAAAAGTAAATGGTTCTAAAACTAAAACCGGTCCAAGATGCAGAGACAAAGCGGCAGCAGGCGGACAGGAAATTACCTGTCAAATAGACAGCGGGCAACTAATGGGTGTATCAGGGTACAAAGACTTCCTTTCACTTCGCAGGAGAAGAAAGTGAATTACAACCAAGCAAAACTACGTTAAAATCCCATGATGACGCAACCATACTGCCATTAGGTCAAAGTATATTACAAGCAGTGTGTCAAGGAAATCCAGCCTGAAATTTGATGTACTGCAGGCAACACAGAAGCCACTGCTGTCAACTAAAAACAAGTAAACATCCAAGCAAACCAAAAAAAAAAAAAAGGATCCAGAGGAGACAATTCACTGTGCCATCCCTGCAACAAAGCTGCTAAGATTACCAAGATGCTTTGGAAGGCCTGGGATGTTACTTCTGGAAAGAGATAGGACAATTCAGCCAGCACAGGACCAGACCTGCAGATTACCTGGAGACAGAAAAAAACTGGCGACGAGGTTGTGCTTACATAGCAGCCTATACAGACAGTGTGTAGGTGGGTATTAAAAGTAGGAGAGGAAAACAAACCCGGTATTGCAGCTGGGGTTCACAGAAACATTTGATATTGTTGCTAGAAGTTTCATTTGGGCAGTGTTCATTGAGCTAAGTTAATAATGGCTTGTACCGGATGCAGATCTTGGAAGCTGAGAATGTACTTGTTTTACAACGCCTGCAGAATAGCAGGGTATTTTATAAGATATTCAGTGTTTACTCGGCCAGTGCCCTGGACTATGTCTTGCCTTCAGCAATGCCCCTGGCTAGGTCCTGGAATAACGTTATCTGCACAATATCAAACCAACTGAAATGTAGACAAAGGACTTTGTACAATACAAAAGCATTTAAGACCAGTCTTCCCAAACCCAGGAGAAAGTACTGTAGTTGTCAAATAGGTTAAAATCAAGTTGAGTTGCAAAGAAAACAGAGCTGGCACTAAGTTATATAGGTACTTAAAATGCATGTACGGCATGCGATTGTGTTCTGGGGATACGGTAGACTGTAATGAAAAATACCTTCTCAGTAGTGGGGTGCTGCAGTATACTTGTGTCTCAGAACTTAGACATACTTCCAAGACATGCTATATGAAGAAGAGCATGCATAGAAAAAGAAAGAAAACCTGTTATGTCATGTTGTCTTGACTCTTTCTCCGCTTGAATACCAATCACAGACAGATCTCACCATTGAAGGTTTATATTTCTTCAGTTATTTGCTCAGTCTGAAGCCTGTATGTTTCAAAATGATCGTGAACTGATGCTCTTCTTACCCAGCTGGTGACAGTGGAGGGATTCTTAACTACTGAAAATATCAGTCTACAGGTGTTCCTCAGCTAGATTCAAACAAGAGAAGTAGCTAATGCTTCCCCCAGAGCTTCTGTATGCCACATGCCAATTTTAGCAGATAGTAACAGGATAATAGCAGCACAGACTGTCTTCAGGTATCAGTGAAAGGATACAGGGACAAACTGATCTATTTTAAAAAGTCTAATTATTTTCTTCATAAATTTCTCAGCAGTGCTGCTGTTCAAAGTGACAATCAAGTACCAATTCTTTTCTAATGCTAATTGAGACACCAGACTGCATTTTGCTAATGAAAGACTCATCTCCTTCATGTATCAGTGAAGACATATATTAAGCTTCGCTCATTTAGGAAGCAATGTGTTTTATTAGACATCTACTCTTTGCTTTCATTATTTGATGTTTCCCTTGCCACATGTTATGCTAACTTTTCAATTACATTGAAAAGGGTTAAAAGAATTAAATAAATCTGGGGACAAGGAACATTCTTCTTTCTGTTTTTGGCTTATTTTACCTTAGATTTTGTCCTATTCTATGAAAAAAGGAAAGCCTTACTTAACAGAAAGAAGTAATTAAAGTGTCGTTCCACTTTCAAACAATTAAAAACTAGTTCTAGACCATCTTTATAGATGTGATAAGTACTCACACTTTGTATAGTACTCTGCCCATAAAGTATTTATTTGAGTAAAAGCAGAACAGTTATTTTCTAATATATTTTCCATGTCAAATTTGGCTCATTTTGACCCTCCCAAATCTGGCTGCTACAACATTTAAACCCAATAATCATACAGATTAAAATAAAAATCCTAATAGGAATAGGTGTTCTTTAAACAAAACAAAACAAAACTCGAGCTCCTCTGTGTTTTGCAACTGAACCATGGCTCTCTTACACTAATGCTCAAGTCAAACTGCCCAAAAAATAGGTATAAGAAATGAAACCCTATCTTTTATATTCAGCTTTTGGACCCCTCAAAGCTTAACTTTGTAGTTATAAGTTTGTTTTATAATAACTGGCAGTAAAAATGGATGGCTCTATTACCCCCTTTCAAGGTGACAGAGCATAGTGCACAAAGGATAAGCATTCTTTCCATTGTGTTAATTTAAGCTGGCATTAAAAACACGGACAAATATATTTACTGAAAAAACAGAGGATCAGTTTGGCTTTTGGTGGATACTGGTAGCCAGGGCTCCAATGAGGCCAGTGAAGCTACGTCAGTCTATACCAGTAGGCAGTTTGGCTCATAGTTTTTTCCCTGATGGTGTCATTTCTGGAAAGTAAAGAATTGCCAGTCACGCTAAGGCCACACCAAACTGCTTAATATGAAGCAGGTGGCACCTCTTCTTGTCTTCATTTCACAAACATGACATACTGATACTGCAGGACCCAGCTCTGTGACACATCTGAGTCCCCCACTTAGGTACGGAGGCACTGGCAGTGCTATCCCTTAGCTCGTAGGCATCAGTCCTGTGAGCAGAAAATTACAGCTATGATTATTTTATTGCTTTACCATAACTTCTTTCCCTATGATTCATACTGCCTGAAGAGATTAGTTTTCTTTACCATTTAACCTCTCAATATTGCTGCCTGCACCAAATTTATGTCTAGGATAAAGACTAGCCTATGTCCTTTTTTATTGACTCCAGTTAGTTTTCATAATGAAAATAACGTCATGTGGTCTTTGATTGTGGTACTTTGAAATCTTTATTGAAAATGTAGATGTGATTTTTATCGTGCTAATTAAATGTCTTGGAATAAGGGACAGCATAAAACCATAATTAATGTCCCTGTTTGGTTCATCATCTGTTTGGATTTGATTTTGGCTGAAAACTCATCTGATCTTTATAGATTTAAATAATCAGATGCACCGTCTCCAGAAAGACAAACGAGAATTGCAGAGACAAGTGCTCTCATGACCTTGTTCCTGTATTCTCCTGATTTTCTTGCAAGACTCTGGGAGGAATTGCATTCTGTCTCATACGACTTCACCAGAGCCTCTGAGCCTTTGCCAGTGGTGCTATTAGTGATCTGCACCACTGTTGCGTGGTTTGTTTTCCCTGTCATCCTCTCTGCAGGCACAGTGTATGCAACATGGCATTTTCTTTTCTGGTGTCAAACACAGCCATATCTTTATGTATGAGAAGGGCACCATATACACTTATAAAAAACTGGTATATAAATAGTGGCTGCTTAGTCCAGAGTAAAGCGAGACTCTCCTGATTTATAACCAGCGGTGCAGAAATCTGATACATGACTCTGAAGCTGCTATAACCTTGTAAAACAGAAATTATGATAGAAACCAATAGAATGTAATTGAGGCTTATTATCATTATTTGTTTTATTATAGCTCCTAGGAATCATAAGTATGGGCTCATAAAATTCCATACACTGTTTCTAAGTACCCGTAGAAAGGAAATTTCTCTTAAATCCAATTGGATGCGTCTCTAGGGATGTTAGTTTTATTATAGTGATGACTCTGCTCTGCAACGTACAGACCAAAGATCCATGCCCAAGAAAGTTTTAACATGGACTTGAGGCACAGAGAAATCAGTTCAGGTGGTGTGAAAACACTGGGTGGTGGTACAAGTGCCAAAACTAAGGAAACCTTGGAGTTCTGTGTGAGGCTTTAAAAGACCAGTTTATGTGAAAGAGGGATTTGCAGGAAGAAAGAGGGGCATTTGGGAGCTCATTGTTTTTTTAGACTTCCTTTCAAGGTAAATCCAGCATAATGGAGCGATTGACATTTATTGACTTTCTGCACCATCTAGTGGGGATTAAAATTAATTGCTCTTATTTTATGAAAATTCCAGGCAGCTCTGGTTGCCCTTGGCTTCACCTCCCTAAAATGGGCAGTGGCATTGTTATTGGAGGACACGGACAGCGTCAGCATTAAGAATGCTGGAAAATGGGCTTGCATTAAGAACACAAGCGAGAGCAAGCCGCACAAAGCAAATGATACGTTTTATTAATGCCTGTTACACCAGGCATTAATGCCTTTTATGCCAGCTGCTTCACAGGTGATCTGTACGAATGGCAATGAAGTGGACTATTGAGGGGCTGTGATCTGTCATTAACTGAAGAGCCATCTGGTGGACCATACAAGTATACAGAGCCTTAAAGTCCAGCAGGTGTTCTGGGCCATAGACTATTGGAAACAGAATAAAAACAGTTGCAGACTGCCGTTAGAGATAGGGGGAGCTTGAGGCGAAGGCATTCAGGAGATGTAAATTCAATTCCTATCTTCGCCATGCCATTGCATATCAGCTAGAGTCTGCAAGGCACTGCTGTGATACCAAAAATTAGCAACCAGTAATGAGAACAAAGGTGGATGGCAGGCGCAGTCATTAGACATTTTCAGAAGGTAATGTTTGTGTTTTTTCTCACGTTGGTTCTGACGGTATTTGAAGGTGGAATCTCTAAATCCAGCCTCTCTCAGTCCTGTGCATCATGCACCTAATTCAATCGTTCATCCTTTGTATTCAGGTACTGCCTAGATGTCCCAGCTGTGGCTGGGCCCTGTTGCGTTATCTGTTGCCTGTGCTTCTAGTGAGAGATGGTCTCTGTCGCGGAAAGCTTAGAGCTCAAGCAGGTAATGTGGATGCAGGCTGGGAGAAAGGAAGCTATAGATCCTCATTTTACAGACATGGGAACAAGATGTGGAGAAGTTAAGGAGTCTTCTAGAGGTTGCATATCATAGCCATGGGCTGAATCGGGATTTTAACCCCCTGATTGCCAGTCGCATACCTTAAGCATGTGATTCTCCTTCTTATCTTTACCATATTACTCTCTGTGCTTCTCTATGAAGCTTTCCTTAAAGGTCTTCTGTTTAGAAAAGGTCTGATAGCTGCACCCCTCTCACTCTGAGTTGTGACACTTTCTCCTTGGTGCTCCATTAATGTCTCTCTTTTGGTAGGATGGACTATTAACACTTGTTCTCTCAATAACCTCCTTCTGCATATGGGATTTCCTTAACATTCATCCCACAGCATTATGAAATTTTGCAGCCTAATTTCACGGCTGTGTTGATTCTGCAGATGTATGTGCATAGAGAGAGAGGCATTTCAATGCATCCTGTTTTCATGCCAAGAATTTCTTTGGGCCATTCCCGCTACATGAAAGGAACCACGATCTGATTCAGCACGTGGAAGCAGAAGTAATTGTGGTGGCCTTAGTGTCAGGCATTTCCTTCAACATCGTTTGGTTAATTATCAGTGAGCAGAGTGACACTGAGCAATTATAATCCTAATTTTCTGGGCTAACATTCGGGAAACTACAGCCAGTTTTCTTGTGTTGCTTGGCAACTCATGCATGCTTTGAAATGGGTTTAAAGCAGAGAGTGATAAACATTGTTCAGATAGACAAGGTGTCACTAATGTGTTACAAGGGACCAGAAGCTTGGAAAAACCCACCTGGAGAATGAGTTCACTCTTGAAACAGCTCCCCAGTCTAATTAAAGTAAAGAAACATGGAAAAGATGCCCGAGGAAGGGAGAAAGGTTTCCTGACCTTTAAAAGGGCCCTAAATTATTTGCATGATCATGTACTTAATATTCCCACTGTGTTCCTCACTGTTTCACCAACTCATATCCTCTTTTAACCTTTGTCCTTTTACAGATGAAGATACTCAGCTACTTGTACTGCACAATAGGGAAAAAATAGCTAAGTTTATAACAGAAGCAAGATCACTGGCTTAGGAGCTGTACAGTCTTGGCTTGCGAAGGCTGCAAGTGAGAGAGGAACAGTGAAAAAAACCCTGGCCATACCCGTTCACTCTCCCTTTCAGCTGCCACACACTGCCACTGCATGACAAAGGAGACTGGGCAAGATGGACTACGGTCTGAACCAGTAAATGACAATTCTTATGTTCTTACGTGGGAAATAAAGTTGCTTGCAAGGAAAAAAACCCTCTCTTGCAGATCTCATCTTACCCTACCTATTCCTAAATGTTACACATCAGTATGTGCCAAATGAGCTTAGCGTGTTATCATTCTGGCCGGGTAGCACTCCCTTTGCACTCATGTGAATGACTATACAAGATGTGGGTATATGGGGAACAGAAAATGGGCAGAGGAAAAGCAAGCCATTGATCCCCTCCTTCCTGCTCTAGCAGCTGATAGATCTTTTGTATTGATACATATTCTATGCAATAATGGCCCCATGGGTCTCTCTTTGCTGTATGTTTAATTTAAAGACAATAATATAAATCAGAAATGGGAAAGTCCTGATTCTCCATTTTGGTTTGTTTTCTCTCCATGTGTGCAAGATTTCATTTTTCCCATGTGAAAGTCATGTCATTCATGAGCATCATTTCATTATTGTCATAACAGCCATAGCTGTTTCTGTAGGCTGCAATGACACTTTTTCCTTTGCTTGATTCCTGGTATTCTTTCCAGGGATCTGGACAGATGTCAATGTGCTTCAGTTTGACACTGCATATCATTGTCTCCACAAAGCACCTTTTCTCATTGCTTTGTCCTGATGTTTGAAATAGTTTTGATTGTCTTGCACTGACATTGCTCCATCAATTTACTTGAAGCAGAATGAAATTAGCTCTCAAAATAGTGATAGAAAATAACCGTACCATCTGTCCAGCAGTGGGTTTTCCAATGCAAATATCTTGCCTGTCTTAAAAATATTTTTCTTTAAAATTCGATATTATAATGTATCTTAATACATTTTTAAAATGCCACATGATGTTAACAACTTGCCTATCATCCTGGGTCAGAAAATTAAGGTTATCTACCTAAAAACCCATCAAAAGTAGGTTGTCCTATGTCCTGAAAGGCTGCAGTAAATTTCTCATAATGGGGTTGTTGATGCTACAATACATTTTGATAAAATGTCTGTTTTTTTGGTACTTTATGAGATCTAAGACAATCAGAAACTGGGAAGGTATTTTCTTGTCTGCATAAATAATTGATAAATGCTCCTTCATATGCTAACTAAGGTCCCTCCATATTTTGTGAGGGCAGCAGAATGTGTCTACAGATTTGCTATTTTTCATAGTTGCATCCAAATAAAAAAGATTGAATTATTTCCAAAACTGTAACTTTTGTATAGCAAAAGCATCATCTAGCAAGCACCTTTGTAGGCTAAATAATCTATAGTCCATATTCAGTTTTTATTTACTCTAAGGGAAAATCAGACTAAGCAGTTTTAAGTTCATACTCTTGTCAAATCATTGAATTGTGTTGTGTTTTTTTTTCTCTTTGACTTTCTTAGGAGTAGATTCCCCAAACCAACCTTGTAATTCTCTGCTTGAGGATGATGATAGATACTGCAGAAGTAACAGTGCAAATAATTAGGAAAAACACTAGAAACCATATTGAGATCCCCTTGACAATAATGTCTTATAGAAGTCTGAGCTACTATATTGCTTCTCAAAGTATTGAAAAGCTAAAAAGCACTGGTTTGAAACTGCACAAACTTCCTTCAAACATCTCTGTCCACACAGCTCAATCTTGATCTAGGATGCCTCTTCAAGTTCACTGCCAAGATCCTCTTAGTCAGAGACTAAGTCAAGCTGAATCATGCCAAACATTGTAGTGGTTATAATAATCCAAACTATAATGGACAAGAATAGGGTGATTAAACTCATATCTAATTCATGATCTAAATTAGAATCGGACCCTATTTCTCCAGGCTTAAAAAACCCTATCTTCCTCCCTGAAGTATTTCATATTTGGCCTTTGCATCTTGATGAGCCAGTTTTTCTACCCCAATAACACTCAAGGATCATCTGTTATTCTTTGGCCGGCCATTGTTAAATTGTCCATGCAGCCCAACTGTAGCCTCATGCCTAATATC
Organism: Gavialis gangeticus; assembly: GCF_001723915.1. Taxonomy (NCBI): domain Eukaryota; kingdom Metazoa; phylum Chordata; order Crocodylia; family Gavialidae; genus Gavialis; species Gavialis gangeticus. The sequence continues at coordinate 11,154,682 of NW_017729000.1, read as the reverse complement.
CATGCACATTTTCAACTTTGCTTCCCATTTCAAGTCTGATCACAAATACAGGACCGACGGTTCTGGAACGTGGAATGGTGTTAATAACTAATGGGACCCCAACAAATCGTCTGAAATACAAAGGTGGGTCAGATGAATGGTTTGAATAAAAGTAACTCATAGTGAACCATCAGGTGGGAATTAAAATTTAATTTAGAATGTACTATCACTGCTGTGGTGGTGGTGGTGGTGATTTACTTGATTGACTGCTGGTTTCTTTCACCTTTGCAAGCCTTAGCTTTTTACTATCTGAGGAAATTAAGGCTGAATTGCAGCAGGAAATTCCTTGTACCCAGGTGTTTCTGGTTATCCGATGAATAACTCGTCTAGTGGGGAGGCGAGGATTATGATGGGATGGTTTGGAATCTAAATGATCGCTCATTGCTTAGCACCACACATTGACATTCTGGCAGCTGCTACATTTGTTCTCAGCAAAGGATGGGAAAATCCTCCAGAGCTAAGTAACAGGTACAGCTAGCAGTGACTGTTTCATAGTTCTATTTCCATAGTTAGGGCGAAAAGCTAGTTTTATTGGGTTGTCCTGATTTAATGGACTGATTTTAGAAACCACCATTGAATTCTGTTGGGTTGTAAGCTTGGCTTCTCTCGTCAGCCGCGTGCTCTGCTGCTCCTGTTCCCCACCTTACCTGTGATATTTTTTCATCTCAACAGAACACATTAAGGGCCCGATCCAATTCTCCACTTGTTTAAAATATATAAAGGAATTATGTCAGGCCCCAATTAAGAGGATAGAAGGCCTTTGAAGAGCTGAACTGTTCTTATGTGAGTGGAGATATGCATGATCAATATTAATGCCAGGTCTGAAAATCCCATGCTGTGCAACAATGGAGTTGATTTTGCAAGCACTTCAATAAATCTATAATTTTAGGAAATAGATCTACAAAGAAACAAGCTGTTCTTGATCATAATGGTCTCTTCTGGGCCTTAAAACCTATGGATCTAAAAGCATACAATGGACCATCTCAAGCAACGTGGGAAAGTCACATTCCCATCAATAAGCCGGTACATGGAGATCAAGAGTGATACAAAGAGTATCTTACTGAATGGAGATTTCTGCTACCAACATGATGAGCCTGGTACACAAATGCCTAACAGGAGACTTTTAGCTAACACATAAATACATCCATATTCCTAACGTATCTTCTAACCTAGCCTCCTGGTACTTCCTTCTCCCTACTAGAGACAAAGCAAATTGGACGGAAAATGACAGCTATAATTATTCATATATTATTTTTTTCTGGAAAATAGACATGCACTCTTGTTATGATTTATGGCTAAGTGCCTACTATGTCTCTGTGCTGTACAGAACACAAAATAGAGACAGTCCTGGTTAGGGTAGCAGACAAGATGCAACTCTTTCCCTTTCTGATTTCTCCGAATGCATCCTGTGAGGCTTCAGAGCTTTTGCTGCCACAAAAGGGCATGAGCATCCATTATCCCCAAACTGGGGCATGCAGATTAGATAACAGAGAACCTGACTACCTCAATGCATAGACTACTTCTGTCTGTTACTGGAAGGTTGTAGGTTCAATGCATACTTTTTTTATAGCTGTTGCTTCTGCCTATGAAAATGGTGGCCTGGTAAAATGTATCCTGTTGCAGGAGGAAGGTGTCTCAATGTTAGTCCTTGTACTATTATTTCTTTCAGTAGTGTTGGATTTATTTATTGTGGTAGGATGAAACAAGTAGCTATATTTGAATACTAATAATTAGGTTCTGTCGAGGGTTGAACCTTTTGTCCATGGGCTTGCTGGTGAAGACTCTTGATGGAGTCCTTCCTGGTTAAGTGAGAAACAGTGCTGTTTCATATACTCCAACCAAAAGTAGGTCTAAAACCAACCATTGGGATGACCATGATTAACTGAAGCCCAGTGCTATGCAAAGGCCTTAGGATATGTTCCAGTCTCTATGCCTTTAGAGGCATGCTGCCCTGCTCTTTCACACAGCCTGTGGTGGAGGGGCTTGCGAAAGCTTGTTGAGTTTGATAGTGGGAGTGGACAGAATGCAAAAACTGTGCAGCCCATCAGCATCAGTTGTGCTGCCCATGGGTACCCAGTGGCTGCAGTAACTTATACTGGAGGCCATGCTGTGCTTCCCTGGAGGATCCCATAATCTTGGAGGTGCAAGGGTGTCCTAAGCCTGGGCTGCACCTTCTGTGCTGGACCAGAGCTCTAGAAGGTGTGGCTATGGCTAAGGGACTTGCCAAGAGTTAGTGATGGAGCCACAAGTGGATCCCATTTATCCTAGTTCACTACTCCAACCAATGCTGTCTTGCCAAAGTGATCTGTGTGTGGTAGATATATAAGTTAGAAGAAATAAATACTCTCTCACTTTCTTTTCCATGGGGTTAGACAACAGATATCTTCTAGGATACTTTTAAGAGCAGTAAAACCAACCGATTTAACATGTTAGACTGCTGTGAAGGTCCAAAGTTAGTTGTCTAGTTCATAAGAGGGAGTGAGAGGTAGTGAGAGAGACTTGCTTTCCCTAGCTTAAGAGCAGTAAAATCAACCAATTTAACCTGTTTAGCCTAATTTAAGGTCAAATTGTCCAAGAGAAGTAGATAGAAACTTAATCATTTCCTTTCAGCAATTATTAAGTAAAATGACTCAAGATTATCGGTGTCAAGTGCTACTGTTGTTGCATTCTAATGGAGTAATAACCAGCCACAACTCTGTGATTGGTACACACAGACAACCTGATTTTTTAATAATCCTGCACTTCTCCAATGATATCAGCTCTTTCACCAGAATACAGCCCCAGAATACTGTTGGTGCCAAATGGAAATGTAATTTGCAGTCATGTGTCAATGGAGGAAGTCATTCACCGTGTGTGAAGAAATTCAACTGGCCACATGGAAATACTTAATTTCAGCATTAACCAAGACGGGAGATGGCTGTTATAGATCATGGGAATCAGGTAATTTAGTCTTGAACTTTGAATATGAGAAATGCCAAAGAATTTTAGGGTATCTGGAATGCTTAATGCAGCCCTTGGCCATCAGTACGACATGTAAAGTCAGCAAGAGAATGGGAAAAAGTTTTTACTGAGTTGATTGATACTTTTAGCAGTGTTACAATGAACTAGCCTAACTGAGAACCAGTTTGCACAAACCTGCATGCTCTGCAGTTTTCATATTAGTTATGGGATAGAAAATGGGCTGGAATGGGACTATTTTATTCTCGATGATATTTGGAAAGTTTGTTGAGCATCTTAGAGGGAGAGCCCACGTGCACCTGTATACCCTTTTATTCTGGGTTTTTTCTTCTATAGCACCAATTGACCTGCTTCTAGACTTGTGACTGGCTAGGTTTTATAAAGCATGTGAGGTGGATTTTTAATTTTTTCCCCCTCCTTGAACCAGCTCTAATTTCATCTCAAACCAGTCCTGTATATCTTCCCTCCCCGTCCACTTGTCACTTTATAGCTTGCTGCGTCTGTTTCCTTTAGTGCTTAAAAATATACAGTTAAAGGCACCTTAACATTTACTAATATGCCTTTTTATTTGAAAGGCTTATTTCCCTGAAAGGCTTTCCTGGCTTTATATGAGGGCATGCTCTCTGATATTAAACATTTTTAAAAAAATGGGTGCACATATGTTTGATATTTAACTCAAAACAAATGGCGCGATTGGAGAACACAAGCAAAATTACACTTCAGATAGCTATAAAAAGTAAGTTTTACTTTCAAGTATAAAGGATGGATAGGGGCATATGACACGTGTGAAAGGTGGAGTTGGGTTTAAACTACCTTTGGACTCCTCTGAGGTTAGCCAGACATATAAGAGAGTTAAGTATTAGTTACACACATCAGAAAACGGAGGTCCCAGATATGAAGCTTGCATCTGTATGCAGGGATGGCACTCTAGCTCTGTATTTTAAATTAAAACACAGTGCAGCTTTTTTCTGTTTTAAATAGTTCAGCTCTTCCTAAGGGCGACGTAATGATCAGGAGGCTTCAAATTTGATTTGAGAAATGAGCTAGTATTAATCTCCCCTTTCCTTGTAGAAATCCAGCAGCGTGTTCTAGTTAGCTGGGCCCGATAAACTGATCCTTGCTCCCTGCCTTGTCCATAAAACACAAAGTCACTGCCTGGCAGGCATGTTCTGTCATCGGACATGCTCCCGTCTATAGTGGACAATAGATTCTGTGCGGGTGGTGGGACTGGAAAAGCATATTGATTAAGAGATGGACAGCCTGCTTTTTGTTAACCATGCAGCACAGAGAAGATGTGCATTAATGGCATTGCTACCAGGTTCATAAAGAAAATGCCTGGATAGAATCCTGTCTTCAGGAATTAATGTATGGCAATCTATTTGACATCATAACCTTAGCATATGCTTTTTTAAAGCGAGTATTTTGGACGATGATTTTAGAAGTGGCTGTAGTTGGCTTAAGAGTCCATCCAGTTAAATCAGTCCTCCAGCGTTGTATAAAATTATTCTGCGAGAGGGAAAGATTTGCTTTTCTGTCTAGCAATAGAAAAAGACAGTGGTTTATCCAAGGGCATCTTCTCCACGTGAATTCTCCAAAAGCTGTGTTATTTCTTGCATGGTCATATTGTGTGAATGGCATGGTAGAATAACGTTAGGCACGAGCTCCAGATTTGGGATTTGATTCCCGTTCTGGATCACACTTTGGGGATTGGAATTGACCCAAAGACACCAACATTTCTGGGCGGTTTCATATATTCTGGCATGCATATGAAGGGTCAGTTGAAAACAGGCCCCTTCATGCTTAATGTGATGGAGAACCAAACTAATGGGGGGATGTGTTTGGCTGTGTGGATTCAAATACCCAGACATGCCTTTGGGTTTGGATTCAAGATGCTGGTTTTAGCTCATTTCGAGTCTCAAAAAATATAGGAAGTACTATATAATCAGACCTTGTTCATAATGATGGCAGAGAACCCCTCAGTAGCAACATAAAGTTCTTGGCTGTATTAATTTCCACTATGGGGACTTCTCTGCAATGACCGTAGCTTAAAGAGAATTAAAAGAGGAAGGTCTCAGCTTGGAGTCCACCCCCGCAATCTTTAGCCAGGCTTAGCCTGATCTTTACATTTATATATGTAACAAAGGTATATAATACAGACCTCAATGGTTCTTGGTAAAATGATGCAACTCTTATGATATATATATATCTTTGATTGTTTACCCAGCCAAGATATGTTTGGGTCATGTTAAAGGAAAAATGAGCAAATACTGGAGTATTCCTAAATTTTAGGCATGAAATATCCCTGCTCATTTAAAACAGATGTAGCAGGAATGCTGGGTATCACAAAGCTTTGTACTTAAATCTGCGATCGCTCCAAAGTAAATTGTCCATAGCTACATCCCGCGACACATAGGTTATTAATGGAAACCAGGTATCCTCCGTCAAGGAAACATGTGCCTCAGGAATCATATCTGGTTCTAATGTTCCAGAAAGTATTTCACAGTCCTAATGATTATTCTAAGGGAAAAAGAGCAGGGTAAGAAGGGAGATATAAAAGTAGTTCAAGCCAACATTGTTACTCTAAGTATTTCTACAATAATTCCTGAAAAATACGACACAAGTAGATTACATGATAACGTAA
>NW_017729000.1:11141766-11144044 GCF_001723915.1 Gavialis gangeticus | reverse complement strand
GAAGGGAGATGTAAAACCAGGAGCCAGCTCAGCTATACTGAAGTATGAAGATGTCCTCTGATGGGAAGAACATCTTGGTAAAACCAGATACAGAGTATTGCATCCATAGCTAGCATCCAGAAGCCCTCCGCTGCTAACACAGAGTGCCATGGCAAACAGTCTACCCAGATGCCATGGTCACAGGGCCACTGTTAACAGTATTTGCTATGCTTGGTGTGTATTGAGAATGATCCTTTTGTTCCCTATGCCTCCTATACTCTGACATATGTACAACAGGTAAAGGCGTAACAGCGAGTGAAGTGCACTGGCGGAGCCTTATAGGACAGTTTGCACAAAGCCTGCTCTGTAACTCTGCTCAGTGTAATGATCTCCATGTCTCCACCCATGATTCAAAGGCCTTGGATGCCGTTCCTGATCTCTTCCTTCTTTTCAGCGCACAGCATAGGCCTGTTGACTTTCCTGAACGCTAAATGAATGGACTTGTTCCTAGGGATAATAAAAAGAAAGCAAAGGCTAGATGAGCAGGTAGCTATGGGCAATGAGGAGGGGGCAGGACCGTGAGCAGAGTTTGGCCCACCTACCCTGCTCTGGTCACTTAGCAGGAAGTTCCCACAGGCGCATAAGTCTAAGTAACCAACACTCCAGATTTTCTGGGATGACCCCAGATTTTCTGGGATGACCCCAAAAGTCCAGGCTGTGTCCGGCTGTCCCGAGAATCCCTGAAATGACAGCTTTGTCCTGACATTCCTCTAGAGGAAGTTAGCTGAGAGGCATGGAGATTTGCTAAGGGCTAATTGGTTTCTGGAAGTAGCTTGGTTCATGTTCCACAAATCAATCCGCCCAGAGCACTGCAATAAAGTGACTACACAAAACAGATCTATCTGCCAGTGGTGTAAACTGCTCCCGGCTCCACAGGCCTGCACGGACCTTAGCTGTGCATCCAGGATTTTGTTACTGCCCCAGAACGGTTGCCTTACCTAACTTCTACTCCTCAGGCTGATGAGGATGGAGGAGGATGCGTGATTTAATTTACCACCGTTCAGGCAGAGGAATGGGATGAATCCATCTGTAGTAGCATACTATGGGGCGGGGGGAGAACTGGGGCAATAGTGCTGGATACCCACTTAGAGGGGGTGCAGGAACAGCAGCCCTTCCACCATCGTTGCCCAGGGTGTTGCCCTGAGGGGTCAGGCCAACGCTCAGGATCTCAATATTGCACTGTTAGACAGGAGGGTGTAGAGTACAATTGCACATGCACACATAAAAATCAATTAAGCACACACTCACTAAGTGCATACACCCCTATTAGGCATACACACTCACACTACCAGCTCAGGCACATACACTATAAACCCCAAAAGTTGGACACAGATCACTAATTCATATATCATGCACACAATGCCATATATATACACACACACTCTCGCACTTGCAACTCAGATACACACATGTTCATAATAACTAGTCTGGGTTCACACACACTAAACACACCAAATTTAGACAGAATCAGTTACCAGTTACCAACACCTGCACATTCAATACACATATGTGAATAACTAATTCATATACCACACACACACAATAGCTATATCTATATCTGTATGTGTATTGACTAATTTACACACCTATCACCCACCTACACATACACACAAGTGAGTTCCTAAGTTGGGTATTGTGATATGTATGTATGTGCTTGGTGTACTTGGGATACCTGGAGAAAGGTTAAGGTAAGAAAGTAGAAGTGTAGGGGGGTTAAAGTTACTGGGACCGGGATTATAACCAGTAGACTACAGGGGCCTGGGCTGAAGAACTGAGATTTGGGGGTAGCTTTAGGTTAATTGATCTTAATTGATTAAAAGACAATGCCCAAAGCCTGCAGAACAGGGAAACCTGCCAGCACAGAGTCTGGGACTGGAGCCAGAGCTACGGGGGGAGCTGAAAAGGTAGATAGGGAGAGGAGGGAAAAATGGAACTAAAGGAAAGTGTAGGTGTTAAAGAGGGGCTCTGGGTGTGGGGAGCCAGAGGATGGCTCTGGGGTAGCTAGAGAAGTTGCAGAGAGCAGCAGTAGGTGCTGGAAGCTGGAGAGAACTGCAGAATAGCTAATAGGAGCTGGGAAGCTGCAGGGGGGAAGCCTGAAAACAGAGAGAGCAGCAGAAAATCACAGGAAAAGCAGCAGGGACAGCAGGAAAGCAAGGAGAGGCTGAGAGGTGGCAGAAAAGGGGAGATGGAATTGGGAGGAGATGGGGAAACTAGCAGAGAGGGTGGGAACTGGAGCTGA
>NW_017729000.1:11129067-11136766 GCF_001723915.1 Gavialis gangeticus | reverse complement strand
GGGAGGAAAAGCAATTAAAAAAAAAGAAGAAGAAACTGGGGGTTTTGCTACAAGGGCACATTTGGCTGTTATGCCTCTGGCCTCCGGCAGTCACATAAAGCAGGAACTACTCTTGCGAGTGCACTGTGTGCAGCGGTGCAAGGAAATTGTGTCTGCCTTGCTCAGCTCTGCATGACTAACGTTACACGGGGCGACTCTCAAGCAAGGCCTTAGGCTGTAAGGACAAGCAGCAGCCAGGGGATCAGTTGGGTTCTTCCATGTGAGCTCCTGATGGGGTTGGCCACTCTGTTTCCTAAGCAAAGCTCATTCAAGAGTCAGGAGGCGTTAGCCTGCCTTGTGCGACACCAGCATTTTGCCTGGCGATTGAGAATGTGGAGCAAGTAAATCATGCCCTGTTCCTAAGAGCTGTTAAAATTGATGCCTCTAAGAGCATCACTGAAATCTTGACAAGGAAGATGCTCTCTTGGCATCTGTTCCCCACCGGCTCTTAATATGTCACATAAGACATTAACATTAAATCGATGGCAGAAACTCTGCCGCCCCTCGATCCCTCCACGTTCAGCTGGGGGAGAAGCCTGTCTATGGAGCAATGGATGGTAAGAAGCAGTCTTGAGGTGACCCTGCAGGGAAACACCCCACGCACCCTGGGGCACACTCTAAATTCTTTATTCAATCCCTTTGTTCAACAAAAAAAAAAGATTTGAGAAGCCAAACAGCAAGCTCTGTGTCCCCATACAGCTGCGATTCATTAGTCTGCCTGTGCATCAGGGTGTGAGGTCTGGTTTCCTGCCTGCTACCTGGTCAGAGGGGACCTTGCTGGTGGGAGCCCTCCTTTGGAAAGTACCCCTTGGCTTGGAAGTGGCCTTCCATATAGCGGGCCTTGTGCTCCCTTGGTGATGGGGTTGGACTATTCCCTGGAGCTCAAGGACAGGGGTAAGAGTCTCCTCCAGCAATTCTGTCAGCATTTTTTAACCCATCCCTTGAGCACAGTCATAGCCCCTCCTTCCTACTTACCCAGACAGCGCCCTTGATTTCTTTTCCACACACAAAAAAATTCCCTTTTGTCTCTCAGAGCCTTGCAGGGACACCAGACATTGGTAGGCATGCAAAATTAATAAGTGTATTTTAATAACTGGTGACCCGTAAGACCCAAGCAATTATAGACCTTGTAGGCTTATTACCTACCAAGTAAAAAATATATTCCATTTAAACATTCCTCATATTATATCCCCACTGCAGTCAGCATTTCAAGAAAAACACTGTGTTACAACTGCTGTTTCTTTGGTGCCTAATGAGTTAGCTTTGGCTGTGGATCAGGGGGTTTTGACTGGTGTAGTTTACATTGACCACTCAAGGCTTTAGATATTCTGGACCATACCTTGTTGCTTAATGATATAAAGTTAAATTGGAGCCAGTGGGAGTGTAGTTAGCTGGTTACAGCAATACTGAAGAAGGTGCGCTGAAATACTTTTCTGTGAAGGTTGCGAATTGAACTTCTCCAGGATTCAGTCATGGGCTTGTCTTCATCCCTAGGAAAGGTACAGATAGGGAGGTGGGGAGATGGGGGGAGTGAAAGCCTTGTTGTTAGATTTTTTTTGTTTTCTAATACCAGCAAGACCAGAATCAACACTGAACTGGGAGGCAGTGACTGGATGCAGAATCAATTACAGAGAAACTTTAGATTTTTGCAGCACTGGTCACCTAAAATCCTGCCGTTATATAGCGAGAAAACCCAGATGATATTTCCTGGAAGATTTTGAAATAATTTGGAGTGGGGTTTTAAATTAAGGTCTAATGATTGATGTTCTAAAATCAGCCTCTGGGAAGGGAGTTGTGGATCTGCTACAATCTGTGCAAGAGGGTCCAAGGTCCTCCTGTCTGATCTTGGGCAAGCCATGGTTAAGGTTGCTGCTTCTTATTTTCTCTGTGTGTTAAAAGGGAGAAACTTATGCCTCTGTCCTTTCTAAAACATTCTGAGATTTAGGAATGGGAAGTGCTTTATGAACATTTAATAATTATTGATTAGTATGACTAGAAAATGATCAAATATTAGTATATCAGAGAGGGCGCTGACGAGCGGGGACAAGCAACTGGGACTGTGTTGTTCAGTTCTCATTTTTGCCATGGAGAGCTTAACTAAATCACTTAGTGTGCTTGTACACATGATGGGGGGTTATTCCACAGTGTCTCATTTATATCTCCCTTAAATTGACACAGTGGGTGTCAACTTATTCCATCACTGTGTACATGTGACTACTCAAAAATCTACAAAATTGCTCCATGTGCTATTCAAAGTTAAATACTGTAGGGGACGCTGCATAGCAATCCAGCCCACTGCCCTCTTATTACAGCTGGGGGCACCTATAGCTCACACAATGCTGGTATGTGCTGATCAGTGAGAGCTGTTCCACGTCTCTTAGCCAGCAGCCCCTTTTTACATGAGACGCTCTCAGCAGTAAAACTACGCAGGCGTTCACTGGAGTGCTTTAACCCCCGAACCCTGAATTCAGCCTCGGGTGCTTGCTGTGGCTGATAGGTCCCATGTGCCCCATTTCTTTATAGGTCCCATTATCACCACCACAGCTTTCTGTGCTTCAGTTTCCCCTTCTGTAAAGTGAATATAATATTCATTTAGGTCCCAGGATCTGTGAACTTTGATGTTGCGAAACATTTTTGATCCTTGGGCACTCTAGAAAGATAATATAGTGTATTTTCACAGGCAGAGATTTGCCTCTTTCTACGGACCTGGATACACAATGCATTTATACTGGTATAATTTATTTCCATTTTCTACATCACTACAAATTATACCAGGATCTGCTGTGGATACATATGCAGCTATTCTGGGATAACTGCATACAGTAGGTGGCTATTACTGTGCCTTGTCACTAGGTGATAGAGGAACAGATGCCTCAAGCAAATGACTACCCCCAGCATAAGCTGTGGACAGAAGATTTGCATGTTAGTGCAGCTTACACTGGAAGAGTTTTACCCTTGACATTTCCCACAGTGATTCTACAACAGATCTGAGCAAAGTGCGGGCTGTATGTTGTTTGTCTGCTCCTTTTTTTTACACTGGGGTAAAGGCTGCTCACACCAGTGAGAATCTGCCGAGTGTCCCAGCCTCCTGTCTTTAATAGTCTCTTTATGATACAATGATCTGTTTGTGGTGGGAGAATGCAAACCGTTGCTTCCTGGAGCCAATGCGGGATCTACCTATGTCTGCATTAACTTTTCTTTGTGGTCAGCTTTGCCCTGCAAAACATTCCACGGTGGTGGCAGGTGGTCAAGCCCCTGGTGATACATGCCTGTCTGGAGGTGACCAAGGTCCCTTGGTGCTGATCCATAAACCCAAGAGGCCCAAAATTATTGGCTGTGGCTTTTCTGAAATCTATTGTTTCTGATGGCCAAATGCCCATTCTGGGAGTGGCACCCTGCCTTCCCCCACAAGTTTTGCTCAGCCACTCACAGAAAACTCTTACCCACACTTTCATTCGTCAACAGCCTGCACAAGTTTTTCTATGCCACATCTGTCTCAATCTACTTACACAGCTATCTCGAAAAGATTAATTGGGTTATCTCTGTAAAGTGCTTTGAAGAGAAATTGCACTTAATGGCTAAATACTCCTATTATTTTACCATCAGGTCTTTACGCACTCAAGAAAGCAGATTTTTATTCCTTGAAATCTGCATGCATCAGAGGGAGCAGATGTCAGAGATAAAAACAAACCTCAATAGCTCTCTGTTTACATAGAGCCGCCTTCTGCCTGATGCAGTTTAGATGTCAATATTTCTCCTTCTCCCCTTCCTGCTCAGCAGAAAACAGAGACTCATTTTGTCTCGCAGTGGGCGTGTCTACACGTGCAATTAATGCGACTGAATAAATGGTGCAATCTGAGCTGAAGAAAACTGATTCAGATGTCACTGTCTACACGTGAATTTAAGCACAGTAACTTAGTCCCATCAGACCCAAGTATTATCCAACAGCGGAGTATCTGACGATGCAGTAAATTAGTCTACCCCGGCCTAACTGTCATGCGCATGTAGAAAGTGATGCTTTACTGTGCAGCAAATTAGTCTACTGCATGGTAAAGTGCATATGTAGGTGTGCCCAGTGAGTTTGTTTTGAATGAAAGGAAACTTATGGGTCATTCCCATTTTGATAGATTGAAATGCATTAACAACAGCTGAACAGTTCAGTTGATTTTTTTTTTTAATGTAAGTGAAATTGTCTCCATTTTACACTGAGGAAACTAAGGCACAGAGACAATGGGAAGCAGGTGCCTGGGATACTTTTGAAAATTGCACTGGGTGACTGGTCTACCTCTGCAGGTATTTTAAAATATGGTTATAAATGGGACTCAGAGAAGTAAGGACTGAGTTGGGAACAGAACTACATGTCTTCACTCCAAGTGCAGTGCCTTCATCCCTGGATTGATTGTCTCTTGCTAATAGATTTTAGGAAAATCAGCACACCCCCATCGAAGAATTTGTCCGTACCATTCTGGAGCCCCCGTGAGATGCCAGAGCCGTCCAATCCCTGTAGCACAGAACTTACAGAACTGGCCGTGTTCAGACAGGTTGGACTGATTTATGAGGTTGGGAGCCTTAGGACTGCACAAGGGACTGGCATCCAGTGTACCAAGGTGCGAGGACAACTGCAACCTCCATTAGTGCCCTAACAACTTGTCATGGCATTAGTGCATATGGCATTAGTATGCCAAATGAAGCACCTTCATCTTTTTGAACGTATGTTTGGTTTTCTCAATTTAAACAACCCCCAGACATAGACTTTCTGAGTGGAAATCTTCATAAATTCATATTCACAGAATTTAGGGGCAGATGGGACTGCTGGCCACCTAAGTTAAGTGAACTTTCACCCACTTAACTTCTTGACTGGGGTCAATACTTTTGTTTGGCCAAAACACATCTTCCAGAAAGGCATCCTATCTTTATTTGAAGACATCAAGAGATAAAGACTCTATTGCTTTTTTTGGAGGTTTGTTACAATGGTCATCCAATGGAAATCACCCTCAGTGTTAAAAACCTATCCTTTATTTCCAGGTTGAATTTAATGGACTTTGGGTGCTTATGGAAGTTACATTTTTAATGGGATGAGGCCTCTGAAAGTGCTTTACAGCTGTAATGTAACACGTTCATGGCTGAGCACTTCTAAAATGGTCAATCACGTGAAAATTTAACTCTTGTCTGACAAAGTATCAGAAAGGGGCACTCTAGGGCAGAGTGCCTTAGAGTTAATTTTGAGCAGTTCTGCCTGCATCATATGAAGGTTTGTGGGGCTGAGCTAGCATTTGCACAGGTGAGCACCAGCCCAGCCTCCCCACTGGAGCTGTCACAGAGAGGACACAGAGTCCCCTCCTGTGCAGTGAGAGAGGGAGGGAGTGGAGTAGGAGAAGGGAGTCCCTCAGCTATCCCTGCTGGGATCCTAGGGGGAGCTAGGTCAGGCCTGTGAGGCAGAGGGACTCCCTTACCACCCCCTCACCCCCCACTTCCCACGTTAGAGTCTTGACAGTGTCCGAGGCTGCCATGCCAGGAGCTGGGGCAGAAGTGGGGAAACAGACCCCCCTTGCCTAGAGGAAGCTAGGCCAGGCCCATTAAGACCCTAGCAGGGGCTAGCTGGGGGGCACTGTTCCTTCTCCCACCTGAGACTTTTAATAACAGCAGCTGTGACTGCTGTTCCCAGAACTGGGGTGGAAGGAGGGAAATGGAGCCTCCTGCCTCATGGACCCAGCTCAGCTACCCCTGTAGGGGTCTTTGGGGGAGCTGGGCTGGGCCTACAAGGTGGGGGAGGCTCTGTTTCCTTCCCTCTGGCCCAGCTCCAGGTGCAGCAGCCTCTGCCGCTGTCAAGACACTTGCACAGGGAGTAGGGCAGGGAAGAGAGCCCCACCCCCACTACATGGGCTGAGTCTGGCTCCCCACAAGACTCCTGCAGAGGTAGATGAGGGGGCACATGTGGTGGGGTGGGGGGCTCCATCCTTCCCCCCTTCCCTTCCCAGGAGCTGCTGACAGTTCACAGCTGGTGGAGGGGCGGGCAGGGATGGGGAGAGGAGCAGTGTGGCAGCCTGCTGGAGCAGGCTAGGGAGCTGGACCTTGCTGGCTAGGGCTGGTGCAGGGCTCTGAGCCAAAGGGTTCAATGGTACTCTAACTCATGGCACTTTGTGTAAAGCACCATGAGTTAGAGCGTCTCCCTGACAGGTTGCCTGCACTTGTGTAAGTGCCCTTCAGTTTCTTGTCTTATGCCATTATAGTAATGGGGATTTTGGAATTGATGTCAATAGGGCCAAGATATCACCACCTTTCTTTCACTGAATAGTCCATATAAAGTTTTGGCATCTAATGCCGTGGGCTATTTTTTGTAACCCTAAAATGTATACAAGCTTCTAGTGAATAAATAAGAAGTTCTAGGTTTTTAATTGTGAAGGTTTTGCCCACTTTTAAATTATTTTTTCTGCAACAAGTATTTTTATTGTCCCATAGTTACAATGTAAGTGAGACCTTAATATCTCCAATATTTTCCCTACTGTATCTGTATGCTAGAATTTGAACAGTCTAGAGCATTTATTTATTATAAATTATAATTATTTATTATGTCAAACTAAAAATACCATCTGGATTCTGAAATATCCCTGCTTGTTGATTCCAAAAGAACGTGATGTTTATTTGCTATCTTAACCCATGCTTGTAAAACACAAAAATAAAGAGTGAGCAATTTATCCTCCAGATCAAATTTTCTCTCAGCAGGATTAAAACTGCCACAGCAGTAAAGAGTTTACAAACTTACTAAAGAACTATAATAACTTCCCTTCTCACTGCCGGGTCAAGAAGAGGTAATACATGTTTCCAATCAGCTTTGAATTGAATTCAAATTGTTGGTTTTATTTTACTTTAATCCATATGTGAGTTCATGTTAAAGGTAAGAGAAATCACAGGACTGCAAACCTGGAGCAGAGTTAATTAAATTCTGCAACTCCTTTTGGAAGAAGCGCTGACTCTAGTTTTACATAAAGGCTCGAAAAGGGCCCATGAGAGCAATTTGAACCATAAAATTACTGTACTGAAAGGGTAGCGGCACATTTTTGTTTTGATGACCTATCTCCTTAAAGCCACAATATCCTAACAAGAAGTGTCTATCACCTCACAAAAGAAGAATTTGAAACAGCTCTGCCTGGTAAATTCAGTTCTGGATTCAGGTCCAAATCTCAACTTTCTCCATGTTTGTTTCTGGCTGCTCTTTCAGTGATTATAGAAATGGAAAGTTGTATTATACCATATAGTCCATCTTCCTGCCATGGAAGTTCCTACACTACTTGATACAGAAACATTTCTTGTGCAGTCTCATTTTTTAAATGTGCCCTAGATCTTCCACCAAGTGAATGGACTATTCATGCACTTAAAGTAAAGTCTGTTTCATTGCTTGGACAGGATCAAGGCCAGAGAACTCAGAAGCTTGCAGAACTGAGCCTTAAAGGTGAAGTTACACGTTAGACTTGGACCATACTAAATCTGTGGACTGTGAAGCAGTATTAAAGATAGACTATCTTGCGAGCAGTTTAATGTTAAGTGCTAATACAGGTTCTTGGTTGCATGGCTCTGACTTGCCACTAGAGGGCAGGTGAGCATGGATGTGGCTAGGAGCCAGGATACCTGGGCTCTATCCCTGCTTGGCGGGGGGCGGGGG
>NW_017729000.1:11112460-11128881 GCF_001723915.1 Gavialis gangeticus | reverse complement strand
GGGGCGGGGGGGGGTGAGGAGGTGTGTCAGGGAGCTGGGAGCAGTGCATCCTGGGATGTTGGAGGATTGCAAATTGCTCATTTTATTTCTGTGGAGCGGACTGCTGTTGCATGAGCTGAGTAGCATGGCCCAGAGTTAACCCTCACCAGAAGTGGTATAAATTTGAGACACCCAAGAGATGGCACTTAACACAAGGTAACAAGCTTTTACATTTGGACACTCCCATTTTAAGTGCCCTTAGATTGGTCCAAGTGTAATGTGTGTACTTCGCCCTTAGAAACCTTTGTTTATCCTTCCACAAGTTTTGCCTCCAAGGCACATTGTTCTTACTCAAATACTTGTCTGGAAGTACCCAGAATTCAGATCTAGCTTTCCTCTGCTTTGTAGGGGGGGATGGAAATTCATCTCAATACATTTTTATTTCCATCTTTAAGTTAATTTTTCTTTGACACTGGGAAATTTGTTAATTTTAAAACAATATTTGGGGAAAATCAGGGGGATGGTATAGTTTATGCAAGCCACAAAAGATGTGTAACACGTCCTAACTTTAAGCCAGCTTAACTTTTTTAATGTTGACAACTGTCAGAGTGTACACACGTATGTGGCAAAGTTGGCTTAAACATGGTGCAGGATAATATATCTCTGAGGTGTATTATTTTGACCTGAATTAGTTAAGGTAACGTAGCTCACAAGATGGTTGCCACCATGTCAAGAAGCTGTATGTGTGTATGCTTCAACAAGGCTTATTTTAAGTCAGCTTAGTATGTGTGTACACACCCATATTATTAGGCTGTCATTGATCTAGGCATTTTATTCCATATTTAAGTTTTAGCTCCACTGCAGCCAACAAGGCAACTCATGTGCTTAAAGATAAGCATGTTTGAAGTATTTTGCTCACTCAGAGCCACAGATGGAAGAGAACATATTTGTACACCTTACACACACTTGAGAAATGTCATATTCCTATAACCACCCAAGATCAATCTCCCTCAGTCATAAGAGCTCTGATTCCCTTTCTCTTCTCTGCTGCTTCCTCAAGAAGTGAAGAGACGCAAGTGTCCCTTTCCACATGAAACTGGTTGTCCAAGGATTTTCTGTTTAAACACAAATAGCATTCCCAAATTAATTCATGAAAGGAAACAGTGGTATTTGTCAAATTCAAAATACATTTGTTAAGCTATTGAATACACAATAAGAAGAATCATAATTTTACCCCATGCTATCAATAGCGGGAAAAAAAGCCTCTTAATATAAGTTAATGATGCTCCAGAGCTCACAGCAACTTAGGATCCTGGCCATTAAGCATCAATTCTGTGTTTGCTGAAGTCGGTGAAAAGGGTGCTACTGCCTTCAATGACCATTAGACCAGGGTTATGAAACTAAAGGAAAGTGGCACCTTCACACTAAGGACAACCTGGTGCATAAACCCATAGCTTCACCTTCTCCAAAACATGATCCACTTCACAAATGAGCCTCTGAGCTACCTTAGAAGATCAGTCCAGTAAGTTTCTCAGGCTTCGTGACTTGCAGACATCAAGTTCTCATTTTCCCGAATCTTTCGGCTCAGCCATGTAGAGTAGCAATTGAGGGTTTTCTCTTTTCAAAGCCACATGCATGGACAGTTATTCTGGGCAGCTGTGATTAGCAGCCCATCCCGTCATTGTCACCATTTTATATTCTTCCGCTTAAAGAAATAGCCTCCATCACTTGAGGGTGCTGAAGATTTATAGAATTTATCTGGGCTAGCAGCTTCAGCTACTAATTTAGCTGGATCTATCCCAAAGCAATTAGAGCTGATTTCAGTGATGGGCACTCATCCAAGTTGAACTGCAGCTCTAATTATGTATGCAAATATCACATAATTATTTCAGTAAATTGAAATACTTGCACCTCACCAAAACAGGTGGTCTCTGCTAAGCATACATGACACTCTTCTAAATGTTCATGGTGCTTTTAGCTTAATCTAATTTCCTTGTATGGAACACATACTTTTCTATTAATAATGATCAGAAGTTTCATTTGCAGAAAATATCTTCATCTTTTTGGACAGCCCTTATTTGAGTACTGGTTTTAATTACACCTGCTGCCTTTATTAATGCTGGAGTGTTTTCAGACAACGAACCTTTCCCCGTGTGTCCTACTGTCGGGAGGATGAGTTCCAGTTTTCTTTATTTTTTTTAGTCTGAGCTGTCCCCTGGTTCAAAAGAGATCTGACTGCAGAAGAGAGTTGTCTTTCCTAGAAAGCTGTCGTTGTTTACACCTAATTTAGCTTGCATCCCCTCTTTTTAATTCAGCCTGATTATGTCTTCCTTACAAATCAGCCGCCTGTGTTTTCGCCATGTGAATCAGCAGACAAGCATTAATAGAAATGAGGCATGAGGGCTCCTTTGTCAAGACACCCCGTTCTAAATGCTGTGCAGTTGGATTCTGTAAATGTGATTGATTCCACTAATTGCTATCAAAGCAATCAAATCTTAACTATTCACATGGGTAGCTTTTTTGAATTGGTTCCTGAGGTAGAGCATCAGGAAGGAGGTGAGCTCAGGAGTTCAAGGCAAACAGGATGATTAGCTAGTCTCTGAAGCCCGACTTTACATATGTTCTCCCAATAGTATAGTAACATTGCCATGCAATTGTTGAGGAATGGTGTCAAATATTCCAGTCAGGGAGTCAGCAACTCCTGAAAGCACAAAAATGGATCTCTCCCATTTACTCAGAGCAAGGTTTGGGATGACTAACTTCTTCCTGCTACACCCTCCGAGTGAAAGACAGAAGCGTGCTTTGTCAACATTGTATGTCCTTATAAATAGGTAGGAAGAAGCTATTTTTAAAACATGGCCACTTGCTAAGATATTTCTGCCTCCTCCCCACTTTGAAGGGTCAGCTGGATCCTTGAACAAAAAGAGACAAAGTAATGAATTTGTACACCTGAAGATAGAAATAGGTTCCCTTACCTGGGTGCAAAGTTATGAACCTGGGTGGGGTGCTGTACGGATAGGTTTAATAGACCACTTGATATCTCTCTCATATATATATATATTCATATACATATATATATCTATATATATCTATATATCTATATATACATTCATATATTTATATATATTCATATATATATTTATATATATATTCATATATATATATATATATAAATTCTGGTATCTTAACGTTAAAAAATAAGGCAAAACCTCTTTAATTCCACTTTTCAAATCTCTCCAACAGCTATGCTATATTGAGAAAGATGGTACAAAGCAGTGACTTGACCATGTGATAGGGACTCAAGGCAGCTGGTTCCTATGCCCGTTTCTGCTGCAAGGAGGTTGGGTGAGCTGGAGTAAACCACTCTCCTGTTTCCCCATCTATGAACTGAGGACAATGATACTGTCCTCTATTGTAAAGTGCTTTGAGATATGCTGAAGATAATGTCTTATAGAAGAGCTCAATGCCTCTGTTAGCTATGAGCCTGAACCAAAGCCTGTGTTCATATTTTGGCAGATGTTTGATCCAGATGAAAACGCTGTGATTCAGACCCTAATCAGGGGTGGCATTAGGGTGGGGTTTGGGGGGGCTATAGCCACCCCAAAATTTGCCTTAGCCCCCTCTGTAGCCACCCCTCCCAGCACCACCCCTGTCTATGCCCCCTGCCTTCACTGGGCTGCTGCTACCTGCCCTGTGCAGCTGAGCCTGCCCTGCTCCTGCCCGCAGCCTGGCAGAGGTGCGTTGCCTTAAGTGGGTATTGTTAAAAAATGGAATAAGTATGTTTGGCCACAAGATGTATAGCTCAGCCTCCCCAATTTTCTGACTAGTGCACCTCAGCCCCCCCACTGGGAAGAGGCTGATGCCCCTGACCCTAATCTTTAGAGGTTAGAGATAAAGGTTAATGACCCAAACAGCTGCCCCCTCATTAAGTTGAGTTTTGCACTAGCAGCACATTACACCAGGGCTCTGGGATTGAAACCAGCTGCCAGTATGTCTCTGGGTAGAAGTCCAGCTTTTGGTTGTAACTTGTCGAATCTTAAAAGGTATGTGACCTGCTTAGCTGAGAGACTGCCCCATGCCCAGAGCTGTGCCGTGGCACCGACGATCGGCAGAAGGGCTGGAGCTAGAATTCATAATAAAGTGGGGCAATGGCTGGTCTCCTCAAGGCCCCTGGTTTCTGAAATGTGCTTCCCCTCATTTGGTTCGCCAAACGCCAGATTTATTAAATTTGCAGGCAAGCTGCAAGGCCCTATCTGTTTTCCAGGGACTATAGGGATGGGTGGCTTGGGAAGGAGGAGGTAGTGTTTAAAAGAATAATTGTGGGTCCTGCAAGTCTGTCTGGTTTTCTTTGGGTGTGGGGGTGCACATGTATAAACTGGAGCAGCCCATGTATCCGTGGCTATAGATTGTGGCCCTTTTCAACGTGTGACTGAGGGTACTCAGAGTGTGGGGCAAGTGTATGCAGCAATATTTCATATATCAAAATACAGAGAGGAATAAAACTGTTCCAGCAGTGTGGCTATATCAGAATTCAGGGGAACATACAATTTCTAAAAGAAACTCCACACATGGTTTGGCTTGTAGCCAGGATATTTCATAGTTTCATAGTTTCATAGTTTCTAGGGTTGGAAGGGACCTGAGCAGATCATCTAGTCCGACCCCCTGCCATGGCAGGAAAGAGTACTGGGGTCAAACGACCCCAGTAAGGTGGTCATCCACCTTACTGGGGTCGTTTGACTGGAAGGGACCTCGCGAGATCATCTGGTCCAGCCCCCTGCCCAAAGGGCAGGAAATGAGCTGGGGTCAGATCACCTCAGCAAGATAAGCATCCAAGTGTTTAGTAAAGGTATGCAAGCATGTACCCTGGATACCTTTAAGAAACATCTGGATGCTTATCTTGCTGGGGTGATCTGACCCCAGCTGACTTCTGCCTTTTGGGCAGGGGGCTGGACGTGATGAATTCACGAGGTCCCTTCCAGCCCAAATGTCTATGAAATCTATGAAATATAAGTGACTGGAAACCTGTTCAAATCTGTAACACAACAGAAGTTCAGTTTACATAAACTGCTTTCAAAATGGCTGAAATTGGTTTAAGATAAAGCTGGATAGATGTAGTATCAGACTTAACTGATTTAGGTTAAATCAATTTATTGAACTTCTGTCCCAGATCCCCTCCAGATTCTAGTTAACTCTCAATCCCCCAGCATCCCAGGATGCTTTGCATCTCCTCTGCAAACCCCACCTCACAGGGTGGGCAGGCTGTCTGCTCCAACCAAGCAGGGAGGCATGCTCTAGCATCCCCTAACTTCTGGCCTGGGCCACTGGAGGCATGGGGCTGCACTTCCAGAATCAGAAATGAATGTCTGTTCACTTGCTTATCGGTTCAATCTACGCAGCTTAGACTAACCTGTAAAGATTGAATCAATTCAACCTCGGGCATTTTGACTGTCTGCAATTAGCCACAATGTTGCGTGACCACCTAAGAGTTGACATTCAGCACATACTGATAAAATACCTGTGTAATGCAGACAGTCGAGCACAGGAGTTTGTGCACCACATTTGCCCAGTAGTGTTTATCTTACACTAAAATCAAGGGCCAGCCCCCAGCACCTTTCTTCTAGTAGACTAAAACTAGCCTACAAAGTTAAAAGGGGCAAGGGACTATTCAACAAGGAAGGTGCTGTGAGGAATACAGTATCTGTCCCTAAATAGTTTGAGGAATAAAGATGAGAAGAGTGATTGTTAAGTATAAAAAGAAACATTTGTATAATATTATGGCCCAACATAGAAGGCTGAGTTTGTATTCACTCTGGCTCCTGATGTGCACGGCAGATTTACGGCACTGTGTGGAAAAGCTTTAGAACATGCAATCCTTTTTTCAGCAAAGCAGCTTTCAGCCTGAGCAAAAGGCAAGGGTATGAGCACTCCTAACATTGCCTACAAATCCTCCCTGAGTGTGCATCAGGGAGAGTTAAGAGAGCACTTGCTTGGTTACAATATATTTTCAAGTCATTTCAGATGAGATGACTATGGAAATGAATATAACGCATTTTTCCAACTGTTCGGTAATGCTGTATTCTCTCTCCCAGAACACAAAGGTGTGTTCAGTCCTCCTCTTGGTGGAGACAGAGCTAGAAATCTGTTAACCCTTTAGCTTGTGTGTTCCTCTGAGCCAGGGATGTGATCTCTTTCTCCCAATTCAGTGCGGTGTCAACAATTCTGCTTCCAACCTGGGGGTGGTTTTTTCCTACCTCCATTTCTTTCTAGCCCATGGTTCACGCTGCCATTACCAGCAGAGTTGGAATTTCAAGTAAAAAAAAATAAATAGTCCAGCCTATTCAGACAAATAGGTCTCGGGCTGGAACGTATGGCCTAACATGCAACCCAATCACTCGGTTTACATTGCACTACATTTATTTCTACCACACCTCCCAACTAAAGCACTGAGGAATGGCATAAATCAGCAGTGAAATGAAATGAGTTGACAGTTAGTGTCCCCGACTGAGACCAAAATATTAGATGAATGAGACAAAGAAACAATGAGACATCCAACTGGCATAGGGAAAATCAAAGTAATGGTCCCCAGAGCCATAACTTGGCTGCACTGGACACAGAGAGCTAATTTTTGTTCTTGGTAAAACTGGAGCGACTCCCACGAAGTCTGATGTTTCCAAATGTACCTGGAGGAAGCTGAGAGGACAAATTTGGCCTGCAATCTGTGTAAAAGTTTATGAATGCTATGGGACACTTTGCATTTGGCAAGAATATACAGTGAAGGGAGGGAGCAAGGAATGATTTCTATCTTCCCTCCCAACCCCCAATGGCAAAGGGGTTAGAGTTGCTTACAGCCTCTGCCTCCGAGAAGTGCAGGACATGTTGCCGTCATATGTCATAACCTGCCCCAAATGGAGCAGAGAGGGACAAGAAGACAATTTGGCATTCCCACTCATGAGAGACAAGCAGGCTGCACAATCCCTATAGCTCGTGCAGCCTCTCCACACCACCAACGACCCCGTGTTTGGGCCAGGGGGCTTAATTGCAGTTGTTACGGTACCTGTAACTTTGAGTTTCCAGGATTGCGTGCACTGTAATATCTCAGTCGCATTGTATGGAAGTAGTATCTCTGGTTGTGAATATGCTCAGGCAATAATTTCTCGGGAGAACACCCCCATTGTCCTATTATGTTAAGAACGTATATTTTTATGTGCTTTAGGTAACTGGTAACATTGAAGCCTAAATTCACATACATATCCCATCTTTTTTTGTTTCTTTTCCTCTATAAGATATGTTTTTTACATCCTTTCTTCTGTATGGTTATCCACATCACACATTCCCACACGCTGGCTTTTGCTTTATAGTGAAATAATATTTTTTCCTGTGCTTTCATCAGCATTGAGAGGGGATATTTGCCATCGTGTAGCATTTAATAACAGTTTGATAGAGCTCTGTGCCTCAGCTCCGTTTCTCTACTTTAATTTCTCCTCTTCTTAATATTACTATATTTTAATGAACTTATGATGCATCTAGGCTCTGATTCTGTTCTGGTCGTAGGAATCACTCTATTGATTTCAAAGATAGTTAGATCAGGCCCATTTGGTGGGCTGTATGCAGGATGTGAGGGAGCTGTATTTTGGCGTGCTGTAATTGGGAGGCTCTTGGTTGGGTGAGGGTGGCAGAGAGCACTTTTGCTGGAGGGCTGTAACATGATGCATTTCCATTAGGCACTTAAGTACCAAAAGTAACATTTGGCAGCAGAAACTTTGTCCCGATATAGCGGGCGGGTCCTGAAAGCCCTGAGGGTCACTGTGAGAGTTCAAGAAAGTTTTATCTGTCCACCATACTTAAGGACCTACCCCTACTGCCTTTTACGAGGGGCACCATGTCTGACTTAAAAGCAGCGACAGAGTTCCAGTTTCACTGAGAACCTTAACATCATCTTTATACTGCTGATTTACTTCCTGAGGAATAAGTAACATAACACACGCTCTTCTCTTATTTCACAGTAATCCTCACCCTTTGTTGTTGGCGTACAAGCCAAAGGTGCACATTTTTCAAGGAATTGTTTGAACTGCTTTCTTCATCCTGATTACTTTTCTTCACTTTTTCCTTCATCAGCCCTCCTTTGGGTATTACCCCTATATTTATGCTCACATTAGCCAAGGTCTGCATCTGAAAATGGTCTTGCTCTTACTGTTGCTCAGCCACCTGGAGAAACAGAGGAAGGAGACGGTACCAGACATACACTAATTTCTAACACGTGTTTCCTGCCCACACTGGCCTCAGCAACTCAACCGCATAGGTCACTCCTGGAGTAATTGCCATTCAAGTTCAGTGCTAGGATGTGATGAGGTAAGAGAGTGCTCTACCATATAGTTAGTGTCCTGCTGAACACTGGGTGCATCTATACATTCATTAATGTGCTTTTTGCTACTGTGCATGAAGTTTAGTACCTCTAATATGAGGTATTGGATAAAGGCTCAGTAGCTGTGCTAATGCGCAGTAGCAAATGCCAACTTTTTTTAGTGACGCTTAATGCACAGTAGACTAATTCTACTGCGCATTAGCACGGTTTTTGCCATGACGCGCTAATGCACAGTAGAACACTCCACTGCACATTAAGGCGGCTCATGTAGACTTGTCCACTGAAGGTATGACGATAGGAAAGGCTGGCCTTGGTGTATACTAGTAACGGGTGAAGCACAAACCATTCAAGATTTAGGTTCGTTTGAATACTCACAAGAATTGACAGAACAACAAAAGAAGATGCCTTCATTAAAATATGTCTTCTTTCAATATTAGTAGGGAGAGGTAGCAGTCATGTTAGGCTGAAGTCAGAATGCAGGGTAGATGTGCACATTTTTTTATAGACAATACTAAAGCAGAGCATAAGGTTTCATAAGAGGACGGCTTGCTTCATTCATATTTTCATTTTTTTCCCCTTTAAATATTGCAAAGCTGTTATATAGATACAGGGAGGATCCACCTTCATTGTGAATCCTGGGTCCAGCTCTGTTCGCCCCATCTCAAAAAAGATAGAGCAAACACAGACGGCATTCAGGGACAGGTCATGATGATAATCAGGGACATGGAAAACCTGTTTCATTTAAAGAGAGGCAAATAAGGAGGGGTAATATAGATGTATTATAATAACATCTGGCTCTTCTACAGCACTTGACATCTATTGACGAAAACTGCATGGAAATGAATATTTTTTGCAATATTTCAAAGTTAGTTTTATGTATAAATAGACCCTCACTGGTTTCCTTGGAACCCGCATTAACTTGTCCCTTTAGGTGAACTTCAGTAAGTCATAGAAGAATGTCAGTTGGGTTGTTTAAGGGCAACAGATGTTTTGAGCCTTTCTTGAGACTGATTTGTATCGGCTAATGAAGGCATGTGTTCCTCAGAGCTGTGTCCGGCACATGGCAGACAGCAATTTGGCTGCATTGGAAAAGACTCTTAATTTTAAAAAGTAGTTTGAAAGTAATGTCTTTACAGATACCTAGTTTGATTTTTGTCTATAGATAAATAACTGTTACCTTGCCAAAGAATCTTGTAGCTGTGGATATAGCTTCCATTGCCATATGTTATGATTTTAATACTTCGCTAGCAAGGTTCAGTGAGATTTTCCAAAGGGCTTGACCTTGGCTTATCTTCGCTCTCCTTGGAGCAGGTGAGAGCTCTACCAGCGACTTTACTGGGAGTAGAGTTACCATTTGAAAAACCCATGTTTCCTTTGACAGTTATAACACATTACGTTTGGCGTCTACTTTGCGTGTGCACGAGTGTGCATGCACATGCCTGTTTTCTGACCAAGGAAGGTATTTAATGATGCTCTCAATTTTAAGCAGGCGAGCAGTCCCAAAGATTTCCAATTGGGGATATCCTTAAGCAACTTCCAGAACAGAGCTTATATTGCATGTAAATTTGGAAATGCGCTTTTCCTCTAGGAATGTTTCCACTGCACAGAAATGAAGACCGTTCCATGGATTAAGTTTTTGTTAAACATAAATTTATTACCATCCTTAGTTCTGTGTATTCTTTAAATGGCAACAGGATTTTAGCCATTGCCGTCTTTTTAATTTTTATTTTTGAACATGAGAAACTGTACCACGTCACCCAGCACTTATTGCATGAAAAACACTATCTTTTCTAAAAAGCAGCTCCTTTCAGAATGCAATATGGGACTTATGTGGGACCAACAGCCGTGCAAAGCAATGGGAGCTAGCACATAACTCGTTCCCAGCTATGTCAATACCCCTAATCAGACCAGTTTCCCTTGTTTTTGCAACCTAATAGGGTGGCCAACCAGGAAAACCCAGCTCTGAAAGTCTGAGGCTCTGTGCCTGTTGTTCCATTACACCATATGTTATGTATTCTCCTATTTCAGTGGATGTGAAATCTTTTCCAGGGGAAAAAAGGATACTGGTGGAAATGAGATATTGGAAATTAAAAAGAAAAAAAAAGGCCTGAGCAAGAAAGGAGCACTAATCAATTCTTACTCTATTCCTTCCATGCAGTCATTCCTGAAGAGGTGACTTCTCTTTAAGCAGCCTTTCTCTCTAGTTAAGTTTCACTCCCTCTCGCTTCACTCGAGGGACTATTAAGACATTTTATGGTTTTTTCTTTTTCCTAATTTGAGTTTTGGCTGGTTCTGCTCAGGCCGTTCTTTCAAGGCAGCTGAGAATTCGGCCATGGATCGATCCCAGCTGCCATAACATTATTCTTTCACTTGTGTGTCTCTTTCTCTGATTGCATATTTGGACGACTAAACGACGTAATGGATGCACGTTGGGAGGGGACCGCCGTTCCTGTCGGATCCACTCATTCTTTCCACTGGCTTAAGAAGCCCGCCTGGCCAGAGGTGGCTCCAGAAAGACTTTTCCCATTCAATAAATTGGGTGCCTCAGACCTGTTCCTATTGTATAGAGCGAGCAGTGCGCCAGGTGCCTTGCAGATGCGTAATAATTATAATACTTAATTCTTACATTGTGCTTTCAATCATTTGAGCTAAAGCACTTCAAAATGAAGTTGGTATCATTACCCCTGCTTAGCAGGTGTGTGTATGAGGGAGATCAAGGCTCAGAGAGGGTGAATGATTGGCTATATACCATGGGGACGGTTCCACAGACCCCAGAGCCTCCGGATCTATTGCTCTATCTAGTAGAAAGGGGGACTTTGCCTACAAGAGCTAGTCCTGGCCAGAGGACACTTCACGTTCTCATGTTGCCTTGCAAAGAAGGCTGATGGGCTTGGGAAGTGCTCAGATACTACCTTGAAGGAGACCAGGACGGAAAGGAGAGGTGGAAAAGCACATTGTGGGAGCCACAGGCAGTGAGTGAATGAGGGGAGGGTAGCATGTTTGCTACTTTGCACTTGTTCATTTGATTTTTTTTGGATCATTTCAAGGCAGAGGACTTGCCTGAGGGGTTATCATCAGCTCCCTGAGGGAGCAGCTGGGTTGATAGTCTTGGTTGTTCCTAGCTGCTTATTTCGCACTCATATTAACTACTAGGCAATGGCCTCTTTATCACTGTTTCTTTCTGTTATAGATTGAATAGATTTCCAGGGCTGGAAGGGACCTATTAGATCATTGAGTCCAACCCCCTGCTCTGGGCAGGAAAGAGGGCTGGGGTCAAGTAACCCCAGCCAGGTGCTTGTCTAATCTCCTTTTGAACACCTCCAAGGTAGGGGAGAGCACCGCCTCCCGTGGAAGCCCATTCCAGATTTTGGCAGCCCTCACCATAAAGAATTTCTTTCTGATATCCAAGCTAAATCTACTCTCCTTCAGTTTATGGCCGTTGTTTCTAGTAACCCCAAGGGGCACCCTGGTAAACCGAGTATCCCCTGTTCCCTGCTGACCCTGTTGAAGGAGCCTTGCTATGCTCAGCTAAGAAGGCAGCGCTTCTGCCAGCCATGGCTGCTTCTCTATTGACCTTCTGACCGAGGGTGGGCCTGTTGTAAATGTCTGTCCCTCACTGGCGACGTGGGTGCACGTGCACCCCCTGAGCGTGGCGGTGCACCCCCTGTGACACTGCCAGTGGTGCCTGCAGGTGGTAGCTGCTTGTCACCCCCATCCGTCACCACCAACGCTGCTGGCAGCATCTGCGGGCAGTCTGCGATCACCACTGGCCACCGCCGATGCTGCTGGTGGCATCTGCGGGTGGTCACTGACCACCAGTTGGCCCTCGCCCTCCTGGCCCCCCCCGCCTGCGGGAGCTCCCCACTTGCTGCCGTCATGCTCCCGCCACCAACAGCGCTGCTGTCACCTTCAGGAGCTTGCCATGCCCCCCCAGCCGCCGTGGGCACGCGGCGTTCATGCTGTCCCTGACCATTGCTCGTATGCCCTTTGTCAGAGTTGTTGCTACTCATTCACAGACCACAAAGTACTATCTTTCAATTTTGGGCCTGTTGTTAATGAACAAATTTGGACATGGACCTGTTTTGCAAGCTGAAATAAAAATCTCTCTCATTCCTTGGTGAATCCCCATCTGCAGAGCTCAGTCACTGTCTCTAACATTTCTGATCACTGCAGGAATTCGAAGTTAGCCTTGTGGCTCTGGTTCAGGAAGGTATTTGTGTTTGGGACACCACATAAGCCCCTAAGACTTAAATGTGTATTAAAATTCAAGAACATTTTTCAATGCCGTGCTGAATCGGCCTTAGGATTGCATGGTAGTGACTTATAGTGCACTCTTAGACGTAAGGATATTTTTCTTTCCTCTGCTTCTTGCCTGTGCCTTTGGCTTGCTGAGTGGTGGTTGGGTGGGCTGTGTGTGTTTGGGGTGTTGCTCTGAGAAGCTGGGAGTGTTGCTGACTGCTGGGTGATTGCTGCCTGGGCCTGATAGAAGCCCTAACGAGGGGGCGAACAAGTCCAGGAGCAGGAGGGTATAAAAGGAGACTCCCCAGGAGACCAGGGAGCCATTGAACAGGGGCTGCAAACAGGATAAGCAGTTTGCATGTAGTTTGCAGGCCAGTTCATGGCCCACCCATCCTCCTTTTTTGAGGGGCAAGCCTTTCAGCTTGGTGTGAGGAAGCAGGAAAAAAAAGGAAACCTTCGGGGCCAACAAGCAAGAAACAAGCCAGCTTCCAGGAGAGTTTGCTAGGAAAGGTCTGTTTGGAAGAAGAGCAGTAAGAGAGAGAAGACTGATTAAGAGACCCAGGGAAATGGCTGGAGGACGTTGCAATGCCAGAGCCACTGCCACTGCCTCTGCTGGCACCTGCAAGGTTTCTGTCCAGGCAGGACCACTCACCCCAGGTTCAGGTTTGGCGCTGTGGGGATCGTGGCTTGCAAGTTCCTTCCAGTGATGGCCAGGTCAGGGAGTGCCTGCAGTGTGAGCCGTGCCTCTTGGTCGTGTCTGTCTGGGAACAGGCAAAAGAGCTACAGGACGAGATGGCGAGGCTCTGAAGCATCCCCCGCCACGAGGAGTTCATCGATTTGATGCTGGCGGAGATTGCCAGGACTGAGGAGGAAGAAATGCCAGAGGCAATGCAAAAGGGGAGGGAGGATATGGACACCCAAGAGGGTGGAAGCTGGAGGCTTGTGACTTCTGGCAGCAAGCAGAGATCTTCACCTCCACCTGCAATGGTTCATCTGGAGAACAGGTGTGCAGCTCGAGCAGCAGAGAGGGAGGAGCACGTCTCATGGGTGGAGGAAGACAGGCCAGGCCTCACCAAGGTGGGAAGGATTGAGATGATGGCCACCAAGAAGAAGTGATGGGTGGTGATGACTGGAGACTCCCTTTTGCAGGGTACAGGGGGAGCCATCTGCTGACCTGGCCTATTGTCTTGGGAAGTCTGCTGCTTGCCCAGAGCCTGGATCTGAGATGTCATGGAGGGACTACTGAGGCTCATCTGGCCCTTTGACTACTACCCCATGCTGCTCATCCATGTGGGCACCAATGATACTGCCAGGGGAGACCCTGAGTGGATCAAAAGTGGCTACAGGGCTCTGGGTGCAAGGGTGAGGAGGTCTGGGGACAGGTTGTATTCTCATTGATCCTTCTGGTCTAGGGAAAGGGCCTGGGCAGGAGCAGGTGCCTGCTGCAGATCAACACCTGGCTAAGCAGTGGTTTTGCCAGCAGGAATTTGGCCTTGGGATGTTGTTCCAAGAAGGATTGCTGGGATTTTTTGGGGTCCTCCTGACAAAGAGAGGGAACAGCATCTTCACAGACAGGCTCGCTAACCTAGTGAGGAGGGCGTGAAACTAGGCTGTCTGGGGGATGGAGACCAAAGCCCTGAGATAAGTGGGAGACCTGGAGGAAGAGCAAGCAGGAGGGGGCAACAGGGGAGGTGCCCTCATACTTCCTGAGAAATTGGGGCAATCGGCTAGTTACCTTAGGTGTCTGTACACGAATGCAGGCACATTTTGTTCAGAGGTAAATTGCTGCGACTTAGCTTCGCTTAGCGTGGGAGCAGACAGACAGCACAGTTACACCAGATTAACCAATGTTCTCTCCCAAGCAGTAAGTCTGACTCCATCACCCACTTTAAAACAGAGTGATTGTATTTTTCTCCATCCTCTGAGTCCCTGAATGAGGCAAAGAGGAGCGAGCAGCCAAGTGAAATGCTTGGAAACTCATGTCATTGTGTGTCAAAGCAATAAACATGCTTTTAAAAATTCAGAAGGCTGAGTTTCCCTAGCAATGTATCTTAGTCTCTCCTCTCCCACCTCTACTTGGGGCAGATCGAGCGTGGTCAGGATGCCTCCTACATCCCCGCTCATTTAAGGCAAACTATCATCCTCAGCTGTTGAGATGGCAGTAAGTGGGGTGTTCATGTTGGGTGGTGGAAGGTACTCACAAGCATTTTCAGTCCCATAACTGGCAGGGAGAGAGGGAAATCTTTGAAATCCATGTGAATTTTGCCACTGATTCCATGGGGAGCAAGACTGAAAGATGAATTCAGTGCTGCATAGGGAGAAAACTATCTACTGTATCTAACTGGGGTCTTCTCTTCTACCCATCCACTATCTGAGTACTTTGGGACATGAGAAGGACCAAGAAAAGAGAAATGGACAGGAAAGGAGGATTAGAGGGTAGACAAAAATTAGCAGATTCTCAGCTCATATTTGTGACTTTGTTTTCCCCAGCCTATAGGCATGTTAAGATATATTTTCAATCACAGCAGTGCTTAACTTACTGACTTGGAGAAATGTGGAATATACCCCTATAGCTGCACGCTCATATGACTGCTTGAACCAATTGGATTCAGGATTTTAAAGCCCATTTCCAATACCTAGTCATACCTACCATTACTCCTATATATTCCAGGATCTGCCTGTGATACAGAAACATCATTTATCACTTCCATGGTATGTGGCTGCTACAATAAATTTTGGGCACTTCAAGTGAGTGTTATTCCTTAAAGCATCTTATACAAACACGGCTCTTCTTTTTTCTATCAACAGCTGCTATTATGTTGCAGGAGTCCTACTTCATTTTCAACATTTTCTAATGGTGTGATGTATTCATTTACTTTCCTAGCATCACAGGCTGTTTAACCCAAGATTTCCAAATATTCATTCCTAGTGAACCTAAGCTATTTGAGAAAAGGCTAAATTTAAGCTTTTCTCTTATTCTCCCTCTGCACCACATTCTAGTTTGTTTTCATATTTTCTCCAAGTGAAGCAGATGCTAATATAAGTGATCAAATGGAAACTGGAAAATATAGACTTGGTAATAGGAACCCTGGATTGACTCTTTCTGAATGATGCTTCAATTATTCCCCATTTTGTCTTTATATAATATATATAACATACGTGTGTGTGCGTGTGCACATGTAATTTTTGTGTGTGTGTATGTCTGTGTGTGTATATCTATCTTTCTGTGTGTGTGTATATGTATATATATATATAATGTGTGTATATATATATGTGTGTGTGTGTGTATAGATATATCTATCTATCTATCTATCAATCTATCTATATATATATATTAGTTCAATGAGGACACACATGTTATATTGTGATACTGCTGAACCCAGTAATGCTCCTCTTGGATATTTTGCTGTGTGTTTATTAATTGGGTTATTTGGTAGATTTGTTTGAAAAAAATCTGTAATGTTTATTTGGAAAAATACGTTTCATTGCCTTCTCTTTGAATCCAGGCTTAGGGAATGTGGGAAAACCTGTTTTTTTCTAAAGGTAAATGGGACGACAGCCAAAGAAAGATTTTCAGTCTCATACCTCTTTCCATTAGGGCTGTGCGAAGCTTTGGGTGGTGATTTGATTCGGAGGAGATTCGGCCCGATTTGGTGGCCAATTCTCTGAATTTGAATTGAATCAGGGGACCAATTTGAAGGTCCGAAGAGATTCAGAGAGCTTTGATGATTTGGGCAGTCCCCAGTGGCTGCAGCCAGACTCCCAGCTGGTAAATACTAGGGACAAGGAAGTGGGGAGGGGACCATGGGGGGACCCCTGCCAGCCCCCCCGACCCCACGCC
>NW_017729000.1:11081242-11112157 GCF_001723915.1 Gavialis gangeticus | reverse complement strand
CTGCATGAGCCCCCCATGCAGCGTGGGGCAGTGGGGCAGAGGGGATCACCTGCCACCTGGCAGCATCTGGTGAGTTGGGGCTTTTTTTTTTTAACTAGTCCCAGGAGCTGGGGGCAAGCAGGACAGCCATGGGGGGCCGGGAGAGCAGGCAGGCGATGGGCCTGGCTTTGCTGATTTGGAGACTCAGATTTGGCTGAATCAAATCAGGACAGTGATTCAAATCACTGAATTGAATCGCTGGCCCCCGAATCGGCCAAATCCAAGTCCGAAGCAAATACTAGCCACTTCACACAGGCCTACTTTCCATGCGGAGTACCGCTCCATTGCTAGTTTAAAGGACTTCAGCTCATGTTGTCTTTCTCCTTCCACATTTTCTTTTTGTCAGTCAAGGTGTATCACTCCCAGGAGTTACTTGCCCTGCCTTCTCATTTGGCTGGATCACCGATCAAACAGTACCAGGTTATACTGTGCTGAAAAGCTGCGCTGAAATCTCTGGTTCATCCCTTGTCATCTTCCTATTGCCTGAGGTTCCACCGGTGCGAGTTTTCCAGAGAAGCGGTTAGCGTGTTGTGAGAATAAGGCCAAATATTATGCGTGCGTGTTTTTCTGCTGCAATTTACAGGGTGCAGTTCAGAGATCATGCAGGCTGAAGTGATGACACAAAACTGGCAGCTAAAATGTGCTTGCTTCCAGCGACTCAGGCCTGCTGAGAGAAGTTTCTTTGCAGACTAGGGATTTTGGTTTCATTTTTAGTGTAACTACCTTCTATGGTCCATAAACTATATTGTTTTCATTTAATTCTGGGAACGTAATGAATTTCTGTGGGCTTGTTTCCTGTTCGATGCAATATCTTTGCTAGATGTGAGGTTCATTTCGTAGGCTAGTTATAAATTTATCCAAACTCCCAACTGTTTCATCTTGGGAGCAATCAATAAAAAGAAACATGAGTTTTTAGACCCTTTGCATCATGGGGATTTTAGACCCTTCGCATCCACTGAAATTCAGAGGTATAAATCCATAGACCGGCGTTTTCCCCCTAAGTGCTGAGTAACATTGGAAGAATGTTAAAGCGCATTCTAGTAAGCCAGTTTCTATGTAATGGGCAAAGTGTGAAATTTCCCCAACTCTCCCCAAAAAGACTGTTCAGCATAAAACTTGCCGGCAAGCGGCAGAAAAGACACTTGAAGAAAAGACTAAAACTGCTACATAATAGTGAAATAATGAAAATACCAATGAACCTTAATTTCCTACTGCACTCCAGCTCTTCACTGAATAAGCTATTGAGAAGACGCATATAATGAACTAACATATAACCATGAAAGGGAGAAGTCGCAAGGAAAGAGCAGCATAGGTTAAAGATAGCACTTAAATTCTATCTATCATGCCATGCTAATTAAAAGCGCCTGAGCATCACGTGTGTCAGCATCCCCCGTGCTGAAAAATGGTGTGTGGTGTTAATTCTCCTATTCTTCCAGAGCTTCCTCAAGGTTCGGTTGAATACAGAATAAAAGCCAGGTCTCTTAAAGCCACTCTGAAATTTGTCCATTTTCACTCCTTGGTTAAAACCCATAATCTGAAGCAATCATCTGGCTATGTTGCTTAAAAGTGGTTGATAATATACTTAATTTGGAGATGTAGCTCCTCTTTTCCTGTTAATAGAGATGCTGTTGAGAACACAAGGGACTACTGAGAGCTGAGCGCTTTTGAAAATCTGTCCCAAAGCAACTCATCCTCTGCTCCCTCCTGCCAGGCAGTAAAGGCTCCTATACACGTGTGGGGAGCTGGCTCCGATGTGCTGGAAATCCAGTGGGTCAGAGCAGATTTGATTAATTGAGTCTTTTGGAGTGCAGAAATTACTGCGCTCCCGCAGACTCTAGCATCACGTGCATCAACCTCCCTGTGCTGAAAAATGGTGGCGGGGCACATTGAACTAAAGCTTGTTCAATGAGCTTCCATTCGAAGCGCCCCACTGCCATTTTTCAGCACGGGGGATGCTGACGCACGTGATGCTCAGACGCTTTTAATTAGCATGGCTCACTAATTAAAGTGTCCCACCCTGCCCCCCTACAACTCCTGGAGCACATGTAAAAATGTCCCAAGTGATTCCTCCATCGATGTTAATGGCATTGGCCTAGGGCAGTGGCTTTCAACCTGTGGTCTGCGGACCCCTGGGGTATGCAGACTAGATCAAAGAGGTCCACAAAAGATAACTAGGATTAATCAAAAGTATGTGAATACCCACAGTTACAATTCAAAGGGGTCTACACCTCCATTCAAACTTTTTTAGGGGTCAGCATATGAAAAAAAGTTGAAAACCACTGGCCTAGAGTACATCCAAACACAATCTGGTCCATCCTCCTCAAGGCATTTAGAGCCTATTTGTCAGGCTCTTACTCATATGAGAGTATTTTTCACTGCAGGAAATCCCACTGCTATCACTGAGGATGTTTGTGGAGTAAGGTGCTTCAAAATGAGTAAAAACAACAGTTTGGCCCTTAAGGAACATGTATGCATTTTATTCTTGTATCTCTTCACTCATCTCGATCTTTCCACCCACCAGTAATTCCAGTTTTCTAAAGTATTGCTGAGATATAGATACAGATCTATCTGTAAGCTTATTTTGCAGGTATACAAAGCAGCAATTAAATAAAAGGGCTCTCAGACTTTGATAGAGATGTTTTCTAAATACACAACCTGTTAGGTTGATAACTGTCAGTTTCTCTACTTCTGTATTTGGCTGCTGATAAACAGGTATTGCCTCATTTCAGCGACGAAATATTTGTCTGAAGTGAGATTTAAGGATGTTTGGGGAAGGGGATCCTTGGTGAAGTCTGCTTTGCCCTAGGTATTGTTCTTATAGCTGACTTGGAAATGATGCGGGGATACATATTGTTCCAACATAACCATTGTTTTCATGTGGTCATCTTGGGCTTTTTGGAAGCAATCTATTATGGTAGGCTCTGTGGTGATGGATGCAGTACTGTATGTTTGCTGATAATACCTTCAGATCTTAGTTTCAAATATCTGTCCCAAAATTTGGATGCTGCTTGGAGGCCTGCCTGTTCTTTCAAAACAGGGGAAATACTTGGCACCAGGGGACCTGATGGTAGGTGTCAACTACAGATGCCCCGCCAGGAGGAGGAGCTGGATCTGGAATTTTCCAGACAACTGATGGAGGCTGCATGGTCAAGGGACATGGTTGTCATGGGTGTCCTCAATTACCCTGACATCTGCTGGGAGGAGCACTCGGCCAGATCCAACTGCTTGCGTAGGTTTTTGACCTGTGTGGAAGAGTGTTTTTTAGTACAGGAGGGAAGGCTTTGTTGGCTTTGGTTCTTGCCAAAGGGGATGACCTGGTGCAGAAAAGGTGGTAAAGGGGCAGGGAAGTCCTCTTGGTTAACCAGAGGAATCAAGGAGTGCTTAAAAAAGGAGAAGGAGGCTTACAGACAATGGCAACAAGGGGCAATCAGCAAGGAGGAATACACAAATATAGCCTGTATGTGTAGGGACGGGATAAGGAAGGCCAGGGTGGCAGCTGAAATCAGGACAATAAGAAGTCCTTCTTTAGGTATATATGGAGCAGGAGGAAGACCAAGGGAAGTGTGGGCCCTTGCAGAAGGGATGTGACAGCTGATAACGGACAGTTGGGAGAAAGCTGAACTCTTTAATGAATACTTTGTGTCAGTGTTCCTACATGGAAATGGTGGTGGCCTCCTGATCGGATACTGGACATGGGGTTGGGGGGCTGGGGGTGATTGATTACTAACCAGTGGTCAGTGTTGAATTGGTGAGGGAGCACTTAGAGTGGCTGAATGCCTTCAGATCGGCAAGACCAGATAGACTACACCCAAATGTGCTGAGGGAACTGGCTGGAGTCATTGCGGGACCATTGGCGAAGATATTTGAAGACTTGTGGTGCTCAGGAGAGGTCCTGGAAGACTGGAAAAGGGCCAATGTGGTGCCAGTCTTTAAGAAGGGGAGGAGGGAGGATCTGGGAAACTATAGGCCAGTCAGTTTGACCTTGATACTGGGTAAAATTTTGGAAAAAATATTAAGAAAGCCATTTGTGAGAGACTGGAAGAAGGCATGATGCTGAAGGATAGCCAACATGATTTCATTGTGGGCAGGTCATGTCTGACCAACTTCGTCTCCTTCTATGATCAAGTAATGAACTCCTTAGATATGGGACTTGTGGTTGATGTCATATACTTGGATTTAAAAAAGGCTTCAATATGGTCTTTCATGATGGACTTATAAAAAAAACAATACAACTGGGGGATTGTGGGCTGGCAGAGTCTACAGCCAGGTGGGTTGGGAATTGGCTAAGGGGTTGAACCCGGAGAGTTTTAGTAGACGGGTCTGTATCGTCTTGGTGGGAGGTGGTCATGGTGTCCTGCAGGGTTTGGTTCTTGGCCCTGCACTGTTCAATATCTTTATCAATGATCTAGATGAGGATGTGGAAAGCACACTGGCCAAGATTGTGAATGATACTAAGATATGGGGAGAAGCAGTCATGCCAGGGGATAGGATGTGGATCCATGTGGACCTGGATATAAGCTGGGAAGGTGAGCGGTGCAGAACCGAATGCAGTTCAATGAGGATAAATGTGGAGTACTTCAGCTGGGGAGAAGAACCAATGATATGAATATAGGTTAGGAGGAGATGTCCTGGCCAGCACGATGGCTGAAAGGGACCTCGGGGTTATGGCTGATCACAGGTTGAACATGAGCCACCACATATGCCTCCTTTGTTCTCCCTTCTCTCCCTTTCCTCTCAAGCTTGGGTGCTCATCTAGTCCAGTTGCATATGGCAGCCTTGCATTTCCAATCTTTTTATCAGCTCTTGTTTCCCTTCTGTGTCTTCAAGCCTTTCTTCCAAATTTCCTTTCCTATTTATATGTTGCGTATGCATTTTGCTTCACCTATTCTCCCACCTCTGTCCTTTCCTAATGTGGTCTGTTCATCTGTTTCCAGTCAACACACATTGATCACCTCTTTCTACTTTCTCTCCCTTTGATATCTTTGAGGTAAGTGTTGGACTGTATGTCTTGCCCACCCTGTAAATATGGGGAACCGTGAACAGGAATCTATATACAGATGAGTCAACAGCCCTGCAATACACTTTAATAATGGACCAAATTTTGCTGTTACTTTCCCCATCATTTAGGACCCGGTGAAGCTAGTTAAAAATGGAAACGGCTTTTATTAGATCCCTGCACAGCAGCTAAAACAATTTCTGTCAAATTTGTACATTTCTTCTGCCCACTTGCAAGCTTAATTTAAAACTCGCAGCTCTAAGGATTTATGATATAACAAAGACACGGAAGGAGGAAAATGCTGCAGATGCTCGATGAAGCCACGATGTGCCTGTAACATTTCACAGTACAATGCCATCAACATCCTTCAGATAATTTATCTGAAAAATAAAAAGAAAAGAAGAGATGTTAAGAGCCAGCAATTAGTAGCGGCTTTTGACCTCTTCAACTTGCTTACCAAAGGGGTCATTCCTTCAATCAGATGCTATTAAAGGGGTGGGGAAGGGACAGGAAAGAACATGACCTTGTCCATCAAAGGTGATTCGTGTCATAGGATCAATGGTGGATGCTGAATGGCTCAGCTGTCAGCCTGTTTGGTTGATGTTATTAATGTTGGGCCAAGAAGGCAATCTGAAGGTGAGACTGCAGGTAAAAATAGAGAGAGAGAGAGAGGAAAGAGTGGGTGGTGAGGAAGTGGGTTGGATCTGGGTTGAATGTAAAATGAAAAGTTGGCAACTGTTTAAACGATCCCTTTGGGGGTAAGCAAACAGCTATTATAACAGGGAACAGAAAGGAAGCCATTCTAGATAAATCACAATGGCGGTATGAAAACTGTGTTTGGTAGGCACATTAACTTTGGAAAGCTAGAATCAGAAGTGTGTCTGTTGGGGGGTTAGGCTAGCTGTCCAAAAACACAACCCCACTACTTATTTATATACGGGAACCATCCTGATGTATCAAAGAGTGCTCTAGCATTTTACTAGTATATTGATCTTCAAAAAGTGTCTTGACGCCCATCTTCCTGGGGTTATTTGACCCCAGCGGTCTCCCTGCCCAAGTGATCTGTAAGGTCCCTTCCAGCCCCTAACATCTGTGAAACTATGATTACTTCTCGTTGAAGGGGTAGGGCTCGAAGCATCCAGTGTTTCCTATTCTGAGGGCTAAACCTTCTTACTACACTGAAATACACTCGTCTCTCAAGCTTCTTGTATTTTAGTGGAATATTACTGAGCTTAGTCATTTAGTGGACTGAACGGTTCAGTCTATCCAGGTTGGTTGAGGACTGTTCTGCTCCCGGAAACCCAGATTAAATGGCCAGTAGAGGAGTGTCATTGGGAGAGAAGTTGAAGCGGTGCTGCCCTGTTCCTGGATGTAGGCAATATGGCCCGTATACTGCTAAAACCTGGATGATCTCCAGCTGCTCAGATGACTCTTTTAGTTTGTTGAATACCAGAATAAATTTGCTTTACTTTCCTCCCATGATGTATATCCCTTCTCCTACCCTTCACAATACATAATCACAGCTTGGGGTTCCCAAATGCATAGGAAGCAAGGCGGTGGGGGGAAGGTAGAGGGGTGAAAGGGCATAATTTCAAAATGGTGTCACCGAAGCCTTGATGATTGCATGTGCAAAATCCTGAATTTGTACATGTATACTTCAGTTATATGGAAATGAAGTAGACAGATACCCAAATAATGAGCAAATGTCATTGTGATAACAAAGATAGAGACTTAAAAAAAATTGACTGAGGAAACTGAAGTGCCTTTTATCTCTGAAATAATGGTATTGGCAGGATTATAATTATTTTACTGATTATTTGTATTACAGGAATGTCACAAATAAGCTATAGAAATATGTAGGACTGCATGAATTATTAACTTTCTATGATCTCGTTTGAAAAGTCATTACTCTCCCAGTATTTTCAACAGCAAAATCCCATGCGTCTGTTAAGGACTGTGAAAACTTCAGGTACCAAAGCAATGGGGGCACCGGTCCAAGGGTCTGGTCTACAGAGACTTAATAAATTTGAGTGTAGTTCTAAATCCCATGACTGTAGAAATTTGTGCTGATATTGTTGTTGCTAAAATGTTCAAAATGGTTATTTCTAAGAAACCAGAATAATCATAGAGATCTGGAGAGTTCATCTGGAGAAGGCAGCAAACTTGTGAGCAGCGTCTTTCAGCCCTAGCTGAGCTCTCCGAGCCTGCCAAGCTGGGCTGCAAGTGAAATGATACAGTGCTTTCTACTTCCTTATGGGCAAGGAAATCCCATGCAAATGGCTTTACTTGCAGCATTTCAGTGCTGGTTTGAAGCAAGATTCACAGAAAGGCGCAGAAGTGACAAAATAATGGAGGGGATATTATCAGAGCTCCTTCACCAGAACCTGGAAAAATTGATTTGACTTTTCAATGAAGACTTGTGTCTAATTCAGTTGGCTCAGTTCTGCTAGGGATGCGATCGTGTTTACTCAAGCTTGCTTAAGGATTTGTTGCATGTTTCCTATTCCACGCAAGCTAAAACTCGACTCCTAACACTCTCCTCATGATCCAAGCCTTGGAGGAAAGATCACTCTAGCAGATAAGTGGTCTATGGAGAAGTCCTCTAACCTGCCTTCACAATAGCTGGCACGCATTGCTTGAGAACAAAGTGCGAGAAACCTGGTGGGTGGGTAGGCAGTTGTGGCATAATCAGCCCACCGTGAAATCTTCGTGCTCCCTCCCCATAGCTATTGCCAGAGGTTGGATGGATTAAGCTTTCCTTTCCTTCCAGAAATCTTGGGGTCAAATCATGGGCCCTTTCCAGTCAGTGATAACATGCATGACTTCAGTACACCAGAATTTCATTCTCATTTTTGTTCATCATCCTTTCTATTGCAACTCTGCCTACATTTGCTTTCTGTTGTCTGTCAAACCTTTTCTCCTTTATAAGAAGCAAAGCAAGCATGTCATACCCGAGCATCCTCAGCGCTGTGGTGTTCTTCAAACTTCTGCCCCATTATTCCCTTCTAGTTTATATGAATGTGCGATCTTGCTTGAAAGGAAATCTATAATGACTCATTGGCTCTCTCTGACCTCCTGCCAGTTAGTTATAGCCAGTTAATTAACTGGAAAGTCTAATTACTTCAAATTCAACATTTTCCTGGGATTTTCCTATTGCAGGAGAACGCCAAATAATAACTGTGCTTTTAAATGTACTTTCAATTTATTTTTCTTGGGGAACATACAAAAATTATGTGTAAATATTTTTCTCCAGTGAGCACACTTTATTATCCCCTTTCCTTTTGCTTTCATTAAAGCCTGCCCCCCACCCTTTCCTTTTGCTTTTAATATATAAATAAATAGTGGCTGATTCAAACAGCCTAACCTATAAAAACCTGCTTGAAAAGAATCGTAGGCAACTACCACATCTGGAATAATAGTCAACATATTTTAGAAGGAGACTTCATTTTTCTCACACAGCATACTAAATCATGATGGCTTCACGCGCCAAAAATAACACAGTGGGATATGACTATGGGAGGACGTGAACCCATAATGAGGTTCAATAAAGTACTAATCTTATTGGGTAATGCAATCTGGTTTGCTTTTGCTTAAAAAGTGTGTGTGTGTGTGTGCGCGCAAGAGAGAGAGAGAGAGAAAACGGTCTTCAGCTATCTCTGCTTAATCCCTTCTTGCAATTTTGCAATGCAAATAAATGTTTCAAAACTCATTAGTTTTGCCCCAAATTAGCCTCATTCCAGGATGGATGACAGATTCCACATGCCCCAGCATTTCGATCTAGGAAAATTTAATGAGACAATCTACCACTTTGTGAGAGTAATAGCTTTAGCATTTATTGTAAACTTCTTGGGGTTATTAGCTGTGGAACACAATTTCTGTGGGTCTGACGTGCTCCCTTTCACTTGAGTTCATTCCCAGCTAGAAAATAACAACACTAATTATGTGCTGCATGTTAACATCATTCACAAGCTTGGGAAATATGCCCCTGAAGGATCACAGGATGAGCCACATTTTACTTTTCATTCATTGGGTCCTGCATATGTCAATGGGGCCAACAATTAAGAGGAGGCTTAAATAATTCCTAAAATGGCACTACTGAGCTGGCTGGAGATTCACATTGATTGAAATGGAAGGTGACATTTAGAATGAGCAGTAATGGGATGAAATAAATAAAAGGAAAACTCTGAGTTGCAGGAAAAGCTTTTGAAATCTATTTGCTTGCGCAACACTCTCCCAAGAGAAGTGGTGGAAGGCTTGCTGCTTGAGACATTTTTGTCTGGGTTTGCTAAAGCCCCAGGAAGCAATCTTGTACTGACCAGGGTGGGGCTGAATGACTGTATCCATCTCTAGCGTCTTTGATTCTGTCTCTGGCACCGGTGGTCTAGATTACTGTAAAACAGTGGGGGAATGGAAAACTCACCAGAGAAAGGGTTTTCTCTAGTTGCTCTAAAGGAAAGGATGACCAGACTAGAGAAGAGGCTATAGAGCAGGTGTTCCACTGCACAGAAATGGAGGTTGCAAGGGGAATCCTCTTCCCACCCCTATGGATCTTTGGGGCATTAATCACCGTACCTTATGCTCTGTGTTTACTTGGTTCTCTTCCCATCCAGATGATGCTGCTGTCTTGAACCACACTTTCCTACGCTGAGGTAGCTGTATTAGCTTCCACTGGAAATGTCTGTAGGGTGGTTGTTTCCCAGGAGCTCTCAGCCTTGATCCAGCAGCTCCCCAATTTTGTTGGGTTCAGTTGCTTAATACTCACAGAGCAGACTTTTTAGAGACTCTGGTGAGCGATGGTGGTATTTAGAGGTTT
Organism: Gavialis gangeticus; assembly: GCF_001723915.1. Classification (NCBI taxonomy): domain Eukaryota; kingdom Metazoa; phylum Chordata; order Crocodylia; family Gavialidae; genus Gavialis; species Gavialis gangeticus. The sequence goes on along the minus strand of NW_017729000.1, from coordinate 11,102,309 downwards.
GCTTTTGGGAACTGGCTTGTAGGTAAAGTAGATATTGTAGTAGAATAATGGGCCAGGGCAATGGCAAGGGCTAATTGATTTATAACAGTCTGTTTGTGACAAGGTTTCCTTCAAGGCCCATTGTGTCTGACACAGGCAAGCAGCAAGCAGACACTGAGGCTGGAAAATTGAAGACATGAACAGTGTACCCAAGCAGAGATAAGGGACTCTGCAGCATGGCACCGGGTCACAGTGCCAAGTTGCAGAGCCCTTGGGATTTCCGGTTTTGGGAAACAGACCAAATTAGGAGGCCCAGAAAAAGCCCAGGTTAGGATGTGTGCATGTGATGGGGTTGTGAAACAAAGGAGTCAGCACAGAATGTGGATAGTATGATGACCACAGAATGACCAATCAGCAATGCCCAGAGATGAAGAGTCACTAGAGTGGGAGAATACAAAAGGAGGGATTTCAGAGCAGCAAAGGGTCCCCAAGGGGGAACCTGAGGCCACTATGGACAGAGGGTACACCAGCAGCCCATCTCACCCACCCCACTGGGGTGGGAGGGTGAGGGGGGTCTTGGCCTTGGCCCAGGCTGCTGACATCTGACATTCAAGAGGAAACCTCAGGATGAAGCTCACATACTGGCCAGGTGTACCTGGACCCTGTGACAGCTCTAGGACAGGTAGCTATAGAACTGTTTGCATTATTCTTATCTGCTATCACTGCATATCAATAACATTTCCCTATTATCAAATGGAGATAATCATCTGAGGGTTTGGGTCTGCCTGGAACAAGGTATCTCATGTCTGGGTCATAAATCCAGTGCCAACAGTGAGGAAGCCAGTGTTACACTGGGCCAGAAGTAGAAAAGGGATCACTGCATTAGAATCTGAATGATAATCTTGAGCACCTATGCAGCCCCTTTCATCCATCAGTCTCCAATCACTTTCTACCTGCAAAAGAGAACGGGGATGCTGACCCTGCTGGCAAGGAGTGGCACAGAGAATGGATGCTGCTCACCCTAGGCCACCCAGCCTTTCAGTGGCAGAGCTGGGAATAAATCTGATGTTTCCTGAGTCCTAGACTAGTGCTAGTCCATGCTGCCTCCCAGGCTTTGCTGCATGCTGCTGACGGGATGATAGTGCTTTGGGTTTTCCCAGCTTCCATTGTGCAGGCAGAGAGACCAAGGAGGAGCGGCCAAGCAAATAAATAAATAAAACCAAGCAAACCACCCAGGAGAGAAGAAGAAAATGTATTCTACAATGCAATTGCCAGCAGGCAAAGCCAATGACCCCCACCAAATTGGTGCTGCCTGAAGGCAGTCCCAGAAGAAGACAGATAGCAGAGCTTGCAGACTCGTGCCACTCCAGACCTTTCCATCATTCTTCCTTCCATTCCTCATGATGGTATCCACAAGGATAAAGATCCAAGGTCCTGCGGAATTTGGTGGCATTGGGAAACAGGAAGGGAAAAGCTAAGTCCTGCTGTTGTAGGTGGTAACACTTTAGCCTGTAGGGTGTTTTAATTTGGAAGACGCTGCCCCATGCAGAGCTGGTCTGGCACCAATCTGAATTCTCATCAGCTGGTTGGATGGTTAATTCAGTGCCAGCCACGTGAAAAGTGTATTTCATATGCTGCAAATAAATCTAGCTTCAACTGATATATATGTTGTCATGTAATCAGTCTAGTTTCATAAAAAGTTCATGTTTATTGGCATTCATTCACATGTGCTTTACAAATGTGCATGGTATATTTGATCAGATGTGTGGGAAATATATATTTTCCATATGGGTCACAATATACCACAAAAAGCACCCCTCCCCCCACTTTTTGTACAGTCTCTTGAGAACATATATCATAGCAATCGAAATCTGATGAGAAAATGAAAAAAAATGCTTGGCGTTCATATCTTCCAAGTAGTTTTCCAGAGACCTTTGCTTAACATAACGTAAATCATTAGTGGCACTCAAGCCGAGTGGTTACCTGAATACACAAAACAGGGAACCCTGATTTCTTTGCTACTGTATGGAAAAGAAAATAACAGTACACGCCTCTGCCTTGTAATCTTGAAATTGGTGTCATTCAAAATAGATGAATTTGGGAGCTGGGAACTTGTACGTGCTGGATGGTAGCTGAAAACCGAGCACGTTCCACAATGAGAAGTGATGCTGGTGTGGACCAAGAAAACAAGTCAGTGGGTAAGAATGATAATGCATTTATTTAGCACTTTTCAGCCAAGAGGGTTCCTGAGTGGCTTACAAATGAGGAGTGTAGCAGCACTTCATCCACTGCTCAACGTGCTTGAAGAGACTGATGCTTAAGAGGACACAGCGGTTAGTAAGGGAAGCAGATAATGTCTTTTCAGTTGGAGCTACAGGGGAGGTTTTAGATATTATAGGCCTGTCTGACTATTCATTTTAAGCAGGACACAGGGACTTGCTAGCACTCCTTTGCTTTGGACCTCAGTTTTACCTCTCATTAAAAGAGTCACAAGCAGCTGCGCAGTGTAGTGCCGCACAGGATAGACAAGAGGCAGGACTCCAATTTATTGAATGATAATGAAACATTGATTATGGTCTGTGTTGCCTACCTTTGCTGTACAGGGTATCCCTGGATACTGTCCTTGATTTTCCAGTTAAGGATGGGATGGCTGACTACAAGATATTAGATATCTTGATATTAGGAAGAACTGCTTCACTGTAAGAGTGGCCAGAGCCTGGAATAGGCTTCCCAGAAAGGTGGTCCCACCTTCTCTGGAGATCTTCAAGAGGAGACTGGATAGGCACCTGGCTGGGGTCTTATGACCCTGCCCACCCTCAGTGCTCCTTCCTGCCCATGGCGGGGGGTCGGACTTGATGGTCTGTCTAGGTCCCTTCCCACTCATTGATCCTATGATTCCTATGATAAGATTGACACATCCTGCCCTTCCGGGATGCTGGGATGTCATTGCCACCCTCACTCAGAGGAATAGTGCCACCTCCTAAACCAAAATTGTCACTTTCTTCAGCATTTTTTTTTACAAGTATCCACCTGATGAGGTGCATCATGATGTCTGTGTAAATAAATAACACACTCAGGTTTACATTATTCATTTGAATTTTTAAATTAAGTTTCTTGTTATGTATTGTCCATCTTGTTTTGGTGTTTTACTGGCATATATATCCATTTCAAGTGACTTTCAAAGCTATTGATGAAAATACTGGGAGAAGCCAAATTTTTCATTCTCACACTGGGAGAATTCTTGCTGGAAAGAATTGCATATTCATCTGCTTAGGGAGGAGAAACTCTGCTGAATTGACTCACCTGATCAGTCTTAAGTAAGGAACACAAATCAAGTTCCAAATGTCAGTGGCTGGAGCTTGTTATTTTTGTGGGGGAGGGAACTAATTTACAATTTTCTATGAGTTTTGGTTTTTAAAACTGAAATGTCAGAACTTTCCAAGTTGGAGACATTTGGAATAGTTCTATGATTGATCACACGCACGGAACAGATTTCACGAACATTTTGTCAAAATCTTTTCTTTTCCCCCCAAATGTTGAAAAGTTTTGATTAATAAAAAACATGCTTTGAAAATATCTCCCAAACAAATCTCAATGAGAAATATATTCAAGGAAGCTGCAGTCTGCTCTTGGATAGTTCTTGGGCTGAAAAAGACACTAAATTCGTGAGCTAAATTATTCACTGTGATTACAATACTATACTTAGTACTTTTATTGTGTCTTCCATCTGTCAACCCATTTCACACATATTAAGACCCCCACAACTCCTGTGAAATCAGGGAATTGTACTTCCTTTGATTCCGCAGATGAGAAAATTATGGTATAGGAAAGTTCAATGACATGTCCCCACAGGAAGCCTCTGGTAGGGTCGGAAATAAAATCCAGATCTTCTGCCTCCAATCCTGCACATTAGCTACAAGCACAACATTTATCTTGCATGCAAAGGCTGCAGCTTCTATAAACAAAAAAGCAGAGGAGAAAATCACTTTCAGGACCTGTCTTGGTATGCTTCCAGTTAAAGAGATCTGATTTCTAAAACAAACCCTGCACTGCTGACATGCAGAAATTGTATTCACTGTGTGTCCAGCACTGGAGTGGAAAACACGGTGACAGGACGGCAGCTTTGGGGCTCCCAGAAAAATGTTGGTGAAGATGGGTGTCGTTCAAATACTGAGAAAGCCAAGTGGGGCCACTGTGGGGGTCTGTCTTTTTCCCCATCTTCACATGAGGTGGATCAGATGACTTTAATGCCTGCTCAGTAGAAGCCGCCACATCTTTAGGGCATGAGGACAGCAATGACTCTTGCTTCCCAAATGGGATCGGGCAACTATTGCTGCTGGTATGGGGTCAAGTGAACATCAAGTGAAACACCAACTATGAAACTATGAAACAGCTCTCTGCTAGCAAGGGGGCTCCCAGGGCAGGGCCCCCAGAAGAGAGCTTCCTCATCAGTGCCATAGCAAGGGGGGTGGGGGCGGCAAGCAGGGTTTTTCATAGTTTCATAGTTGGTCGGGTTGGAAGGGACCTGAGCAGATCATCAAGTCTGACCCCCTGCCATGGCAGGAAAGGATGCTGGGGTCAAACGACCCTGGCTAGGCCTCCTTTTGAAGACCCCCAGGGTAGGAGTGAGCACCACTTCCCTTGGAAGTTGGTTCCAGCTCCTAGCCGCCCTGACAGTGAAGTAGCGCCTCCTGATGTCTAGCCTGAATCTACTCTCCGTCAACTTATGGCCATTATTCCTCGTTACTCCCAGTAGTGCTTGGGGGAACAGGGACTCTCCCATTGCCTGCTGGTCCCCCTTGGCCAGTTTATAGACGGCCACCAGATCCCCTCTCAGCCTTCTCTTGTGTCTTCTCTTTTGTTAACCCACCTATAGAAAGAAGCTGAGACAACAACGCTAAGTTTTACTAACATTGTTATCAGTTTTATGGTACATATAGGGAACCTCATTGCCATGGTATCTGAGTGCCACAAGCTTTCGTGTGCCTAGCTTTAAACCGTCCTGTTGCACCCATCTGACAGCTGAGACACCCGAGGCAGTCTGGGTCTTCTGAGTCTCCAGGTAGTATTAAAATCACTGGACCAGCAATCTTCTCTAGAGGCTGCACACTCATCCATTTATTTCATGCTTTAATTCTTGGTATTTAATAAATGACCTTGAAATGAACCTTGGCCTCCAGTGGAAAAAGATAGGTAAAAAGAGCAGGAGTCAGTCTATTCATTGCATTATATATATACATCTTTAAGATTCTTTAAGAATATCTGCAAATCAGGGCATTGAAGCAAAGGGGTGCCAAGAGGTGCTGCCCAGCCGGGGCACAGTGCAGTGCAGGATGGAGCCATGATTGTTTCATTTGGGGTGGTGCGGGGGTGGGGAAGGGCAGCTCCCACTGCTGCATGCACTCCTGGACAAGTGGGGGGGGAGGGGAGGGATCTGTGTGTGGGGTGAGGGTGGGCTGCTGTTGTGGGCTTTGCCCCGGGCGCCAGACTTCGTTGCTACGGCACTGTCCCTCGTTGCCCATGCTATGAGTCTCAATGAAATGCAAACTGAATTCTCTTGCATTGTCCATGGACGAGGATTTGTTAATGTTGCAAGATGCCAAGCTGGTGACAAACTTGAAGCTGATTCCCTCAAAACCATCCTAAAACTAAATATCAAAAACCCAGTGGCAATTGCTTTATTACTTCTGGATAGAAACTAGAATGTTGTATTTCACAGCCAGCCTTAAAGCTCTCCGCAGTCATTATTGCTTACTTGATGTCTGTCTGCTGGTATCAGCACTGCTAGATATTTGTCTTCCTGCATTATGTGCATTATATTGTCTAATATCTTCTGGCCCTCCAGAAAAGGCAGTACTGTACCTCAGACTAACTGCTTTGCGAGGTCCCACGGTTATTCAATGGCAGGATCCCTAGGAAAGAGTCGTGCAGGGAGATTCCTCATAGATGCTAAAGAACTGACTCTGCCCTCCGTGTCTGCCAGAAAATTTGGCAGAATTTGCAATCCTGCCCCAGTTCTCTAATAAAGGCACAGCTAGTATTTGCATGGGGGGAAAAAGAAAAGATGCGCCTTACGTTCCCCTACACTCTCTGCTGTCTAGCTCCACCTTCTGGGAGTGAATCACAACATCAGCCTACCCAACACTGCACTGCCATACTGAAAGCCCTATGCAAAAGTCGGCCAAGTAAACCGATTCGGGAACGTTTGGAAAAGTTGTAGCCGTCAGTTTCAGGTCGGTCAGTTTCTGCTCGAAGCCCAACCCTCAAAGGCCGCAACACCCACCCGCCGGACCTCTCACAGGGCTGGAACGTTGCATAAGAAACTGTTAAACACCGGTCACGGCAGAGATGAAACAACTCAACCTCTAAGAGTGAAAACCCGGTGGTTTATATCAACCTTAGCCGCTGTTGTATCACGTGAGAGGACCGGTCTCCGGGGTGCAGAGTAAGGCGCAAAATTATTTTCCTGGGCAGGCAGATTTGAAAACATCATGCCTTTCCTGTTCATATGGTTGTACCATCAGGGGTTCACATCTGAAAATATCTTTGTTCTAATTTCGTCTTTTTTTTTATGTCAAATTCTTCTCTTGCCTTTTTAACACAAAATGTTATGAGAAGGATTCTCTGCCGTATCTTTATTTGCTATAAACTTTTTTAAATGGACTTTGGTGAGTCACCCTTGAGAGAAAGGAACATATTTAATTGCAGAGAGATCCTATTTTTTCTAAGACTGTAGCTACATGTAAAGAGCACCAGGTGTATTGTCTTGCTGCTTATGGGCCAAATCTGCAGGTTCTTGCCCAGACTGGTTGCTTGGAAAGCACCCAGGAGAGGCAATTTTCATGTGGTTCCTTCCCTTCAAGACATTTTCCTTAGTCTTGGGAAGAGCTGGATCTTCAACCCTTACTCATAAGTTGGCCATAAATGGACATTTTGCCAGACCAGACAAGACAAGACAGAATAGAGATTTTAGGGGTTGGCCCAACTGGTATTAATGAAGGGACATTGAGAAGTGCTGTGCACAGAGATGTGCGCTCTCCGGAGAGGGTAGGGAATTTAGAAAATCATCGTTGCTTAGTTGTGACTGGTCCTCTCGGCATCCCCACACTAGACAACATAGCACCCAAGTACAGCAAGCCCCTAGGGCTTTAGCGCAAGCCCCCCACAGCTCTGCTCTGCTTCATGTTAAATGTACGGTAGGGTTCAGCTGTCTGCAATCAGTCCCAGAGCACGTCTGCAGCAGCACAGCATCAGGAAAAGTGTCCTCTGGTCAGATCCAGCCGTGCCAGGGGAATGGGCTCAGGGCAGGGTGTATATGCTATTTGAACCTGTGGCGGGGAATAGGGGGGCCAGTTTGGCCCCAGATAACAGGCAGTGGTCTGAGTACTTTCTAATCTGGGCCTGAATGCTTCTAGCCCTAAAGTCTCTTTGCAGTTGCTGGAGGTCACTCGAATGTATCAGTGCACTAGTCACACCAGAATGGCCCTCAGCTTGGGAAGCCCGATTATGTGGATTTTTCTATCCCTCTGCCTCATTCTCCATATTTTGGACATGGGGCAAAGTCAGACCTGACTTTGTGCTTCATGGGGAAAATGCAGAGGCAAAGCGCCTTTGGAATCCTCTGTGTCTAGGGCAATGGCCATGAATCTGGGTTATTACTATTAACATTCTTCTTCTTATTATTATTACTATTATTATTATTCAAATATGCTGATTCAATAAAACTGAAATGGGCTGGGGAGGCAGCTCAGTGTCGCTGGCATTTGGACTGAAACCTGCCTGGTTTCCTGCTGGCTCGCCCTCGCAGGTTTGCTGCTCCCAGGTGCGGCGCCGAGAAGCTGGAAGCCTGAGGAGTCCTGGCTCTCGGGTTCCCAGCTCATCAGCAACGCAGGTTTCCAGGCTTTGGAGCCGGGCTTCCATTCCCTTCTATGGAGATTTCTGTTTTTTTTGCTTTTAACTGGAACAAAACCAAATGGCAAAATATTGAAATATTCTCCCCGAAACAGAACAGTCCTTCTCCAGCCTGTTTCTCCTTAGTTCTGGCAGGCAGGGCTTCCAGACTGAGAACCAGAAGCCCTGCGTTCAGAAAGCAGAGGTGTTGTGTTATATTTGCTATGACTGTCACCCTGCCAGCAGTACCTGCCAATGGCTGCTCCGACTTAGGTGAGGGACCCCGAGCAGCAAAGGGGTGGGCCCGGGATCAGGTTAATGCCACTTCTGCGTTGATCTAGCTGCAGCTGGGAATGTGGGGCATAGTTCTGCTTTATCCTTTCAGTGCTAATAATTAGTACGACATTATCTAGTTTTAAAGCTCTTGTGACCTGTGTAAAAAAAGTGCCTTTCTCTCTCAGTCAAGGGCAGTGGTCTATAGAGCATAATTACAAGAGCCCAGCACATACTTCCAATGACGGCACTGGAGAATGAACCTAACCCAGCGCATACTTCCAATGAAGGCATTGATCAAAGGAGAGTTTCTTTTTTCGAAGGACAGCCCTTTTTATGGAGAACAAAATAAGTCTCCCTCCACTTCTATAACTACACCAGCAAGTGGCGCTCAGTCCCTTTTATTTGCTTTGCCTTTGTGTTTTCAGCTTCACAGAGATGGTCTGTGAGAGGTGGAGCTGTTTAAGTACCATCTCTGCTCACCGATGTATTCTTCTCTCAATGCACCAGTGTCTCAAAGGTAATGGCCACCACCTCTGTGTGTCTGAACAAACACTAAGCTTGCTGAACAAATATGCACAACTATATTAAGGAGAGGCTAAGAGTGAGCTTGGCTGGAGTTTTGAAAACAGAATGGTGATTTTTTTGGGGGTCCCTCCATTTTCCCTTCTGGGGTTGAGTCCCTAAAAGTGCTGAGGATTTAGCACCTGAAAATCAGCCCTTTTGATGCTCCATTTCGAGTGAATAATCTGGAAAATACAGTGGGTCATTGTTTTCAATGCTGCCATTTGTAAAGTACAATCTAATGGGAATGGGGAATGCAGAATTTGCCCCATCACATTTTTTTCATTTAATGCCTAACCTTCCACCATCTATATTTTGTTACATTCAGCCTCCTTTCTTGTGCAACATAAATCAAAATGAAAAACTAAGGTTTTATTTATTCCATATATTTAAAGTTATTATTGCAGCTTCATGAAGTCTCAGATTAATGGACTGATTGTAGTTTTAAAATACAGATGAAGCTCAGGATGTTAGTGTCTGTTGCAGTACATAAAGGTCTCTAATGTACAAAATCAACATAATTTTTCTTTCAGTTTGTGGAGCGTTGGCCTGACATCTTGAAAACATAGCAAATATCCGCAAGAGAAATAGAAAAAAATGTGTCACCTAAATATGCTTACCAGTTTGAGACACCACCCCTCTATGTACTAACATATGGAAAAATATGAACCATCTGTCAAGTTTAAAAAAGAAGAAAAAGCAAATAGGTCAAAGTAAAACAAACAAGCAAACAAAAAGTCATTTTCTTTGTTTGATATTTTGCCATTTTAAGGTAAAGGGGCATTACAGATTTATAGCCTTTTTTATAGGGCAATTCCATCCAGCTTTCATCGAGCATACCTAGATGATATACTAGACAGGTGTATGAATCTTGCCCCTCAATGTAAGCCCATTTCCATTGTGCTTCGCACAACTCCAGTTCCACTTTGAACCACCAGGGGAATCCCCAATACTTTTTTTGGGCCTCATTTGGAGTCTCCACCAGCTCTCTTTAATGATGTTACAATGCTTAGGATTTCAATCCGATTGGCACCCAGCCAGCTGTGACTTTTCTTTAAAGCAATACAAGCTCAGGCTGCTTCCTAGCACAGCGATCTGATTCTCTGGTATCAAAATGGCATGGAAAGCAGGCTATCTTTACCAGCACTGTTTCATCTTTATAATTAATAAAGATGGCTATAACATCTGGTCCATTTGCCCTCCTTTCCCACATAAGCAGCCACCTCTGCTTCAATGGGGCTAGTTTTGTGACATTTCTTAAGGGCCTGCAGGGAGTTTAAGCAGATATGCGTTTTATTGGATTCTAAACAGTGCCACGGTTTTTGTTAACTCACCTATAGAAAGAAGCTGAGATGACAATGCTAAGTTATACTAACATTGTTATCAGTTTTATGGTTCATATAGGGAACCTCACTGCCGTGGTATCTGAGTGCCACAAGCTTTCGTGTGCCTAGTTTTAGAGCAGCCCTGTTGTGTCCATCCTACAGATGAGACACTGAGGCAGTCTGGGTCTTCTGAGTCTCCAGGTAGTACTAAAATCACCGGTCCAGCAATCTTCTCTAGAGGCTGCACACTCATCCATTTATTTAATGTTTTAATTCTTGGTATTTAATAAATGATCTTGAAATGAACCTTGGCCTCCTGTGGATAAAGACAGGTGAAAAGAGCAGGAGTCAGTCTATTCATTGGACTAGATCTATCTATCTTCAAGATTCTCTAAAAATATCTGCAAATCAAATGGGAACTGGGCCCCAAATTATCATCTTTTATTGGATAAAAGAATCATTTCATAGAAGTACTACTATTACATTTATATTGCTATCCTTGCAATCTAAACTCTTCAATGTCACACCCATCAAATGCAATCAGATTGACTTACCGTACATTTTTTTAAAGAGAATCAATCAAACAAGTCATAAGGGGATAGGAGCTATGCGACAAAAAGATCAGCGTGTAAGGAAGGAGCATGGCAGAGTAATGTCTGATGTTTATCTTCAGGCTCTCGTGGGATCTTAGCCATCTTTAGAAAAATTAGTTTCTAGTCTTCTAAAGCAGTTTTTTCTCACTGTACCTGCAAGATTCAAAAACCATAATGCAATGAGAAAGAGTCTGGGGTCTTAAAATCTCATTATTTTTGATGCCTGCCTTATGATTTTTTAACTTACTTTTGGCAGTGTGTTTACTGCTGCTACTTAATCCGGGACATCATTCTCCCCTTGTACGCAGCCTTGGTGAGGCCGCAGCTGGAGTACTGCGTCCAGTTTTGGGCCCCACAATTCAAGAAGGATGTGGAGAAGCCTGAGAGAGTCCAGAGAAGAGCCACGCGCGTGATCAGAGGTCAGGAAAGCAGACCTTACGACGACAGGCTGAGAGCTATGGGGCTCTTTAGCCTGGAAAAGCGCAGGCTCGGGGTGATTGGATGGCCACCTATAAGTTTCTCAGGGGTGACCACCCGGATCTGGGGGAACGTTTGTTCACCAGAGCGCCCCAAGGGATGAGGAGGTCGAACGGTCATAAACTGCTACAAGACCGTTTCAGGCTGGACATAAGGAAGAATTTCTTTACTGTCCAAGCCCCCAAGGTCTGGAACAGCCTGCCATCAGAGGTGGTTCAAGCACCTACATTGAACACCTTCAAGAGCAAATTGGATGCTTATCTTGCTGGGATCCTATGATCCCAGCTGACTTCCTGCCCTTTGGGCGGGGGGCTGGACTCGATGGTCTTCCGAGGTCCCTTCCAGCCCTAATGTCTATGAAATCTATGAAAGCTGGTTTTAACAATAGGGCAGGACCTTTTCCATGGGAGAGGAAGGGGAGCATACTATTTCTACATTTAAAGCAGGGGTGGGCAAAATGCAGCCCAGGGGCTGGATATGGCCTGCCAGGCCATTCTATCTGGCCCGTGGGGCCCCTACAAAATTTAGAAAATTAAAATTTATCTGCCCTGGGCTGCCTGTCATGTGGCCCCCGATGGCTTGCCAAAGCTCAGTAAGCGGCCCTCTGCCTGAAATAATTGCCTGCCCCTCATTTAAAGGGACGAACATGAGTTGCCTGAAGGGTGCGGGTTAACCTTTGCCTACCGCAGTGCTTATCTGGCTGGAGGAGACACAACTCTCCTTCCTGTAGACAAATCCCTCCCAAGGACACAGTGCACTGGTTGTCCCACTAGCAGACCATATCTCATGTTTAGTTCGTTGAAAGCCATCAGAACATTTAACACTGTGCCCCCTAAGGTCTTACGGTCTAAGGGGGTGGGCAACCTACAGCCGGTGGAGCCATTTGATCTGGCCCCTGGGGAGAAGTGGTGGCAGTGGCCAGGTCCTAATGCCACCATTCCCCCTGCCTCCGACCAGAGCTCAGTCATCCTGGTCCACAACCTAAAAATGCTGTTGACTGCTGGTCTAAGGCCATACTGTGACTTGTGGGGGTGAAAGGGGAGTTAGACCCATGGAATCCAGATCTTGGATAAATCGTGTGTGTTTATGGGCTGCGTAATATGTGTATGTGTGTCTGCTACTGCTGCTGTGAGCGAGAGGGTAGATACAGAGTGATACAGAAAAACAGGAAATTATTCCTTTTACCCCCAAACTAGGGTGAGTCAGGCAGGAAGCTCTCTATCCCAGGAGAAGCAAAGCAGCTGGAGGGATGAGCTGAGCTCAGCATACGTTGCATTCAGTGGTTGGCTTTAGGCCTGGGTACTAGTTTGAACATCTTAGCACTCTCATCACATTCAGTGAACACACTCTTAGTGATGACACTGTTGCAAAAACCTTCTGGTGACTTTTACAGTTAAATGAATTATGCTCAGAGTAATTCATACTAGATTCCCACTGCCATATTAGTTATACATATGCGCAGGCTCTGATCCATGGGACTGCTTATGTCTCTAAACCACATGCTGCAGAGCCTTGTTGAATCATGGGCTTAATGTTTTCAAAGACACCTCTGAGATTTGGATGTCCAGTGCTAATTCTCCTTACTATCTGGATGTTCAGTTCCTATTGACAGTAACTGGATATTCAGCCTCAAAAAAATATCATACCTGAGCTTCCAGCTAGTATGTCATTCTGTTGGCATTAATGTCTTGTACAATGATGGAAGATGGGGGGTTTTACTGATGTTGAAGAGAGACTTTCCTTTTGCAACATGCCCCAAGGCGAGTGACTGACAACAACTGCCTGATAGAATTAGGTATTCTCAGAACTGGAATTTGAATGGAGAAAGCCAAGTTAGACATCTGTATGGCTTTTCACTGAGATAATTGTAAACCATGGGATAGTGACCTAGGCAAACAGCAGAGTAAACTCCAGATGATCTGATTAGTTGCATTGCCCATGGAGCAGATACTTTATTTGTATGTTCAATACCATGTGAAAGACTCTTCTTTCAGGACGAGAGCATCTTTTGGGAAATCTTCGGTTATTAGTACCCATGGTGATGTCAGTCAAGCTGTAACCCAGGCTCCAGGGAAATGACATCCATGGCATAGTTAAGTTAGCCTATTCCATAAAGATGAATACGCAACTTTCTATGGGACACTCCCATTGTATATGCTAACCCTGCTGAAACGGATATTTGATTGCAACTGGATGATGTATTTAAAAATGTTTTCTTTCCTTGCTTCCTTTTAGAGACAGAGCAGGGAAGACATTATTTTCTTTTTTTAAGTGGTTATTCCTGGATAGATTATTTTATAGTATGAAGGTTGGTCTAATAAAAGATATCACATGTACTCAAAGAAGCTTTTCTGCCAAAGAGAGACCAAAATTTTAAGTATGTATAAATATACCTTCTGTTTATTGGGAATGGTATAGTAAGATATTTATGATGCTAGGGATATGAATACAGCTTTCACTGTGTTTCCAAACAGGACTCAGAAAACTGGTTGGATTGCAGAGGGCAGTTTGTTAATGTATACAGGCAAGGCCTGCTTAATGCTGTTTTGCTAGCGCTATTTTGCTATAATGCTCATTTTAAATTGATACCTGACTCCACTTAGCGCTCAGTGAGTTTTATTACAACTCTTGTGGTTGCCATCATGGGTTATTAAAAACACTTGCGGTTGCCACCTTGGGTCATCAAAAGCTTTCAGTTTTGCTTAATGCTCACCTTTTCAGGAACCAATTTAGAGCGCTAAGCAGGAGTTGCCTGTATACATGTATAGCTCCATGTTGCTATAATAATGCCAATAAATAAAAATATATCTATGCCACGGGAAATTTAGCATATAGTATCTGTATGTTTTAAGGGTAGGGCTTACCACGAGATGGTAATGAATTTACTTAGCATTTATGAACCTCAAGATGTGGAGTACTAACATAGCCTGATTTTCCAGGCTGTGACAGAAGCCAGTAGGTGCGACATACATCTCAGCAGTGCTCCCAGGCTCACCACAAAGTCAGTGTAGATGAGTCTCAGGAGGCTGCCATAAAGCAGGGGTGTGTGAGTAGGCTGTGGTTACTGGTTAAGAGGGAACGGCTCATAGCTGGTAGAAAAGCAGTTTACAGCTTGGCAATCCCCAGCAACCTGCCCACGATGGGGCTGCTTTAGATCCAGTGCTGCTCTGATCAACCCCAGGAGTATGGCAGAGGCCTGAAGCTCAACAACATGGCATCTGATAATAAAGCCAGTTGCACATTTTTTATTTTACGGTCTGGGTTTGGATAGGATGTGTAGTCTTCTACTAATTCAGGTAATGCTTTGTGTATACAAGTTGGTTTCATCTCTAGAGGACCGGTTTGACACGTGCTATATCAGCCTTAAATCCGCATGAATATTAAAAAGCTGAAGTTGGTGGTTGTGGCAGATATTTTTAAACATGCACATTATTTTAGTGAATGATTTGTCATGCAGGAAGCTACTAAAATCTTGGCAGCTGTGACTGGAGCACTATGGGAAAAGGAGTAATAAATGGAGCAAGTTTGTGATCAGACTCTGATGCTCTTAACCTCACGCAGTAACCCTTTACTCTAGGAATGGTCCCATTGACTATAGTTAGGTCCTGTTAATAGGGACCTAGAAACTAGCAGTTCAGTCTAGCTTGAAAACTTTGGTTTGAATTTATGAGTTTCTAAACACTATATTTACAGTTGTTCAACAGGATTAAGACGGGAAAGTGAGATCTGACAAAATAGCTTGAGGCCATATATTGAAGTGCAATAGATCACATGAATATTTAGGCAAAGTACAGACAGTCAAAAAGCCCAAGGCTGGATCGATTCAATCTCTAAACTGCATAGATTGAACTGATAATGAAGTGAACTGATGTGCACTTCTAAATCCCAAAAGGCAGCCACATGCTTTCCATGGCCCAGGCCAGAAGCTGGAGGTGCTCGAGCCTGCCTCCCAGCCTGCCGGTCAATGTTGAGGGCACCCAAATGCACTCAAGCAGGGCCCATCCCTGATTGGCTGCCCAGCACAAGCCCCACAACTCCCTGCTGTCCCCTCACAGTGGGAAGACTGTCCCTTGAGCCTGGAGGCCTACATGAACCTCTTGGATGAAAAATTGCTTTCCTTTTCATGCATCATCACCAAAATAGACCTGTCGTGATACGTGTACAATGTCGTGTTCCTTCCACATTCCTTTTCCATAGCTGCAGACAAGATTTATGGTTGTAGAAAAATGTATCTGAACATTTCAGGCCCATAGAAAAATCATGTGGGTTGAATTCTGCTCCAAAAAATGAATTCATCACAATTAGGGTTGTTTTAGACTTTTTGGGATGCTATTGTGATTGGTGCCATCACACTGAACACATTAATTAGATGCATTAATTTTAAGGGGCAAGGGGTCAGGAGGTGGGTGGTTCCTTTGTACTGCCAAGCCAGCTAACCCAGCTGAAATGTAAGAGCAAAGACAGACGTTTTTTCTATTAACAAAACACAGTATATCCCAGAAACTTAGTAATGTTCTTTGTAAGAGCTTAGCCCTTGACAAGCCATAATGGCTGGGACAAGGCACATTCCCAGGTTAACAGAAATCCAATAAGATATCAAATTGGTTTGGGCTTTATTTTTTTTTGTCTAAATCACGGAGAAAATTGTGATGTGCTGTGGCACGGGGAGCCATTCTTCCTATCTCTCAGCTCCATTGTGCTGGGGTGAACAAAGCCAAGAGGTGTAATTTAAAGGTGCGGTGACCTCCCATGGGCAGCTCTCTCCATTGTGGTTTTTTTTGCCTCCGCTGAGATCTACTGATCATAAATATGTATGAATAAAGAGCCAGTGGGGGTTCATAACCAGCCTGGATAAAGTCCTTTTCTGAATTTTCCACTTTAGGCTTCCTGACATAGGAAGCTAAACTGAAATAAGGGACCACATCACCGGATTAGCCCAGCCGGAGTTTCTATTTCCATTTGATGGGGCAGCACTCCAGCATCATAACAATCATTATAATTATCACTTACAGAAAGGGTCTTATCATATAACAGCTTCTTTGTATCTGGGGGGCATGAAGGGGTGGGGAATAATTCCAACCACAGGGGCTGGTGTCTTCATTCATTATTTTCCAAACAAGTCAGTGGAAAATTGAAGTCCCTGAGCAATTTACAGATTATGGATCTCTTACAATATAGGTGCACATACACATATACACGCCTGCTCAATCCCGCTGTCCAATTAAGACATGGAAAATAAAACAGGTATATTTTGGATGGGGTGGGGAGAGGATGAAAGCACTATTTTTGCGCAAAGTTCAGGCAGAAACTTAAGTAACCTTCCCCCTTTTAAGCCTAGCAACTCCAGCCTTGCTGCACAGCTCCTCCTGGATTAATCTTTCTTTTTTTTGGCTCAGTGAATTGTGGTCAAGGCCATTGTAACGTGAGCGCTGCCTGGGATGGGATTGGCTAGAGGAGGCTCAGAGAGGCCCCTTTTCACAGGGGACTAATTGCTTTAGACCACCAGTATTTTGGAGCTACAGATGTCTTCCTTAATTTGCCTAGAGAGCACAATCGGCCCCATCTGTTGCATTTTTCCCCCTCTGTCTCTCAAGTCGCCTTCTTCCCCCTGTCTGCAAAAGCCTAAATTGAAAACTCATCAAAAAGTAATACAAGAGCAGTTTGGCTGGAAAGCTGCTGCCGAGGGGCTTGGGCTTTTAATAAGGGCCCCCCTGCTACTTTTACACATGGGCTGGAGACCAGAGAAAGGAGGAGGAAGGCAGAAACGACCTGGAGGGGGGGAAAAATGTTATAAGCTAGCAGCCAGATGGGATATTTGGAGGCAGAATAATCTGATGTGTCATGGCTGAGGGGGGACAGAGAAGCAACTCCTTGTGTTTGCTGTACACACAGCAAAATAGATGGCCCTGGGGGAGGGCTGCTTTTTTTTTTTTTTTTTAATGTCTCTGTGTGGCTAATGGGCATGGGGACATTTCTGCTGACTTGCACATGATTGCTGCCCTGACTCACACCTGTCAGTCTGTGCATTCGCCTCTGCTGGGGGGAATTTCCTGGGAGAAGAGAAGAGAAGGGGAGTGATCCACGGAAAGAAGGGACTAGGGGTGCTGAAAGAAAGGAGCCCCTCCCTTGGCAACCAGACAGTAGTTGGAAACTCCTGTTTGAACGATCCCAGTGTCCAGAGAATGGGGCTGGGACCTACGATCTCTTGGAAGGATTGCCTAGGCAATGGGTGTCTGCCCTTGATGCCCAGTCAATGGTCAGAGGCCTTGCTTCTCTGTGCCCCTTTGCCCATGCAGTGGGCAGAAACTCTGAAGAGCATATCAGCACAGGGGTTCCTGGAGAAAAGATGGACAATATTGCTTTTTTCTCTCACACACAATCTCCTTTTCCAACACAAGCCTTCCAAGCCTGCCCTATGTTGAATCTGGTGTGGAAAACATACAAAATAGTATCTCCTTAAAATATTAACTGTGAAGAATGGGGAGTCGAAGGGGAGGAACGTTGTTCAAAATCACAGTGGCAATGAAATGTAGCCCGTGCTAGCGATGATGCACAGCTAAACAGAGACAATCCTAGCCTATGGCTACTTGAAAACTCTTAGGCAGTCTCATAAAAGTCCAGATCTTACAGGATTTCTCTCTTTTTTTAGGAGGTACAGTTCCAAAGAGTCATAAAAACTGCATTGTGTAACTTTAATAAAAAGGCCTTTCCTTTTGCAGGTTTGATTACATGAGTTCGAACGATCCCATAGTGGAAATAGGCCCCCACACCTGCTCCACCCAAGTCTGTGGAGCTACATGTTGGTGAAGTCAGGGCTCTTGAAGCTGTAAGATGTGTTAGATGTTGGAATGCTAAGATTTGGGTTTCTAAAGTATGGCTGCGCCCCAGTCCTGCCAAGCCCTACTGGAGCTAACATCATGCACATGAGCAGTCCCATTGCACGAGCCTGTTACTCTGTTTGCTCCCTTTTCCCTGCATGATCAGCCCAGTCACGCTTCCTCTGCTCAGTGGGCCTGTGAACATGCATGAAGGTACACATCTGCCTTAGTGTTTCCAGTACTCCTGTGGGATACATCCATCAAACAGAATGCACCACTTTGCCTCCCTAAACCCTGATGCACAGCAGCGCTTTTCAATATTACAAATGCATTTGGGGAAAATGATGCAAGATAAACTACTTGCAGATGTCAGTTTTTAATTACAAATCTATTCTGATTAAACTTAGAAAGTGTAAATGTGACACTAATTGCCAGGGTTGCAATAGACAATGCTAGGGATTTATTTCATACATAAACACGTACACATTTCCTTCTTTCGATGGTGTTGACAATACATTGGGTTACCTTATTTCTTTGCAACCTTCAGTTCATGGCAGCATGAAACTACCAGTAGAAAGACTGTGTTCTAACATCTGAAAATAGCAGGTGGGCATCAATGACTTGTGAGTCTCCTTCTCCCTGTGCTCTACAGATGGGATCTGGGGTTTCTGTCAGCTGCCTCTCCTTCCCGGTGTGATTATCCTTTGTTGTATCCTGAACTCCAAGTGATGGACTGTCTGGCTAAGATTATCATGTGATGAACCATGGTGTCAGCATCATCATGGTGGGATGTTGAATCTGCCAAGCTAAAAAAATTTGGAGAGACTAGTTCCAAATGAGGTGGTAAAAATGTTTGCAGTGGAACATGACCCTGTTGGAAAATGAGCCTTTGCCTACAACCCATATGGTTTCTAAAAATGTATTGGTTTCTGGTTTTTGGGGAGGCGTCTCAGATTATATCTCTAGGATGAAATATTGGGAGTGAGAGAGAAAAAAAAATCCTGAATAGCCTACATTTTGCAAATTAGATATTTTTGGGGGAAGTTGTTCCAAGTCTAGAATGGAATATTGAGGGAGGGTGAGAGAGAGAGAAACATGGTCCTAAACAGTCAATATGCCAGTGGGGTTAGGGTTCCTAGCTGGGATGCAGCTAGTGCATACTTGGGTTTAGTGTCTGCTACATTATATACATCAATGCCCAACCAACAAACTATAGAGTCTGCATTGCTGGCCTAATGAAGATTTAGTAAGTTCATACCAGGTGAAAGAGCCCCAACAGGAGGGAAACATGTCTGATTACAGCCTCACAAAAAGTACATTCAGCTAGGGTGTGGGAGAGTGTGTTCTTCTTTGGAGCAGGGCTTGAACTTGGGACTCCACTTCCCAGGCAAATGTCCCAATGACCATGCTATTGAAAGGCTGGTTTTCTTTCTCATGTCACAAAACAAGTTGAAAGGTCTCGTTTTTGTACCAGATCAGAGCAACAGTTTGAAGCCTCAGAATATTTTTGCAAAACAGAATTGTTGTTTCTGGCCACCCCTAGCTGGGACGGATTCAGACGTTTTTCAGTTCTTCTCTCCACTTACCAATTCAAGGTTTTATGCAGTCCCATGTCTTCACTCTACTGCCCATTAGAGATCCAGGTTTGTATCTCTGTCTGGGGCTGATGTCTTAACCACTGGCTTATTCTTCTGCTTGCATCTGGTAAGTGAGATACATAGGCAAAGTGCACATCAGAAGCATCATTTCTTCATTACTTGGGGAACAAAAGGGACTTCATCTTTTTCAAGGACTATTTTCCTGAAAGCACGAGGCATGAGAGCCCTGAAGGCAGAAGCCCTTAGAGACTGCAGATGGCAAGGCTCTGATTCACTCATTGGGCTTTCTTAACAGCATGAATGGGAGCAGAGCTGAGAAAGATCTCCGTTGTGTATATCCTTGGGAGAGGTCTCTTTATTTTTAAATATGTGCTTTAATTTTCTGTTATTTGACCCTTTGTGGGTGCATCTACATGTTGCCATACGGCAATGTTGTTACTGTGCTGTGCTTTTGGAAGTACTCAAACACGGCACAGTGCGGGATGTTACTGGGCCATGCAGGCGGTGCACGCTTAGATTTGGCAGCTAGGTCACCGTAGTGGCACGCTGTAGCTGGGACGCGCACCTCTATGGTGACGTAGCTGGCAATCACGTGTAGAC
Organism: Gavialis gangeticus; assembly: GCF_001723915.1. Taxonomy (NCBI): domain Eukaryota; kingdom Metazoa; phylum Chordata; order Crocodylia; family Gavialidae; genus Gavialis; species Gavialis gangeticus. The sequence continues at coordinate 11,082,192 of NW_017729000.1, read as the reverse complement.
CCATGTGATCGCTATGTTGCCGTAGCACACTGTACGGCAATGTAGCCAACTTAGTCAACAGGATGAAATCCTTACTCAAAAATAAGCTGCCCTGGAAAACACCAAGCAGAGCCTAGTGTGAGAATGACCTGAGGACTGTAACCACCTCCAGAGAGCAACGATTTATCAACACTAGATTGCTTCATTTACACCCTTTGTACTTGTCTGAGGTTGGCTCATTTCAAGATAAATTGACTTTTCTCTACAACTGACATATCGCTTCCGACATCAAAACAACACTGGCTAGAAAGAATGAAAATGGCCTCCCTGGCTAGAGGGGGAGACCTGATGGACCAACTAGGAAATGATTAATAAGGTGCCGAAGGCCTCAGAGCTGCCGCACAGGCTTCAAGTTACATAATAATGCAGGGTAACGAAGCAAGTCCTGTTTGTCCTACTCAGATGACTCTCAGGCTGGCATAATGATGACATGACCAGCTGTCTTCCTCTGGCGTACGTTAAGGAAACATTTCCTGTCATTGCTAACACACATTTCCCCAGGACCAATGCTGGCAGTGCTCGTGCAGCCTTCCCGGTAGCATTTTAAGTACTGTGTCATCTAAGAGGACCTGCAACAGGTCTAATCAAGATGTGGCTGATGTGGTATTAGCCAGAGGAGGAAACCATTGCATTGTTCTGAGGCAGACAAAGCCCCGCCGAGCAGCAAGCAATGCTGTCACGCAGCCCAGCCACCACTGAAATGCCATCAACATGGAGAAAGGGCCTAGTCTTAGGACAACGTTTCCATGGATCCACGTGGATCCTGTACTTCCGCCTTCCCTGCAGGTATGCTTCCAGGAGGCATAACTCCTTGGGTACATGGGAGAAAGCTGTTTTCAGTCCCACCAAGTGCTCATGGAGACCTATTCTTAGGTTTGGCAAAGAACTGGATAGGCAGGCTCCATGCGTCC
>NW_017729000.1:11058533-11076242 GCF_001723915.1 Gavialis gangeticus | reverse complement strand
ACAAAGCCCCGCCGTGCAGCAAGCAATGCTGTCACGCAGCCCAGCCACCACTGAAATGCCATCAACATGGAGAAAGGGCCTAGTCTTAGGACAACGTTTCCATGGATCCACGTGGATCCTGTACTTCCGCCTTCCCTGCAGGTATGCTTCCAGGAGGCATAACTCCTTGGGTACATGGGAGAAAGCTGTTTTCAGTCCCACCAAGTGCTCATGGAGACCTATTCTTAGGTTTGGCAAAGAACTGGATAGGCAGGCTCCATGCGTCCTCGTTGGAGCCAGTTGGAGTTTATTCCATTTCCTATTATAAATCATTACAGGCCATTTCAGGGCTTTTTTAAAATTTGATCCTAACAGCAAGGACCCATCAGTACTTTTGCCCTGCTTCCTTCCCCCAAGCAGGCCTCCATGTTGGCTTTATAATATCCCACAATTCCCCTGCCTTCCCCATATGGAGCTCCCAGGTAGCAAGGGCTTGATTACCTCCTTGCACTACCAGGAGGACAGAGAAAAAGCCTTTCATGTGTCATTAATAGGATTTGAAACCTTTTCACAGCCCTGCAGTGACACTTTAAAAACATCGTTTTACCTTATTGAGAAAAATTTTGGTAGATGGGGGTGTTATCCATGCGTGTAGATGGGGCTGTATCTGTGTCACGATATAGTCATATCTTCTGCAGATCAGACAAAGATGAGGGCATATATTTTTGCCTCTGGGCTACCTAGAGTTCTCCAACCAATGCCTCACCTGTGACCTGCACCCTCTAACGGCTATTGTATAGGGGCTTTGAAGAGAGAATGAGTGTCATTTATAGATGAGGCTGACAACCACAGGCTTCTTGCACTTGTGACTGCCTCTCATTTTGAACCTGGTGAAGATCAGTAAATGCATCTTTTCCTAGGGATCATGTCAGTCTCTGCATGCATAGAGATATTCCTCCCATACATTCAAGGATGATATTTTTTTTCTTTTCCAAGAGCACAGCATACCCTATTTCTCTTTGCTGACATCAGGTAAGAAAAATGGCAAGCCTGATTCCTTCACTTACTCTAGCACTGAAGATGGTGGCATGAAATCAGTCAGGGCTGAGAGCAGACTCCAACCTACTGCACCTCACTTTGGAATGGGAATAAATCAGACCGGGCCCATTTCACGCAGCGGCTAAACTCCATCTCACTTTGGGACCAGGATTTTGCTCCTCAGCTCTAGATTCAAACACACACAATGAAGCATTTCATATAGGAGAAACCTGACAAAAGTCTTTCTCTTCTAAGGCGCTGAGCAACTAACAGAGGTGCTGAACTTTCGAAACTTCCTGGAAAGCTCAGTCCATTCTAGACTTCTCATCGTGCCTACCAAGAGGGGCGGCATAGTGAGATTACAAATATACATTGGCTCATCAGATAACGTTTTATGATACGCATGGTTCTAGTTCAGTTTTCTTTGAAACAACCCAGTGAGAATGCCATGTTTGCATAGGGCCTAATTTTCATACTGAACGGATCCATTGACTACAGTGAAAGTTGGTTGGGGCCCATATTGAGAAGCCAAGTTTTTGATGTGTGAGTCCTGTGGCAGGGCGCTGTAGCGGGGAACAAATTCTCTGCATCTATCTTGTGGTGAGCAGGAGGTAGAACAACCATGGGACAAGATGTACAGAATCGATTTATCCAGAAACCGGGGTGGATACAAGTTCCAATGGGAAGGAACTCTTGTTGGCCAACATCTATGGTAAACCAGGAGCAATACCACCGCAGAGGCTCATAAGCTTTAGCTTCTTCCCAGAATTTCTGCATGACAGTTTGGGAGTCATTGCAACTATTGGCAAATTCAGATTTGGTTGGATAGGGGAACTGTTCTGAGAAAGGAAGGAGCATGAAAAGGCTCTTACCTCCTGGTAAAGAGGACTGTACTGGGATGAGTCTTTAACTAGGGGTGATATAGAGGATGGCAGTAGACCTGACTGAATTCTGGTGGGGCCCCAGACATATCTCTACCATCACTAGAGACGGCGGAGAGCTCAGTTAGGTGATGACGTAGCAGCACTTGCCAAGGAACTCAAGCCAGGCCTGTCTGAGTGTACCGTAGGACGCTGCTAACCACTGACACCAAACTTTGACACCAAACTTTGAGTGACAGGTTAGCAGGGAAGGTGGAAGTGACACACTAGATGGACATTTGCCTAGTGGATATTTCCACTGGTTAGTAGGGAAAAAATGTAAGAGGTTATTGCTAACACTACTGCCAAGGCCACTATAGAGGAGCTTTTTATTTTTCATCGCATTGTTAATGCATTTTTTGAAGTCAATGGTATATTCATTTTCCTCTATAACATGTTTCTGGGTTTCATGTACAGATGTGGTGCTTATGAGTGGGAAAGTGTCACTTAGTAAGGACACCTAAGGAAATAAGGAATCCAGAAATTTTGGGTGGTGTTTCAAACCAATGGTGCTTGCTAGTTTTAATATGGCCTCCCACCTCTTTGAACCTAGCACTTGCTGCTGTCAACATCACTGAGCAGAAGTTGCAGAGATGTAAATGCCCTTAGCCAAGTTTTTTTGGGTACCGATATAGGCTAAAAACAAATAAATATATTGCATCTGATTTAGGAAGGAACAGGTTATCAAACAGAAAAGATCTCGACCTGTTAGTCGAGAACAAAAGCCAGTGGGGTTGACATTTCCAAGCAAGTGCGGTGTCATGAGATCTCTTTGGTGACCCTGTCATATAGAAATCACTACAAACACTTCTCTGTTTCAGTGGCCCCAGGAAAGAGTAGGAGGTTGGTTACTTATCAGAGCAACTGCCTCCTTGGGGAGAAGGTGTGAATGACCTTCCTTGACTAAGTCACTGGATAGTCTTTGCAGAGCAAAGCCTGGCCGCTGGTACCAATAGGTCTGTATCCTGCTATTCAAAACACACATACTCTGATGTTACATTTATTTTTGCCCTGAGTTCAGTTAAGAAGCAAAACTAGGAGATTTTTTTAAACTTGGGTGATGGCATGCATCCAGCATTTCTATACGTTGTTTCTGAACCACCCTGAAAGTTGAAGTAAATCAGGAGTGTGAGCACAAAGATCAGGAGTACGAGCATTAAAAGGGGCTAGGAAATCACTTTATTTTTGGTATCTACATCAACAGCCAACAACTTTTAAACAAGATTGCAACGAAAAAGGCAGCTCCAGTTCTCTTCATTACTTAAGATATATACCGTCAAGGAGTCAGTGGGAAATGTATTGAACTTTTATCCTAATAACCCTGTGATAATAATTAGCCCAGAAAAGACAGACTTTAAAGAAGCTTTGGATTCTTTTTCAGTGGCTCAGAAAACAAAAAGGCAACCAGAGGCTTTTCTTAACTGAAGGATCAATGTGAATCCCACAAAATCCCATTATTCCCCTTTTAGATCAGCGGCCTGATCAGTTCAACCTTTCCTCTCCCCAAGGCAACAACTTTCTCCCTTTTGTGCATCTTGCCTCTGTCTTTCAATCTGCTTGGGATTCCCAGCCAGCCCCATCCGCTCCAGGTCTGCCGGAGGCTCCCCGACTCAGAGGTATCCACGGTAGCGAACTTAGGGGAAGTTTTTCCTCCTTTCAGTAGTCTGAGCTTCAGAGGGAAAGACAGAGAGGTATCCCAGCATCAGAAACACGACACGTTCAGCGCCCTGAAATAGTACTGCTCTTTGGGGTTAGGATGTATTTCAGCAAGATGTCCACATCGTAGCTGCAATGGGTAAAGGGACAATATTTTATTTGCATAGAATCATTAAAAAAAAAAAAAGGATCTGTAGGCAATCTGCCTCTTGTCTTAGCATCATCTGCCCAGCTTTTGAATGTGACCATCCTGCATGGACAAAGGCTTGCTCGCTCCAGGCGTTCTGGGGCAGGAATTAGCGATGTAAACCTTGAAGTGAAGTCGTGCTGGCTCTAAAACAGGCCCCTAGTGTCAGACCTGTCTTCTTGCCTGTCCGCTTTCCAGAAGCACCTGTGATGGAGCCCTACCTCGAACGCCCTCTTCCCAGTTGTAGCTAAGGACTCACCAGCAAAGGTGAATGTCACTGGTTCTCAGAATGAGAAGTGGCTGCTAGCAGCTGCTGCATCTGGCTGGCTTACCAGTGCGTACCGGGTGAACTTGCACCATGAAACACACAGTAAGGGGAGTGGATATTGGCTCAAATGAAGTTCCTGCCTCCCAGCCCTGGGGGTCTCTGCAAAGACAAGGCTTGGATGGGGGACAAATCCCTACCCCAGCTGCAAAGGGGGAACATAGCCTCTCTCACTTGCTGTTCCACTGAATGGGCTGGCGCTGTGTGCGTGGGCCCAGGACCCTCCTCACTGAGGGCAGGAGGATCAGAACATCATCAGCTTCTTGCACATGTGCAAATTTGGACCCTCACTTGGTGGGTTCTGGATGACGTTCCAGCTCTGAGCGGTCAGTGATGTTGGGAGCCCTCTGCTTTCATGGAGCAGCGGGCAGGGCCACCGTCAGTGTGTAGAACAGAGCAACGATGCCTGCAGCTAAGATTTCCACTTTTTTTTATCAACAGGGCATGGACAAGGTGCTTCCTGCCTCCTCTGGGGAACTCTTCACCCTCCCAGTGCTGAGAGGCTGAAGACACAAGGAGGCACTCGCTCAGCAGACTGTATCTTTGGAAAGCTTTGTCTGCCTATCAGAAACAATGAGCGTGTCCAAAACAGATCCTAGCCAACTATGCACACGTGTGTATGCGTGTGTGTGTGGGGAGGGTGTGTGTGTGCATGTGTGGGTGGGTGTGTGTGTGAGAGAGAGAAAGGTATACAATATGTAAGGGTACAAATAAATTATATGACATTAGAAACTGTATTTAAACAATACTCACATTGCATAAACAGAACTTAGGAGATGCTAGAATTAAGATTGCCTGAAAAACCTTGAACTGGCCCCTTGTGCTTTATGCTCCCATCTTTGATGACAAGATCATGCCTTTCTCAGAGGTCCTCTGTCTCATTCAGAGAACAGGAAAAGCTTTATAAGCAACTGAAACAGCTCTGAGAATGGGAAGTGTCTGACAACCTTAAGTCCATGGGCCACGGCACTGCCAGCTCGACCTGTTAGAGATATAGTCTATCTTTAACTAAAAAAAAAATAAAATCTGTAGCCCAATTTAAATGAAGCCCTTTCTATCAACTTTCTCCTTTGTTTTGCTTGTTGTTCCATGATTGCACAGATCCTAACACAACGCAGTCCTGGGGGGTGAGAAGGGCCCCTACTTACCTTATCAAAATAAGAAATAGTGATAGGCAGCTTATAGCTGCGTTGTACAAAATCCACCCAAATGCAAGTTTATAGTGCAGAAATCTCTACATGAGGTTTGAGATGAAAAGGGATTGCTGCACATCCCCCAAACAATGGTTTAAATATACACAAACTGCATTGTCTCTGCTATGTTTTTTGCTTTAAAGGGCAGGGGAGTGGGGGGCATACCCAATGGTTAATTGCCAGAAAAACTATAGCTGGAAACAGAAGTCTAATAAATCCTCATTTTCTGATTTTTTTTGGCAGTGGACCGGAAAGCAGGGGTGTCGAGTTTTTCCTCGTTCTGTTTGGAGTATATTTATCTTCATGGACAGAATGGGAGCAGTGGGATTTATTTTTCTGAATGAATGTCTCTAAGCCCCCCATACCTTCAGGGCTTATAGTCAGGTTGGATCCTATGACAGCAGAGTCAACATTATAAGCCCTTAGAGAGGTCTGAGTAGCTTGTAGCTAGTCTCAAGTGGATGTGCTTTCAGAGCGCTGTTACCACAGCTTACATTAGCAGCTGAAGAGACTTTGTCTGTTCCCGATGCCCTTGGGTGACCTTCGACCCCTGCAACTTCGCTCTGTAAAGATCTGAAGGTTGTGTGACCACAGTCCTAGGAAATGGAGAGCTCTATTGTATTTTAGAGAAAAGGGAACACAAACATGGTGTGTTCTCAAAGGAAGCGAAATGGAAAAAGCCATTCCAGACTCGGGGCAGGGGTTGGGGGGGATGCATGCATGCACACACACCGAAACATAAAATGCGTGTTGAGAATGAAATGGAAGGTCTTTTCACAGACTCTTATTTTTGAAGCTCCTTGGTGGGAGCATATAAGCACAGCCTAAGCACTTCATTTAGAGGCGAGGGAAGCAGATCTGGAAAGTTTTGCTTCTTAATTCATCCCTTATAGCCCTGTATTCCCTAACTGGGGGTGAGGGGAGGAAGGAGGGAAGCAGGCGACTCGTGGTATTTGATGGAGTTAGCAATGAGATGCATCTCTGTACGTATCGTGCATGCTTTATGGCTCTGCTCCAGGGAAAAAGCAGGCATTAAACACCTTTGAATAACCATGTGTCAGGTATCCAGGTTGTAGAGGAAAAGGCAGTCGGGACTCATAGTAGAGATGATATCTTTGATTAGACCAACAAGATTTTTGCAAAAGAAATTCTTTAATTGCAAGCTTTCGGGCACAAACACCCTTCATCAGGCATCAGAGAAAAGACTAAACCCCCAGAGTTTTCCTTCTATTGACTCCTCTGTGAAATCCTATGAAATATGAACTTTCATTTCTACCCAGGAGAACTTTTACAATCTTTTCTCTGATGCCTGATGAAGGGTGTTTGTGCCCAAAAAGCTTGCAGTGGAAGATTTTTTTTTTTTGTCGCAAAAAATCTTGTTGTTCTAATAAAAGATATCATCTCTACTATTGAATAACCTTTACTTTTGAATAACCATTACATTTTATTGACAGCTAGTCAGAAAACGATGGCATTGCCATGGAGAGGCAGAGGCTGTGTTTCTCCCCGGTGGGTGTAGCTAGTTGGAGACAGCCAGACCCCTTGACTACTCGTGCTGTGCTGTGCAGAGCGACTCCAGATCTCTCTGTGCTTGATGCCTTCTACACCAAAAGCAACATAACTGCATTAGGACAGTCAGCACAACACCACCGTGATGCAGCTATGCTATGCTACTTCTGGTCCCAGGGACATTATTTCCAGTTTTGGCTAAACTGCCAGTTGGGGGGTGTCCTGCAAGTACCCCAGAAATGTCTTCTGAGTCCTCTCCCCCTGCTCCTACAGTGTTATGGCTCTGCATGTTTAGTGACAGGGGCTAAATGCATGTTTCCCTGTATGTACAGTGCTGAGCACACTGTTGGCACTGAACACATAAGTCATTATTGGCATAATAAACCCCAAAACACAACCGAAACAGAGAGGAAAAGGCAGTGGCAGAGGGATTCTTGCGTCTGACAACCAGGAGTGCTCAGGGCTTTACTTTCCCCAATCCTGCCTGCAGAAATGTTTAGCCAAAAGTTTCAAAGGAAAATTTTCAGCCAGTCCTGGCCCTTGCATTGATTTGGATGGATTCTGGATCACAGTTATGACCAACCCAAATCCTGAGTCTCAAGTCATGAAGTTTTAGGTAACCATATAGAAAAGCTATAATTATTACATCATAATAATGAAAGCTGATATTCTTATGCTGGCTCTTGCTTCCAGCAGCTGGAGCCTTAATAAAACCCCAGCTAATCTGTGTGAAAACCCGGATCATTAGGTTGTGATCCCAAGCATTGCTCTCTCCAAAGTTTGGGACTTAGTGTTTCTTCAATGACTTTGCTGCTGTTGAGGTCTAATTTCAGACCTTTCTGGTATTTTTAGCCTACCTCTGAAAGCACAGAAGTATCTTAAAATCAGCTCTCTAACTGACCGCCATCTGGTAAAATTGATCGGTGATCTTCAGTCAGTCTGGCTGATTCACAGGAGCATTTTTGAGACCAGCGTGCATTTCTGAATTTTAGATGGGCAAAAGGAAAAGCGTAGATAGTGGGTGCACAAAGCACCCAAAGGATGCTGGTGGTCTAGGCCGCTGAGGCAGGGAAAGAAGGTGTGTATGAATTGTTAGGGGCTGACCAGGAGCAATGTTTTGTTCACTGATGGTGTAATCCCAGTGTGTGCCAAATACAGAAACCTGGTAGAAAAATCTATTCACCCTATTCCCGTATTGCCACCGCTGCCACCGAGTCCCTTTCCAGAGCTGAATCTTTGGCCAAGCCCAGAACTGGAGCTCTGAAATCTGTTGTGCAGGAAGAGGAAAGAGCAGCAGAAACCCCTTGGTGTCTGAGGACGGACTGAGGAGCGCTCTCCAACATAAGGACACTTTTATCCCATTGTTTTTTGCAGTGATTAATCCAGCTAAAGTGCTCCTCTAAGCATAGCTACCGCCAATGTAAGAAAGAAGGGGGCTGAGCTCTGTGAGATTTTTTTTTTCAAGTGCGCCTTCCAAACACCATCTCTGGACTCCGGCTATATCTGCGAAACTCAGGGCTCCTGAGGACGTCCTTGTATAGTCACAACGCCTTTTCCAAACTTAGTTTTTCTTTTCAGCATGTATTCAAATTAACCCTTTTGTTCCATTCACATCCCCTTTCTTTAGCCTATATTGTGGATTTGCCAGCCGCGCTTCTACATATGCTATTATACTTTAACAGCATTCTGGTATTGCCCAGCCAACCCTGAGCCAGGTCTGTCCCCTCCAGTTGAGTCCCCAAGTTACAAAATGTTTACTATCCATCACCTTTATGCAGCTTTATTTCGTGGGGTTTTTTTTTAAAAGACCGAGTCTGACTGGTGTATTTCTACTGCGGGCCTGTTCACGTCTCCAGCTGATCACTTCAATGGGTCCAGAGTCAAATGGTCAAGGCCATATGTGTATGAAAGAATGGGTTGTGTTGCCAGCTATTCTCTGTACCTCTGCATGGATTTCACACTTTCTATCCTGTTAGGATGCCTACCGTTTACTTTAAGGCTGATTTTCCCCCCACCCTGTTTCTGTGTCATCTGGATTTAATCTAGTTAGAAGATTTTATGCCTAAAATTGTATTGTTAACAGCAATTGTTTAAATTTGGCTCAGCCGAGAATCCTTGAAATCTTTGAACCCCGCTCTGGCTTCACATACCTAAACTGTGCTCCGGCTGCATAATTTTGCTTTGCAAGGTGGGGGCCTGGTGCAGATTGGTGGCTTTGCTTTCTTGAAAGCATCCATTGCTATTTTCAGAACCACAAACAGATGCAAATGTCTCTGCAAACATTACACAATGAGATTCAGGGAGAGTACAGCTTTTCAGAGCCTCTGAATAGCCCTTCAAAGCAAGTCTAATTAGGGTAAGTAGAGGTAATAGGCCCACTTGCTTTTTTTCACTCTAATTTCTCCCCCACAAGCCCCCATTTTGCCTAGGGATTGGTGGTGAGGGGGAGGTGAGGACACTCTTGCGCGGTTGTTTGTGCTAACAAATGCAGGCCTGGAAAGAGCAGGGGAGGGGGAAAAAAAAAATCGATCATTTGAAAAGTCTCTTCTCTTTTTTTTTCCTGGTGAGGTATACAGCGGTGACAGCAGCAGCATCCTTGGTTGGGGGTGACTCATTTCAGGGAGGGGGTTTAAAAAAAAACCCCACACACACCAAAAGAGAGGCAGGAACTCGTGTCATTTCGAACTTTAGTAAGTGCAAAAGAAAAGCAGAAGGTATGGGCTGAATACTTGGGTAAATCAGTAATAGAGCTAAAGGGCATATGCCTGTAGGGAATATGTTGGCATAAAAGAGCTTTAAGAGGGGCCATTCATACTGACAAAGGGAGATTTGAATTGCTGCCTTCACAATAGCATGAAAGGATGGGCTTGGGGTGTTCTGAAACAAAGTGGAAATCATACTGCCCTGAACGGTTCTAATAAGCTTTTAACTATTTTACATTATGGCATTACCTCTCCCTTTTTTTTTTGTGAGCCGAGTGCCAGCCGTACTTAAAAGTGTGATTTATACTTTTTCCTTCATGGTCACTTTGGAGAAAAATAGATGGGGACTCAAAGGCAGTAATTCAGCTTTTTCAAAAGTAAGGAGGGGGAAATGCCATCATTTCTGAATGCCTCCAAAAGCGGACTTGTGCACAGCGCTGTCTGATTTACAATGCAAGAAAGCAACATACGCCACGTCAGGGAAAATTATGCTAAAGACTTGCTTCTCCTTTCACTCCACCACCAATTTGACATTTCCATTTCCAGCTCTATTGTGCTTGCTGCTATTCATTTAATCGGGCAAATATTGTGCTAACACATCATTTGAATAGCGTTGCGGAGTGGCTCAGGTGATTGTTTTTTGGGTGCACCTGAGGAAGATAGAAGTTTATTTTCTGTACGGCTCAAAGATGCACTATTCGATTGTTAATAGCAAAAGGGGAAGTGCTAACTCTGTATTTAGCCCTCTGAGTATGTAGCCTGATTTACAGGGTCTCACAGCGCTCACATTTCCCCTGTGTGTCAAGAGACCCAGCGTGGGACTGGGTTTGTTCAAGACTTGCTTGCCATGCTCCCCCTGGAACGGTGCAATGGCACCGCTGAACTATTAAAGTACAGCTCCAGCAGCATCCACAACCTTCCTCCAGCAGATCTGCTTCGGGAAGGCCAAAGTCTTCCCATTCACGTTTGCTTTTGCTATTTCTTCTTGACATCTCTGAACCTCCCACCTGAGCACTTATCTCCTGCTGGTGAAAATATCGGCGCATGAAATAGTAGCCCCGCTGAGGTCACTGGGAGGTGACTGTCCACGTTTTTCATCCTGAAAATGTTGAGTGTGTGTGTTTGAGTTTGCAAGGGAAAGAGAGAAAGGTCAGAAGGATTTCCCTTTCCATCCATAATACTTTTCCATTGTGTTCTGGCTTCAAATTAGAACTTTTGGTGCCTACATGAGACTAAGACTGGCTTTAACTGGTCTTCCAGCGGGTCAGCACATGACTTCTTAACCATGCCCGCTGTTCTGTCTAGCATTAGCAATATAATTTCAAGTGTTACATACATCCCAGAGAAATAAAGGGTGATGCAGACATAGCACATGCATAAACATGTATCTGGTATTCATGTGCTAGTTGATGTTTTCTTAGTCTTTAATGCATGAAAGCATGAATGATATAGACATCAGGCAAATTTCTGGCCTTCGTGAAGTCAGTGGAGTTGCTATTGATTTTTCCACTGATGTAATTGAGGTGTCAGCTAGCCTAAGGGTTTTTCTATGGCTACACATGGTTTTTGGAATTATTGCATGGTATGATTATCAACTTTGGATCTTCCCAAAGATTTCTAAGACAATATTGTGAAACTTGAAAGGCAGCGCCAATGCAAAAGGATAGACTCTTATATGAAAGACAAGTGAAGTAAAAGAAAACTCTCTTGATAACTTCAGTGGGCTTTGGGCAGACCCAGTGTTGGGGAAAGAGATCCAGAATTCATGCTGCACTAGGTTTAAATCTTGTTATTCCTGCATGGTGCACTACAACATATGGTTGATAATGCTGGGCCATTTTTCATGCCAATGGAAGAATATCCAGGTTGCCTAGGGCTATATATATGAAAAGCTGTGTATTGATCCCGAATCACTGGGCAGTATAGTGTCCGAGTAAAAAAATAACATGAGGTGTGGGATGTTAGATTTTTCCTTTTATAACATTGGGTCGGCGCGACCTATTGCGGGAAATTGTCTCCAAGTTCTCTGAACGGAGACCTTACTTGCCTTTGGGGATTGTGCCCTAAACTGTGACGTAACTTTACTGAAGCTTACCTTTCCCTGTCCAAGCATCCAGCAAGGCTAGCTTAGTGAGGAAGACGAGCGCAAGTTGATTCCTTAAAGGCAGGCTCGCAAACGCATTGCATTGTGACTAGAAACGTTATCTGCCCATATGTCGTTATTCTGAAATGGCCACCGCCTTTTATGATCCTTCTGTCCATCTTCGCCAGTAGAGTAGTTGACCCTCTCAAGTTTATCTTATTCAGATGCTGTTGCTCTATGCAGGTGCAAAGGGTGTCTACTGGGTTATCTTTTAATGTTAAAAAAAAAAAATCACATCTGTTTCTCTCTGGAGCCGGGGTGTCTAGAGTTTCCATGATATTTATCTCATTCCTCTGAGAGCTCCGTTAGCAGAAAACACACACAGTGTTTCCACCAGCCCCGACTGAATGTGTGCAGCTGCTCCAGTTTTTCCTTGATTGACAATTTTCTTTGCCAGGCTGCTGCATCCGATACGCTCCTGTGAGCCTCCAAGCTCCTGAACAAGTGCTTCCCATTTAGCATGTGACAGGGAGAGTGCCGCAGGTGATGATCCGCATCCATTCAGGTAACATGGGTCCTCCTTCTGCCGGACTGCTCCAGCCTAATTAGCTGCCACTTGACTTATCAAGAGGTCATTGTTGCTTCATGGTGACTATATATTTCATGGGGAACATGCATCTCTTTTGATTACAAATAGGAGGGACGGGAACAGTATCGTGGAAAAGGAGTGATTAAATACTAATTAGCCCTTTTCTTAACGTAGCCAGGATCTTCAATGATCTGGATAAACAAGATGTGCATGGTTTGCTCTCCTAGTCAAGCAACGAGTAATTTAAAAGGAGTATCCATTACAGCTGCTGTCAGAGGGAAGTTTTGCCTCTTACACTTCCAAGGGTAGCTGGTGTCTGGGTAGGAAAAAACATCTGTTGTTATATTATTTTAGCCAAGGAACTTAATCACCCAAGTTTGAATGCTAAGGCCAAAGACACCAAGCAATACCTTTTACAGAATGATATCCAATGACAGCCAAAGGAAAAAAAACATTTTTCTTCTAAGGAAAATATTACATCCTGATCCAACCACATGTAGATGCTATTCTTGACAGCATCAAGGTGCCCAGGCTATTGTTGCAGCTAGGCAAAGTAATTTGCTAATCTTAAATGGTTTCCTCTGAATTTCAGGCCACAATCGGCAAAGTCACAGAGGCTAAAGTGAAGATTTGCCCTTTCTGTGTCATGTTAAGACCTAAATGCAACACCATTAATATTGCAGGCTGCTTCTCATTCATTCCTAGGTAAAGCAGGCATGACAATGTCTGAAGAAAATATTTGTGATCCATCAAAAGGAAATGTTTTTATGTTGAAATTTAAATGATAAAGAGCATTTCAATAAAGTCAGTTTCTTTTACATGCTATTGATTATTTTCATTGTTATCAGTCCTGCTTTTCGAATCTCACTAATGTGCCTTTCTGGAAGTCTCACTGGTGACCATAGTCAAGACTGAACTCCTTGTTTTATTCTGCTTAATGCTTCCATTTTGCCCTGAGTTTACTTTGGATAATACCCACAATCCTCCTTTCCGCTGAGGCTTGCAACCCATAAGTCATCCTTGACTCCTTGCACATTCAGCCACTGACTAAATCTTCCCTCTTCTGACCAAAGACAGGCCCTTCCTTTCCTCTCTCAAACACCAGTGATCAGTGCCCAAGCATCTCCCTACTTGATCACTGCAACCTCTCCTTCTCTGCACAGGATACACCTGTGTCACTTCACTTCACGGTTCAAAATGCAGCTGCTAAAACAACCTTCCTCTCTTCTGGATCAGGTCATGTCATGGCTTCTCATTCTGTTCTTCCATTGGCTTCCCCTTGACTGCTGCTTTGAATTGAAATCTCTTGTCCTTGCCCTGCACTGTGGTGGTCCGGCCAACCTCTAGGAACTTGCTGATTATCTTGGTCCTTGCTTTGCCAATGGTTTCAACTTCAATGCTGTATGCATTTCCATCTCTCTCCTCTCCCTCTGCGCCTTTCTCTGTAGGTCTCCCATCCTTGAAATGACCTTTCAGTCCCATTATTCCTTTTCCATCTCTGCCACATCTCCCTATTTTTATAGGAAGGTGTGAATTGAGTAACTGTAGAAAATCTCTTCTCTAAACATATACATAATCTAAGGTGACTCCAACTTTGGGGTTTCTCAGTACGTCATTTTTTCTGTGTCTGTTTGAGTTTTGAGTTAGGATGTCCTGAGCACCTTGCCATTATTTAGGGGTGCACATCATTTTATTGAAGTCTGTGAAACTCAACAGAGCAAACTATAGGGGTTGGGCTCTGACAACCTTAATTGTCCCCCCGGGAAAAGAGCACGATGTGTCCCCTGCTAAACCTGGAAGGCTAAGAGCTAAGCTCTCCTGGGTCAAACATGGAGTGGGGAAGGGAGGAAAGGTCATGGACTGATCTGTCAGTGATGGAAAAAATCTGGTTTCTCAGCTCAGTGTTACAAAGGCTTGTACTTCCAATATTGTAGCACAATATTGTACGTGAAAAATTATACAAGTTGTAGTCTTTGCATCTTTTTGGCTTGAACTATTATCCTGTCTCTCCTTACTGCCGAGGATTCCCAACCCTGATGCTGTCATCAAGGCTAGGGACAGAAATTACACATAAACTGGTATAAATGTTCAAATCTGTAACACAGCAAAAGTTCAGGGCACATAAGTCACTTTCAAAATGCCCGAAACAGGTTTAAGATAAACCTGGATGGATGTTAAATCAAACTTAACTGATTTAGGTTAAATCGATTTATTGAACTTCTGTTTCAGATCCCCTCCAGATTCAAGTTAACTCACCATCCTCCAGCATCCCAGGATGCTTTGCATCTCCTCTGCAAACCTCTTCTCCCAGGGTTGGTGGGCTAGCCTTGGCCCAAGCTGTCTGCTCCAGCCCAGCAGGGAGGCATGCTCTAGCATCCCCCAGCTTCTGGCCTGGGCCACTACAGGCAGGTGGCTGCATTTCTGGAATCAAAAGTGAATGTCTGTTCAGTTGCTTATTGGTTCAATCTACGCAGCTTAGACTAACCTGCAAAGATTCAATTGATTCAGCCGTGGGCTTTTGGACTGTCTGTACTAAGCCCAAGTGTTCTTAATCAAGTGATGTTTGTAAAATGTTTTGAGAATGTCAGCTGAAAGTAACTTCATAAATGTCATGAGGTTTCCTTGTCCCTTGCAATCCCACTGATTCATCAGAGGAAGGTGAGATCCTGCCATTATTGCCTGCAAAATAGATAATAATAATAATAAAAGAAATGAAGTGCTTTTGTGGCTGTTAAGGGTAAATGTTAGCTACTTCAGTGAACACTTTCCAAAGAATAGCTGTGATATTCTCCTATAAAAAGAGCAGAATTAAGCCACTGCTGAGATCTTTTGCAAAGACCACTAACTGTGGCCAAACTGCAGACTCATATTCTAGGTTCTCATCACATTTGAAATTTGTAGGAGGAAAGACGGGTCAAATCATTGCTGCTCTAACTTTAGATTCAGATCTGCCAGGGTAGACCATTCTGTTGGTGTTAGTAGTGGTTCAGGTGTGTGTAATGATGGCTGACATCTGCCATAACGAAAGGAGCAAAATAAGTTGTTTATTTGTACAAATAAGTCCAATTAACTCCTACAGATGGAACTTAATCCATTATTTGTGCAACAAGTCATTATAGTCTATAAGCGCCTTGGCTTGCCATTAGGTGGCTTTAAGTATTTTCTCAGAAGGCAGCACTGTTATAAAATCTTCAGGTCAAAATCATCTGGAATGTTTAGAATGTAATAATCCAAGGTTAAGCTTATGAAGTCTTGAAGAATTTGCCAAATCCGTGTTTGGGAAATATACAGAGGCAACAACAGCTTTATGAGCTTAAATGAATAATTAATGCCATCCAACCAGCACAAAGCAACGGAACCAAACATAGATGTCAAGGGCAGCTGAGTACAAATATGGGCCATTTCATGGGCAACTGGTGCCTCCTGAGACTGGGGGGGGCACCAGATTGCTGATGGGGTGGGGGGGAGCAGTGGCTGATCGCCAACTGGGGGGGGTCCCCAGCAGCCAATCACCGAGCCAGCGGCAAAACCAGTTTTGCGGCTTGTGCTTCCAGGGGGTGCACGGCCAATCTCAGGGGGTGCACATGCACCCATGTGTGCCCCTTACACATCACCAATGGGCCATTTTGTTCCCTGAACCAGAAAGGCTAGCTGGAGTAGAGGGCAAATAGCCAAAAAAAGAATTAGTGCATCTAATAACTAAACAAGCTCTGGGCAGAGATGCTAGTGAGGCAGTTTTGGAGGCTTTTACTGAGTTTGAGGCCTGTCTTGGCAGCCACAGCAGCTAGTGAACAATAAATAGACCCCTGCAGTATTATTGCTTAGTACTGGTACCTGGTAGCGCCTCCAAGATATATCTAGGCACCAGTGAAACAGTCCTGTTTTGGAGAGATCCTGTTCCAGGTTCAGAACTGAGGCATGGCCTCTTGTGAGCTCCCTTTCCTCGTAGCCAGGTTGATTTTAGAGCTTTCATTACACAGCAGGTTATGCACACCAAAAGTGCAAAATCAGGAAGCAGATTTTGGTCTGACCGCATTCTTATTTCAAGGACGTCCCTTTTACTCATGTCTTTCTTCCCCATTTTGAAATCTGCTCCCTTGGCTTGAAGGGCCTGTGTTCTGCATGGGCATGTGGGAAAGTTTCAGGCCTTGTGTGTAGTTAACCATGAACATGTTCATTTAAGATGAAAGAAGAGTCTGCCTGGCTATAAAATAAAATGTTCAAATACCAGGACTTATCCAAGTCCCGTTGTCTTCAGTTGAGCAGAACGTGACGAACCAGCTGACATGACCCTTGATCACTATTATTCATGGAAAAAGCTTCTCTCTCCCTTTAAAATCTTAGAGTTCTGCTGACTTATGCTAATACGTTCACTCGTTAAAATGTCCAATTACTGTATCCAAACCCGGTGCACCTGTCCACAGCTCAGCCACTATCCTACCCTTTGCACTCAGGCAAACTTTCTAGGGAAACAGAAGGCATGACTGCATAAATAGCGGCTACCTGTTTGAGGAAAGCTCTGTAAGCCTTGGCCTTGAAATGGCAAGCTCTTTGGGACAGGGACTGTCATGCTTATTGTGTTCAGGCGGCTTGTGTCCACCCTTCGGGCCTATCCTGTGCCACTATGCAGCACAGAGCTCAGGATCCATTCAGCAGCAAAGAGGAGGGAAGAGGGAACTTAACGGTGTCATCTAATGACTGGGGCATCTCCCTCCAGGTGGGAGATCTGGGTTCCAATTCCCACTTCAAATAGTGTTTTTATGCTTTATCCAATGGCTGTGTGCAGCAGTGTGGGGGTAGGGACCAGACCCAGGTCTCACACCTCTCAGGTAAGTGCTCTCACTGCTACAGTTTCGAATCCTGCCCCTTTATTGCTCCCTTGCTCCAGCTCAGTGAATCTTGCTGTCCTTCCTGCAAAGGAGACCCCTGCTAGCAGGGAAAGCGGCACATGCCCTCATCCAGGATAGCCCATAGCCTAGTGCTCAATGCATGTTTGAACCCTCTCGGGCAGATCTGGGACTTGCCCCTTTGTTTCCTGCATCCTGGATGAGTGCTACATAAAAGTGGGGCACCAGCCTCTGCAGCTGTACGTTAGAAAAGGGGTGTCAAACATACGGCCCACATTGCTGTCTGGCCCACTGGGCTACTGGGAACGTGGCTATCTGCATGGGCAGGATGAGTGAAAACCCCCGGGACTCCTGCTGCCAGACCCTTGCCACTGCTTGGCCCTGCTATTGCTGGACCTCTGCCACCATCGCTTGGCCCCCAGTGCCACCAAGACCCTCCAATCTGGATGTCCACGGGTGAATTTGACAGCTCTGCTTTAGAAGAAGAGAGTGAACTCTCTTCACTGCATTGAAAGTGAGTGTAAGGGCACCTCTCTCCAGGGAAGTGCTGTGGACCCCCAGTAGACAGGGATGCTTTAGCCACAAAGAGGGGTGGATTTTGCCTATATGCCCACCTTATGGAAATGGGAGACTCCTCCCTAGCTTGCTCCTGCAACCATACACCTGAGGGCAAGTGAAACT
>NW_017729000.1:11052116-11053533 GCF_001723915.1 Gavialis gangeticus | reverse complement strand
ACATTGTTGTCTGGCCCACTGGGCTACTGGGAACGTGGCTATCTGCATGGGCAGGATGAGTGAAAACCCCCGGGACTCCTGCTGCCAGACCCTTGCCACTGCTTGGCCCTGCTATTGCTGGACCTCTGCCACCATCGCTTGGCCCCCAGTGCCACCAAGACCCTCCAATCTGGATGTCCACGGGTGAATTTGACAGCTCTGCTTTAGAAGAAGAGAGTGAACTCTCTTCACTGCATTGAAAGTGAGTGTAAGGGCACCTCTCTCCAGGGAAGTGCTGTGGACCCCCAGTAGACAGGGATGCTTTAGCCACAAAGAGGGGTGGATTTTGCCTATATGCCCACTTTATGGAAATGGGAGACTCCTCCCTAGCTTGCTCCTGCAACCATACACCTGAGGGCAAGTGAAACTCGGGGGCATCTGAACCCTAAGCTTCAGGGCTAGGGCCTGCATGTAGGATGCCCGCCAAAGGATTTGGAAGCATCTGAAGCCCCAGGCAGGGGTGGAGGACCTTTGCCAGTAGTAGGGCCACATATGGGTCTTGAATGACTCATGGATATAGAATTGATTTGGCTGATTTGACTTGGGACATGAAAATTTGTCCATTAAAAAAAATAATTCTGAACACAGCCTTGTTCTCAGTGCTTCCTAGTGGGTAACTTGAGGGAGCTGATCAGCTGGCGCCCAGCTCAGTGCGATGGTGGAGGTAGGTCCAGTTATGAAGACCCCTTGGTGCCTCGCTCAGATTCTGCTTCAAGGACCAGTGTCAAAGCCCTTTAGCGGATCGAATCCAAACTCCCTAGTGAACATCCTAACATCTCCACCTTTTCAGGGAAGAAGCTTTGGGCTACCAGATACATGGTCAGAATGCTGAGCTAAACAAGAAAGTGCATATTAATCCCCTTTCCTATTATTTCTGACTTTGTTTTCTACTTTCAATATTTTCAAAGAATGCTTACGCCACTTAATTGAGGAGGGAGGTGGAAAAGGGATTAGCTGATAATGGGCCCTGTGGACATTAAACTGGCTTAAACGAATCACTGAAAATGATCGAGTTCTCAATATGTAACGATAGACAAAAATGTTCAGCAAAATAGCGCTGGCAAACATGATTTTACTGGGTGCTTTTAGCACCTTGATTTTACCTTATTGCACTGGACAATCAGTGCAACTTTTCAGTCCTTAACAGCATTGCCCTTGCAGATGATTTCTTTTGGGTTGCCTATGTGCCCGCAGAGAAAAAGCTCTTGATACCAAAAATTAGTTCTCACCTGCTTCTATCCTTGTAATCTCTACCTGCTATACAAATCAGTCTTAATGGGTCATTAAAACCCCAGAGATCTATAATTATAGTATTGAATTTCATGTGCTTACAGGTACTGCAGCAGACTGTATTTTACATATAATATACACAGTAAAA
>NW_017729000.1:11045558-11047116 GCF_001723915.1 Gavialis gangeticus | reverse complement strand
AATCAGTCTTAATGGGTCATTAAAACCCCAGAGATCTATAATTATAGTATTGAATTTCATGTGCTTACAGGTACTGCGGCAGACTGTATTTTACATATAATATACACAGTAAAATCAAAACTACAGCAGGTTGGCATGTACTAAAAAGTCCTTATAAAGATGGTCTTAATAACTGAAAACCACACATTGTTCAAGATTTAACGGGAGCAATAAAGATGCAGCAGCTTTGGGAGTATTAAGCCAGTTGGCACCATGAAAAAATAGATGTTATAGAAAATATTGCACTTGCTGTTGAAAACTGGGCTATCATTTTAGATTCAGAGATATCACAGATGTTCTTTTATAAAAGTGAATGGTAGCCTGTGAATGACCTAAAGCAACCTACCGAATAATTTCCCATAAATCATGATTCATAAGATCTGTTGTTCAGAATTCTTCATTTACAATTTTGTTTCTTTGACCACATAGCTGTGAAACCCAAGATGATAAGCTAGTAAAATATTTGTAAAAACGGATCGTCTCTCCCTTGATACCTTCATTTTTGGAAACAAAATACTCCAGGTTTTCCATATGGAAAGCTGCCCCCCTCCAAAAGGTGCAGAGGATTTCTTACATGATATTAAAAACATAGAATTAATAAAAGATTAGGATGTCTCTAGAGTTTTGGTACCAACTCAGGGAGGGGACAGGATTAAAGTCCCAGTTTGGGAATTCTGCACCTAAAGTCTTTCTTTTGGTTCTGGCTGTAGGTAGGAAGTCTCTGCCAGAAGAAGGAACTGAAGTGAGGTTTCCCAAGTCGGCGACTATAGTCCTAACTGCTGGAGCACCTTCTCCTCTGAGACTGAGTAAAGCAGATAAACAGTAGTTGTCAGGACATGTGAAAAACAATTCATATGGCATCGGGATTAAAATCAAACCAGTCTTAGTGAACCTAGAGCTTGATTCAGCTCCCACTGAAGCCTACAGTGACCTTACCACTGACTCCAGCTTCAGCATGAGAACATCCACCAACCATGTTTACAAACTATTTTTACCAGCTCTACTGTTTCCTATATTTTTCTCCCGTGTCCTTTTTGTGTAAGGAAGATCTTTTTGTTAACAATATTATGAATCCCGGATTTAATTGGGAAACAAATAGCAATTTGTTTGATGCCATGAAATTCAACACAGAAACGGCTCTCGTAAACTAGAAAGCAAATTGTTTGTTGCTGAAGACAGACATTACCTTGCTAGGTCTATTGATTTCTTTGAATGTATCTACGTTGTCTCAGCTTTGGAAAGAGCCATTTTCTGACTCATGTTGATGTATAAACCTAATTGTATCCGCATGCCGCACGCAGGCTCCATGACCCATTAGGAACATTAACATCATAGGTTGAGCTCTGGTGGATGTATGGCCATTATATGCAGCATAATGCCTGTAGATGTCTGCTTGCAGTTAAAAAAATACAAAAGAAGAGAGGTGTTTTGAAGTTCTGTGTTTTTTGTTTGAGATTGAAGTCCAGTGTCTTGGGACCCAGTGACTTTAGATGACCTTCTGTCTCCATGGACTGTACTA
>NW_017729000.1:11038786-11040558 GCF_001723915.1 Gavialis gangeticus | reverse complement strand
GTGTCTTGGGACCCGGTGACTTTAGATGACCTTCCGTCTCCATGGACTGTACTAAATTTCAGCCCCTGGAGGCTGTACTCCATACAAAACCTCTGAGCTTTTGAGGGCAGGTGCAAGAAAATCTTCACTGCTCCATAGACCAAGACCTGTTACTGCCTCCAGAATTAGATTTCACAAATCCCTTTTATTTAGCAAGACATCATTAAGTGACTTGTATATACTGCATGCTGGTATCTTTAATTAATATAGGAATGGTGCTGCTCTGGGGAGTTACAAAAAAGATACATTGTTTGTGTGTGTGCATGAATACGTACACTTGCAGTTATGCTCATGTAACCCCCCCACCAAAAAAAAACACAACCCACCCCACCCTGCATTAAAAGAACACTATTAATGTTGCAAAATCAAACACAAAAGTTAGAAAATGCCAGGATTAAGGCTGGCTGTGCAATTTTAATGTAGCCTCTTGTCTATATGCATCATGATACAGCCTTTAATTATACGATCACCTACAATTTTTTTTTCCAGAGGGCCTCAACCTCATTCAGAGCACAGGGTGGAGGGTACTCACTGAATAAGCAGCTATTCAATATTTTGTTTTATCCTCATTATGCAGTATGTCCACAGGCCTTATTTACTGCATCCTGTTCAGTCCTTGCCCCTAAGATTAAATTATTAATCTCTTTGGGGGCTTTTTATAGCACTCCTATGAGCTAAGTGTTTCACGGATGTTAATTAATTAATCTTTACAACACGCCAGGGAGGCGAGGGAGGATTAGTTTTCAGGTAGAGAACTTAGGCACAGAAAAATGGAGGCAAAAGAAAAGGCAGAGGAGTTACTGGCCAGTTTTGTGCCTTGGGCAGTGGCCGTGGGTTGGCCACTGGTGGTGGCAATGGTGACAAGGCTGGCAACAGCAGCGGCTGCTATTTTTGCACCCCTCCCCTGCAAGTTGGCACCTGGTGCTGGTGCCTCATTTGTCACCTCTCCCTCCTCCCTTAGTTACCTTACTGAGAAAAAAGAGGTAGTTAGCCATGTTAGTCTGAAGCCAGGCAGAAGTGCACCATATAGACTAATTACATCAGAGGTGCTTTGGGCTGGGATGTTTCAGAATACTTAGTGTTATGCAATATATATATCTATATATATATACACACACACACACATATATATATATATATATTATATTATATAAAGTCACAACTTCCAGGGAGTTCTGCAGCAGCTAAGTGTGCTGAGCACTTCTGCAAATGGGTCCGGTCCCCCTGCACTTGAGCAGGAAAGACTGCTGGGGTCAGATGCCCCCCGCAAGATGGGCATCAAGATACTTTCTGAAGATTGCCCAGGTTGGTGACTGTGTAAGGTCCCTTCCAGCCCCTCAAAAACTATGAAATGAGACCCTGTGTACTGGACACTTCCTTGAACAATACCTGTGACTAATTAAAGGCACCTGTGACCAGCCCATAGGAAATCTATGTCAGAGCTGGCGAGAGAATCCAGGTCCCCGGGGTGGTATTCACCTGATCTTAGTTTCATAGTTTCATAGTTTCTAGGGTCAGAAGGGACCTGAGCAGATCACCTAGTTCAACCCCCTGCCATGGCAGGAAAGAGCACTGGGGTCAAACGACCCCAGTAAGGTGGTCATCCAACCTCCTCTTAAAAACCCCCAGGGTGGGAGCCTGCACCACCTCACTTGCAAGCTGGTTTCAGACCCTAGCCGCCCTGACCGTGAAGTAGCGCCTCCTGACGTCCAACTTAAACCTTCCGTCCGCCA
>NW_017729000.1:11032010-11033786 GCF_001723915.1 Gavialis gangeticus | reverse complement strand
TGTTGTAACCAGAAGAGGGAGCATCTTTTGAATGACCTTTTTGAGGAATAGGGATAGGAGGTGCTTTGCCATTTGGGGGCTGTTCTCAGTATAACCCAGGGCTATCAGACTGTGAATAGACAAAGACTGCTTAGTCTGTGGGACAAGCCTGTCCGGTTGACATTGCCACATGCTGAAGTTTTGGGCCAGACAATTCCAGTGTCTCTGGGTGCAGACCCCATCACTGAGGCAAGTCCACTGGAGAGCTCCTTTTTAGACTATTGCTGCTTTTGCCAATCCATATCCTTGCAGACATACTAGACACTTAGAAGAGAGGCAGCCTGTAAAGTGATCCCAAACAGGTATTCGTGTGGAAGGAAGGAAGAGAAAAGGGAAAGGCCATGGTCATTGTGGTTCTTGACTATTAAGGCATAGAAGCTGCAAGCCAGACTGTTCCCCATGATGCTCATACAATATTATATATGCAAAGCTCCTATATTGGTAAGCTGCACACGGTAGCTACAAATTAATAAATGTGTATGGACTAAACAGAGCTAAATTACATGTGAAAGGGCACAGCAAACCTGCCTGTGCATGTACACACAGACACTGCAGGAAGTGCTCTCGATTTTTTTTTGGTTACAAAATAGGCCAAATGATAAAATGTTCCAGCATCCACCCTCTTCATAGGCCAAGTAGCCAGGTGTCTCAGGTTTGGTGTCTGGAACGGTGACACCAGACCAAGCCAGCCTACCCACCTAGTCTTGCGTGCTATCTCGGAAGCTGGTCCAGTGTCTTGGAGGAGGTTTCAGGAAATCCTGATGTAGATAAGGGCCGTCAGGAGGGTTGGTTCATGACCTGAAGCTTGAGGGTTGCTCTCCTTTCCTCACATGCTTTCATTTTCTATCTAGGGGGCTAATGTAACGGTGGGTGTTTTGTTACAGAAGTCAGGGAGGCACCTACTAGGCCTGGGTCCCCTTTATCTCCTCAATGTTTCTTTCCAGATATACACTGTGCTCTTGTCCAGAAGGACTAGATGCTGCCTTCCCTAGGCCTGCTCTCTTTGGACCACTCTCTGATGGGTTGGGGGGAGGAGGAGAATCCTGTTTCTTTCTGACTTCCGGAGCAGCAAAGAGCCATTCTCTATTATTTTTTCTGACTGCCTGAGACCAAAGACATGAAATGTGACTATTCTCTTTGACATAACTTCCATTTCTGCCTGGAACCCAGGGTGGATGGAGGGTGTTTTGTATGGTGGCATGCCTCCAAGTTAAAGAGGTAGCGACACAATGAGGAGTCCACCCCAGTGGGTCAGAAGGGCTCTCTGTTAACCCTCTTTGACAGTGCTTTTGTGGGGGGATAAGATGAGGATGTGGTGGCTACTACACTTCTTGGATCTGGGGATGTGGATGACTAAGGAACATGACGATTCATCCTCCTGAACAAGAGCTGAGAGAAAGGGGTTGAAGGTGCTAAGCCTCTATGATGCAGAATACAGGCGACCCTCGACATTCACAGGGGATACGGTCTCGAGACCCCCACGAATATTGTACTGCGTTGTCTACATTGAAAACTTGTTCAGGCTTGTAACCCTTTCCCTCAATGATTTTAAGAAGCTGTGGGGGATAATCCCGCGCTGCTTCATGGTCTGCTGACGCTGATTCCCCCATCAACTTCACATTATGTAGGCTGTGCCTCTTTTTCAATTTCTCGAACCACCCCTTACTTGCGGAGCACAGTAACAAAATGCCATGACGCCGCGCGGGGAGAGAGCGTGGGTTGGTGTGGCGCACCACG
>NW_017729000.1:11030570-11031403 GCF_001723915.1 Gavialis gangeticus | reverse complement strand
ATATATATATATATATATATATTATATTATATAAAGTCACAACTTCCAGGGAGTTCTGCAGCAGCTAAGTGTGCTGAGCACTTCTGCAAATGGGTCCGGTCCCCCTGCACTTGAGCAGGAAAGACTGCTGGGGTCAGATGCCCCCCGCAAGATGGGCATCAAGATACTTTCTGAAGATTGCCCAGGTTGGTGACTGTGTAAGGTCCCTTCCAGCCCCTCAAAAACTATGAAATGAGACCCTGTGTACTGGACACTTCCTTGAACAATACCTGTGACTAATTAAAGGCACCTGTGACCAGCCCATAGGAAATCTATGTCAGAGCTGGCGAGAGAATCCAGGTCCCCGGGGTGGTATTCACCTGATCTTAGTTTCATAGTTTCATAGTTTCTAGGGTCAGAAGGGACCTGAGCAGATCACCTAGTTCAACCCCCTGCCATGGCAGGAAAGAGCACTGGGGTCAAACGACCCCAGTAAGGTGGTCATCCAACCTCCTCTTAAAAACCCCCAGGGTGGGAGCCTGCACCACCTCACTTGCAAGCTGGTTTCAGACCCTAGCCGCCCTGACCGTGAAGTAGCGCCTCCTGACGTCCAACTTAAACCTTCCGTCCGCCAGCTTGTGACCGTTGTTCCTGGTCACTCCTTGCGGCGCTCGGGGGAACAGGGACTCCCCCAGCGCCTGCTGATCCCCCCTAACCAGTTTCTAACAGGCCACAAGATCCCCCCTCAGCCTTCTCTTTTGAAGGCTGAACAGGTTCAGGTCCCGCAACCTTTCCTCATAGGACCTACCCTGCTGTCCCTTGATCATACGAGTGGCCCTCCTCTGGACCCTCTC
>NW_017729000.1:11023793-11025570 GCF_001723915.1 Gavialis gangeticus | reverse complement strand
TAGAAGCTGCAAGCCAGACTGTTCCCCATGATGCTCATACAATATTATATATGCAAAGCTCCTATATTGGTAAGCTGCACACGGTAGCTACAAATTAATAAATGTGTATGGACTAAACAGAGCTAAATTACATGTGAAAGGGCACAGCAAACCTGCCTGTGCATGTACACACAGACACTGCAGGAAGTGCTCTCGATTTTTTTTTGGTTACAAAATAGGCCAAATGATAAAATGTTCCAGCATCCACCCTCTTCATAGGCCAAGTAGCCAGGTGTCTCAGGTTTGGTGTCTGGAACGGTGACACCAGACCAAGCCAGCCTACCCACCTAGTCTTGCGTGCTATCTCGGAAGCTGGTCCAGTGTCTTGGAGGAGGTTTCAGGAAATCCTGATGTAGATAAGGGCCGTCAGGAGGGTTGGTTCATGACCTGAAGCTTGAGGGTTGCTCTCCTTTCCTCACATGCTTTCATTTTCTATCTAGGGGGCTAATGTAACGGTGGGTGTTTTGTTACAGAAGTCAGGGAGGCACCTACTAGGCCTGGGTCCCCTTTATCTCCTCAATGTTTCTTTCCAGATATACACTGTGCTCTTGTCCAGAAGGACTAGATGCTGCCTTCCCTAGGCCTGCTCTCTTTGGACCACTCTCTGATGGGTTGGGGGGAGGAGGAGAATCCTGTTTCTTTCTGACTTCCGGAGCAGCAAAGAGCCATTCTCTATTATTTTTTCTGACTGCCTGAGACCAAAGACATGAAATGTGACTATTCTCTTTGACATAACTTCCATTTCTGCCTGGAACCCAGGGTGGATGGAGGGTGTTTTGTATGGTGGCATGCCTCCAAGTTAAAGAGGTAGCGACACAATGAGGAGTCCACCCCAGTGGGTCAGAAGGGCTCTCTGTTAACCCTCTTTGACAGTGCTTTTGTGGGGGGATAAGATGAGGATGTGGTGGCTACTACACTTCTTGGATCTGGGGATGTGGATGACTAAGGAACATGACGATTCATCCTCCTGAACAAGAGCTGAGAGAAAGGGGTTGAAGGTGCTAAGCCTCTATGATGCAGAATACAGGCGACCCTCGACATTCACAGGGGATACGGTCTCGAGACCCCCACGAATATTGTACTGCGTTGTCTACATTGAAAACTTGTTCAGGCTTGTAACCCTTTCCCTCAATGATTTTAAGAAGCTGTGGGGGATAATCCCGCGCTGCTTCATGGTCTGCTGACGCTGATTCCCCCATCAACTTCACATTATGTAGGCTGTGCCTCTTTTTCAATTTCTCGAACCACCCCTTACTTGCGGAGCACAGTAACAAAATGCCATGACGCCGCGCGGGGAGAGAGCGTGGGTTGGTGTGGCGCACCACGAATATTCAAAACCGCGAATTGCAAATCCATGAATAGCGAGGGTTTCCTGTACACGCATACCAATGCAAGTATAGGAGAAGGAAAGGGTAGATTTTTACTACCAATTAATCCCCACGCTCCAAAGAAGCTAGGACGGTAGAACAACCTCATTCTGTATCAACCTATCTCTAGCTGGGAGCACAGCAGCAGCTCTGCCTTTGCTGTTGCAGGACCGATCACATGTATTTAAAACACACTTTCCCCCTTTCATGCTGCATAGAGGAGCCGGAGTCAGACCTCTCTTCCGGTGATTTAGCATTAACAGCTGAAAAAAGGGCCACGTAGCCTCTGTAAAGCTGCCCTTAAGCCTTGGGCTTAGCATCATTGCATCTAACCTGAGCTGCGACACATTCGGGGATAGCTATATTTGCCT
>NW_017729000.1:11015485-11018793 GCF_001723915.1 Gavialis gangeticus | reverse complement strand
CTTCGGGTGATTTAGCATTAACAGCTGAAAAAAGGGCCACGTAGCCTCTGTAAAGCTGCCCTTAAGCCTTGGGCTTAGCATCATTGCATCTAACCTGAGCTGCGACACATTCGGGGATAGCTATATTTGCCTGCTTCCTTCTGTGTGTTGGCAATAATCAACTTGGTCCCCCTGCTTCTTTCAGCCCGGCATACAGCTGTCTGCTGAAAAGCAGTCACACTGTGTGCTGCTTGGAGCGGGATGCTAGTGTGTTTTTGGAATGTGTTTCCTAGTGTGTCTCCTGAGGGCTTAGGGGGAAGAAAAGCCACTGTTCTATCCCAGACACGTGCACCTACAGCAGGATTGCAGGGACCCCTTGCTGGAGTCACAAATAGAGGATTTACCCTCCACTATAGAAACGGAATAAGCTCCAAAGCAAAAGGCTGAGCTGACTCACTTCCAAGAGCCCTTCTGCATAATGAGAACCGAAAATCTGGCCTCACACACCCTATGCTTGCTATTAAAGAGAGGAGATGGGGCAAGTGGAGATCATTTTCAAACTAGCAGTTAACCCCTTTTATACAGGGCCCAAACTTTCCTTGGCTGGTTCTGCTTTCAAACAACCAAAGAGTTTTCCTAGACACTGTACAGCTTTAACAAAAGATGAGGGGGTCTTAAGGAAGTAATGATGCTGCCTAAATAAATTTGGGAGCTGGCAGGAAGAATCAAAACGATCCAAAACTGATCTAATAACCTGAGTGATCTGGCAGCATAAGCTGATGTATCACCGTTATATATCCAAAGTAATCTGCAAACCTGATGGTTTAAATCTACTGTCTTTGTAAAATGCTACTGATTTGGCCTTAAGGGAGTAAAGCTCACTGGTTATAGCGGATGAGTCTGAATTAGGAACTCGGTAGTGCATTTGAAGTTCTTTCACCAGCCCCCTGTGTGCTCCTTTGGGCAAAATGAATTAGGACTTCCAAGTTTTGAGTACCCACGACTGGGGCCACATTTCCAAGTTTCCATGTAGGCATTTCAGGTGTCAAGTGCTCAGCACCTAGCAGCTCCCATCACACCACTCTTGGCCACACTTCCTAGTGGACCTAGTCGTTTTGAAAAGCCAGCCTGAATTTTGGTGCCTAAGTAAGACCTGAACCGTTCTGAAAATCTGCCCTCAACGGTTGAGTGCTGAGCCTTTGTGAAAACCCGGCTCTTTAATATTTTTATGCCTCTCTTGTCTCTCATAGAGACAATATGAAGCTTAATCCATGTCTGTAAAGGGTGTCAAGATCTTTGAGTACGGCTCTCGGCAATATGTATTAGTCTCCGCATCATACGCAGCATTTTACTGGTGAATAACGTAGGGGGTAATGGTATCTCTGGTGACTTGCAATTACTCGAGTCTGGTCATTAAAATCTGCAGGATTTCTATGACCAAGCCTATTCAAGAAAGCTAATTGTTTGTGGTAACAAATAAACATGCTGCAGTCAAAAAGTATCCTGCTGAGTGAAGGTGACTGATTTGACTCTGGAAGCTCTTTCTTTGTGAGAATAAGAATTCGCCTCTCTTTGGAAAGCCAAATGGAAACACACAGAGACTCCCCGGAAACACGTGTACCTATACACGGGCAGTACAAATGTTGCCCATCTTACAGCTCCCTGAGGATTCACAATGGGGGGGGGTCAAATCCCCAAAGAGTTTCAAGTTCCTCTTACAGACAGGAAAAAAAAAATAGAGCCTTCAAACCCAATGCTTCAGGCATCCACCTGTCATTTTCTACTTTCTACCCAACTGGCACATATTATTGATCCTTTTAATCCCTTTTCTTTGAAACTCAGTAGCCAGCTGATCTTTAGTTCCACCAAAGAGCCCTTCCTCCACCTCTACAGGTAGTCAATGGCTGGCGGCTCACCCCGGCCCCCCAGCAATCAATTTTTAATTTGGCTTATTGTGAGGCCAGAGGAGCGTATGTGTGTTCAATACAGGGGGATGTATCAGAATCCTAAACTGCACATTGACTGCTTGATGGACGTTGAGCTGGGATTATAACGTGGTGGCAGGGAACATCTTGTTAACTTTCTGAGAGCGTTTCGCTCCCGGCCGCGTCGAAGTGAGACAGACCTGAAAGAGCCACTCGAAGGCAGCGACGGAATTAAGTACAAACGTTAAAAAAGCTTTTATTTACATGGAGTAAAGTACATTTAAAAAAAAAAAAAAAAACAAAAACCCCCCAACCAAAAACGACCCACAAACTTGAACAAAGACATAATAAAAATAGAATAGACCTCTTTATGTACAAAAATACAATTTTCATATGAATGAACATCTTGAATAAATTAAACAAATATCAGGCCCAGTTGCTGAATGCCCCGCATCTAGTCCTACTCTAAAGCAGCACTGGAGGCCAAGATCCATAATGCATGAAACCAGCTCCTTGTCTTTTCCTCTTCAGAGGAGGATTCAGTGAGATGCTGAGCGCGGCCGGGGGAGGCCGAGCCCTTTCCAACTCAGCCGGCTTCCCAGGGCGTTGTGTGGGCCCGGCCCCTTGGGGGGAGGCGCTATGGACCGGGCAGCATCAGCCCCTTAAGCCTTTTCATTGTATTGTCAGGCCGTTCAAACCCCATTTTCATGCTCATTTTTCTTCATTAGAGTCCGACAAATTGTAAAATTGACTTTTCACCTCGTCTGCAGCAGCAAATCTGTCCCCTTTTTTCTTCCCTTTTCTAACTGGCACCCCGGCGGCGGCGCGGGTCAGCGGGAAGGGAAGCCACAAAGCCAGGGTGGAGGTGTGGAGTTCAGGACAGTGCAAGGGGAGAGGGTGCGAGTCCTGTTGAGGGGTGGTGTGGAGTTCAGGACAGCGTGACAGGAGTGGGAGAAAGTCCTTTGTGGGGGGAAGGGAAGCCACAAAGTAGGGGTGGAGTTCAGGACTGTGCAAGGGGAGAAGCAGTGAGTCCTTTTGAGGGGTGCTGTGTTGTTCAGGACGGTGTGACAGGAGTGGGAGAAAGTGGGGGTGGAGTTCAGGACAGTGCAAGGGGAGAGGGAGCCAGTCCTTTTGGGGGAAGCGGCTGAAGAAGGACTAAGAAACCCCGGGGGGGGGGGCCTGGAGCCGGCCAGCCTGGACGGGAGGCTGCCGGGCACAGCAGGGAAGCAAGGTCTGAGGTGAAGGAGGTGGGGAAGGCGGGCGCTAGCGGTGCTGCCCGCAGCAGGCCAGGCTCTGGCCGGGCCCGGGCCCGGGGCCGGGGCCGTGGCTCTGCAGGCCGCGGAAGGGGAGGAGCGTGTCGGCGGCGCCGTAGGCGAGGTCGTCTGAGGCGGCGGGGCTGGCGGA
>NW_017729000.1:11008299-11014862 GCF_001723915.1 Gavialis gangeticus | reverse complement strand
CCGCGATCAGCTCGTGTGAGCCGCGAGTTTGGCACACGACGGGCCTCAGGACACCTTATATACCCTGGGACACAATAGCCGGCCCCGCTCCCCCCCGGGGCTGGCGGCATGAATGAAGCCAGGCGGCAGGTCTGCCCCGTGCTGCACTCCCCCCATTTGCATAATGCTGCTCGGGGCCCCGGAGCGTGCCTATAATTAGGGTCGGCCAATGGCTGCATCTGCCACACGTGAGCTAGCACCGGGCTAAGCCGACTTGTTTGAGCTTCATTAGTCTATTAAAAAAAAAGGGGGGGACACACAAAGTGATTAGCCTGAGGGGCAGAGTCTTTTAGGGACGGTGGGGGAGCTGCTGCCTCCTGGTGCAGACGAACGTCCTGTGCCAGGACGGTGAAGACTGTCCCCAGCCCCGCTGCCTTGAGGCGTACGCTTCCCCCCCACTTGCCCTCGCGAGCTGGGGCAGCCAGACAAAGCCTGAAGGGAAACGGAGAAGTCCGGCTCTGCGGGACCGAACTGTGCTTCTCTCTGTGAGAAGGGGAAGGGACAAAGGGGTGGAACGGCCTAGGCGCAGGCCACCAGGTTGGCTCCCTCCCTTGCAACACGGGCAAGGCTGTTTGAGTCGATGGGACACTTTTTCTTAGGCCGACTGAGTCGCTGGAAAAAAGCTCTTAGCAAGCTTTCGGGCGCAGTCAGGCGTAGGGAGTCTCTGCTGTTCCCTTGAAACTCCGCCTGGGACGTGTCCCCTGGGCTGGGGGCTTGGTGTGAAGTTAATGGCAAAGAGCCAGCTGAAAGGCAGGTTTGGAGGTGCCTCAGAGGTGAAGAATTCACTTGGTGCGGTCCCAGAGGCAGGTTTCCATCTGACAAGCGCTCGTGAAAAGGTAGACCCTAAAAAGTACATGCGTTAGGTTTGAAAAAGTGGAATTTAATACATGTGAATAGTGCAAAAAGGTCTAACTGGGGGCATCGACACATGCAGTAATGCTCTTTTCCTAATGCACAGTGCACATGAGGCATTATTTAGTACTCCAGACACTTGGTAGCTAGTTTGGGGAGGTCTTTGTTGTTTGCTGAAGATGTTCCCATGCAGAAGCAGTACGTGGCCTTCTCTTCCTCCAGCTCCCATCCAGTGCACATCTTCTGAGGTGATGATCGCTTGAGGAGCTCTGAGTAGTCCCCTCCCTTCTGCTCTTTTGATGATTTTATATTTTCCCATTTAAGCGTCACCTAAAAAGCATGCGCTTGCACTACTGCGCATTAGCGCAGCCTAATGCACATTTATTTAGTACCTCATAGTGGAGGTGCTAAATTTAATGCACATTAGGAAAAGCCCATTAATGCATGTGTAGATGCACCCAGTTAGGCCCTTGTACACTATTCACATTTATTAAATACCATTTTGTAAATCTAACATGTGCACCATAGTGTCTACCTTTTCACGAGTGACTTGCAAATGTGTGTGCATGCTTATTTTGGGTGCTTCATTTAATTAGCTGAAGGAGGCCTCATTGTCAGAGGACAAGAAATCAATCCCTTTCAAGGCTTTTCATTTTACTTTCTTTTAGGCCTTGGTTAAGTCTAAATTTGTCTTATTTGTGTACATGATAATCCTTGCCCCCTCTTTAAAATTTAGCCTCTTTTTCTACATGGTTCTTTAATTTTAAATGCTGTTGAAAAGCAGGAAAAATGACAGACCAGCATTATTTTCTATCGTTGGACATTCATAGCAAACATGTCTTGTTCCAAGATGAAAGACCGTTAATGTTGTTTGCAGGGGCCGTTCCTTCTGCTTTTTCTCTTTGCTCTTCCCTTTGAGATGATCAAGGACAACTTCCACAATGTCACAGAACATATTCTTTAAAGTAGAAGGAAAACCTTAGGTGACGGATACTCACTGCCTTAAATTTATAGACATCTTTTCACGCACAACAGACTAGCTGGATTAGTATTTGCTTTTCACTCGGATAGACCCTAGATGCGTAAAGTGAAGTGGATGGAATTGCCATGCTGAGGAACACAGCTCATTTTTTAATTATGAGATTTACAATCCAAATGGCCATGTTAGGCTCCTGTCCTGCAAGCCCTTACTTCCAGAAGTAACAGTGTGCTTGTGAGCAGTCCCATGTCATTGAGTTACTCATCTTGTTACGGGTTTGCAGGAGCAGCTGCCAGTCAGATACCTTTAACAGTGTTTCCCAGCATAGGCAGGAGAAGGACTAGAGGTGATTGTTCAAAGAAAAAAATCTCTACATATTCTTCATTTCTGCTGCTAAACGTACTCCATTTATTCCAGTGTTGTGAAGTCCATTGTTACTGGGGGGTTTTTTGTTTTTGTGCCTTCAAATGGCCACTGGTTTATTCATTAAAGTACTTATGACCCCCACAAGTTTCACAAATTTGTAGCACAGTTGATCGTTTGTCTGACTGGTTGCAGTGGAAGTGCATTTATTCATCAATCTTTATCCATCATTTGCAGTTTGTCATTTGTTATTCTCTTGTTTAAAAAGTTTGTCATCCAATCAGGGACTAGGGAGAAAACCCATGTGCCTTGTGTGATCAGTCACACACCGTGAATAGCAAATAGTTGAAGAGAAGGTTTCACAAACAGCCCAGAGGCTGAAATTTGTTTGCATAATCTATTCACTGAATAGTTATGAATAACCAATGTATTCACAGAATCCAAATTGGCTCACAAACCATTTGCAAACAGAAAGAAGTGCTACATTTCTTGGATAATTTATTCCCGATGAATAATTCAACCAATTCTATCTATGCACTCTACTAATTTTGCAGATAACTCATTCAGTCAACAAAGATAACTGCACTCCCAGCTTTGGGGCCTGCTCCCATAGAAGTCACTTGCAAAAGTCTCATTGACCCTTCTAGGATCAAGGAAAGAGGCCTTGAATGGGATGAAACTAGATACCAAACATAGATGCAGAAGATATATGTGTGTGTATATATATAAAAATTTCTACATTATCTTCCTAAGAAGCGCACAAACCTAGTTTGGATATCTTGCCTTGGTACACCTCATTCCATGTACCAAACATTATTTGTGATGCTTCTTTGGATGCGCAGATTGTGGAAGTACAGTTGAAATTGTGTAGCTTGACTTGTATATCAGTACCAAGAATGGTTTGGGAATGCTCCATTTCAATCCATTGCACAGTGATTCTAGTCACTAGACTCTGGTGCTACACCCAAAAAGACAGGTTACGTTGTGCCTCAAGATCTTTCGGCACTGTATGTGGAGTCTATCAGCAAAAGGACTTGGTTTGAACCTGCAGCAAACACAGCTGGCTGGTGATGTGTGCCGCAAGCTTGGAGGGCTCATTCAAAATCCTGTAAAATTGATGGTAAGTGTCCTTGCTTAGTGAGTTTTTTCTATTTAGTGGACTCAGGCCCCACACAAACAGTTTGATGCTAATGGTGGCTGGCATGCTGTGCGGTTGGCTTCTGAATAGTATAACCGAGAGTTTGCGATTTCACAGATTTCATAGACATTCGGGCTGGAAGGGACCTTGCATGATCATCGGGTCCAGCCCCCAGCCCAAGGGGCGGGAAGTCAGTGGGGGTCCGATCAACCCCAGCAAGATAAGCATCCAAGCGTTTCTTAAAGGTACCCAGAGTAGGTGCTTGCACCACTTCTGGGGGGAGTCTATTCCCAACTCTGGGGACTTGGACGGTAAAGTAGTTTTTCCTAATGTCCAGTCTAAAACAGTCTTCCAGCAGTTCGTGACCATTAGACCTTGTCTTCCCTCAGGGTGCCCTGGTGAACAGGCATTCAGATGCACACCCTTTATATATGTTTGCGATCATGTGATTCAAAGAATGGATCTGTGAATACATGGGGTACTCCAGGAAATTCGCACTGTATCTTAGGCAGACAAGGTTCTTTGGGTGAATCTGATCTCTTTTATTAGACCAACAATAAAAGAGATCAGATTCATCCAAAGAACCTTGCCTGCCTACGTTGTTAGACCAACACGGCTACAACTTGCACCCCTGTAATGCTGTATCTTAGGTATGCTTGCTGCAGGTGCTAATTATCTAACCTATCACTGACTGTCCCTACAAATCAGACCCTTGTTACCTCCCAACCGTTTCTGTTTTCCTTTAAAGGTGTTTTGTAATTTTTCTATTTCAGTGTACCATTTTCCCTGCTTTGGCACTTTATCACAGCATCACTGACCTCTGAATACCTCTTTCCCGGTATGGAAAAAATTAAGAACCAAACAGATGACATTCATGTACAGATGAGATAACAGCACGAAAGGAAACATATTCAGTTGACAAACAGTCTCGTTTCCTTTTTCCCAATGACAAGAACAAGCTACATCTCTGGAGCAAGTTTAAATGTTTCCTCTCATGAAAATAATTAACAATAAAATCAGCCAGTTAATGTGGGACTTTGCCTTAGAGAGTACCGTACGCAAATGTCAGTACATGGTACACATTATCCATGTTAACTCATATCCAGGTCTTTTTTTTCAGATATATAAAGACTTAAGAGAGGTTTGTGGATGAGTGTCAAAATGAGAGCTGCTGCTTTTTTTTTTCAGCCTCTCCAGAGGGGAGGGATCTATCTAAGGAATACTTTTATTTTGTATTTTTGAGGATATAGCCATTTTCTTAAGCCAACCCCAGGAAAAAAAGACATGATCCAATGCCCGTGTAAAGTCAAGGGGAGCCTTTTTATTAACTTCTGTGGATTTTGGATCAGGTCCACGATCATCTAGCTGCTTCCCCTCAAGTAGCAAGGGGGTGATGCAGCAGATACTAGATGTCAACTGAGTGGAGAGCTGGATGGGAAAGAACAACACATCTTCACAGCTGAATGTCTTGCTGCAATGTTGGGGGGAAGAGGGAGGAGAACATGAGAGGTTGCCAGCAAACGCTGGGATTTGTGAATGGACTCCTGGTAGGTAACCCAGAAGACAGTTGCACAGCACACCACATTGTCCTGCTGGGGCGTATCCTGATGCAGGGAGGGTGAAAGGCTTGTGGCCAGCATTTAAATCCTCGCAGACGAGGTATAAAATGCGTTTTGTACCGTTGGGCAACTGCTCAGAATTGTCAAAGTTAATTGTGGGCATAAGGTGCTTTCCCCAGAGGACACCCCCACCTCCTTGGAGTCAGCTTCCAGTTCAGCAGCCAGAGGCTATGGATGGGCTGAATGGTCCTTGATGGACCATCTTGGGAGTCCAGAGAGAAAACAGAACAAAATGCACCTGCAGCTCTTTCTAAAGCAGTTTTCTTTGTCCTCTTGGAAGCAGCTCTGCTAAGGATCCTATTTGGAAGGCACGATCCCATGGTTCTGTTTGAAATGTCAAGAGCGCTCCGATCCTTTTCAAGGCCTGTTCCTGACAGCACGAATCTCAAGGCTGGTGTATTCAGGAGTTTCATGCCAGGAGCTAAATCCATTCAGAAATACCTGTTAAACATCTGCATTTGAGCCCATTATGTACTTAAGAATCAACACTTTCCCCACAGTATTAGGCAGAAATACTGAGAAATCTTTCTTTCCAGACTGAAAGAAAAATGCGACTTAACTTTTTTTTTTTTTTTTTTAAAGGGAGGGGGAAGTGGCAGGGAAACGATTGCCCCCTGCGAGCACTAATGCATTTTGTTTGTCGTAATTAAAATGTTTTAATGAGACAACCATAAAATCAACCATTAATTATTTTTTTTTCAAACACTTCTGCTTCCTTTTGAGCCAGGGTCTATTTAGAAATAGTTTAGAGAGGAGCCTGCAGTTTTATTCTTTCTGCGGTATTATGCACAGGAGTGGAGAAGTCATTTATAAATAATTACACAATGTTTTGGGTCTTTGGGTTTGTATAATATATCAAAGCGATTAGTACATGCATTGTTCCATTGTAAATGGGTTTTTCCCCCTTCCTTTCAGCTTCCCTTGCCTTGTCTTCTATCTAAACCTTTTTCTTGAAATCCTTTGTCTTCTTCATTCTTTTAGCTTGTTACAGTGCAGGGGCATTCTTCTTATTCAAACACTCCCAGCGTGAGCAAAGAAAGCTACTTCTGTCGCATCTGAAGTTTTACCATAACTTTCTGGCATTTTCTTTTCTTCCACTTTTCCCAGACTACTGATGAGACAATGAAGAATTATAACATACATCAATTATTAGAGCTCACGGGGCATTATGCTCCCGTGTTCAAGAGGAGAGAGGGGGGGGAAAAAGTCTCACTTTCTGTGGTTTTAGGGCAGAGAGGATCCTGCTCCATTTATTTATAATGCTGAGCATCATTCTTCAAAATCATCCCCTGCCCCATTGGGTTTATGGGATCGGGGGATTTATATATCTAGATTTGTGCACTCAGTAGGATTGGCATGTAACTTGTTTCTTTTTTAGAGGAGCCCAAACAATGCATTTTCAGCCTAAAAGCGTCTGTCTCCAAATAAGATCATCAGTGTCCCTCCGGCGTGGGGCTCTGGACATACATGCTCATAGGAAAGGGCACTGGAAAATCAGGATCAGGTTTGAGGGGAGGGTTTTTTTTTGGGGGGGGGGGGGGGGGAGTTGAAGGGGGAATCCCACCCAATTAAC
>NW_017729000.1:11007003-11008213 GCF_001723915.1 Gavialis gangeticus | reverse complement strand
GGGGGGGGGGGGTGCAGTTGCAATGGGAATCCACACCAATTTAACCTTCTTCCCCCCCCAAAAAGTGGGGAAAATAACATTTGTGACAAGCTGATTTAGCTTTCAGAGGGATGGATGGCAACGTGCATGAAGCCCTCTTGTCTGGGGATAAAAGTGCCCGACAGAGGAGTCTCCGCGAAGAATACCTGATGGGACTAGACCTGCATGAGGGAGGACTGCAGTTCAGGAGGAAGCCACGTGAGAAAATGAAACTTGCTCTAAAGTTGCCACAAAACTAATCCGTGTTATCCAACAGCCGGGGGGAAAAGAAAGGGGAGAACCCCCCCGCCACTCCTTAGCAGTGTTATCCGTGGCCCCCACCCGCCTGCCCCAGCTCGCATAAGCCTTGGAGAAATTCAAACGAGACTATTTGTGCTTTTTTAAAAAGACATGCATGAATCAAATGGGGTTGTTTTTAATATTTTTTTTTCCTCTTTCATCCATCTCCCCCCTTTTATTGAGAACCCTCCCTGCAGAAAATACTTTTACAAAATGTACGGATTTATTTTAAAATGCCTCTTGTGGAATAGCAAGGACGAGCACTATGAATGTGGCAGAGGGGGAAAAAAGGAATCCCTTCAAGCTTTGTTTCAAGTGCTGACCTTGGGGTATAAATAAGCTTGTATTTTTAGTTTTAGTTTTGGCATGAAAGCGTGGTTGTGTCCCAGATGTGGAAAGAGATGGCGCTAGAGAGGGGGACTGCTGCTGGGATGGGACGACTGAGGTCCAGTGCCGGAGAATTTCCTTGAATATCAGCATCTCGTGTAACATTTAGCAATCTGTCAGGGCTGCAAAGACGTTTACATATGAACAGCCAGCTCACCCTACACTTAGAGCTGGGTGAATGCACATTGCTGCCAGGGCTGCTTTGCTTTCTCCCCCCGCTCTCCCCCGAGCAGAAGAAGGGATGGATTTGCTTCCATTTGCATAGCAGGTGCTTGATTCTGGCCTATTCTTACTTAAAGAAGTTTTAATACGGGATAAATGACCAGGAATTAGGAGAAGGCAGGGGACGAGAAAAGGCACTTGTGCAGTCTTCTTCCAGCCTAGCTGGGGAGGGAAGAAGCAAAGAGGTGGTTTCTATTTCAGCAAAACCAGGAACGGGATCCCCCCCCCCCCCAAAACCACCCCTCCCCCCTTTTGGGGGGGGGGGGGGGAAAAAAAAAACCCC
>NW_017729000.1:11001491-11002003 GCF_001723915.1 Gavialis gangeticus | reverse complement strand
AGGTGGGAAAAAAAGAAGCCACCACAACTTTCTTCCCATTTGGTTTGAAATCCAGGCTCGGCTCTGGTAAAGCCATAATCCTGAAGACAGTAATACGATTACTGGCCCAAGCATCTTTTGAGTCAGAAAGTCTGGTAAGGGAGTTTAAAATGTTAATCCCTGGTATAATCCCTTCCCTTGGCTTTGTACGTACAAGGATTGCAGCCACAAGAGATTTTCTTATTTTCTTCTGCTGGTTTTTAAAGGAGGAAAAAATCGGGCGAAGCCAACAACAAAAAAAAGGGTGGGGGGGGGATGATAATGAATGCCTGCCTTCAGGGCGCAGCCCCCTTCACCTCGCAGAGCAGGTCGTGCTCGCAGCAGCGCGGGAGCCCGGGGCCTGTGCGGCTGTCGGCGGGAGCTCGCCGGGCTCGCGCGGCGCGGGCTCCGCTGGAAAGCGGGCGAGGCGTCCCCGCCCTTCGGGGGCTTTCGCCAGCACCCCGGGCCGCTTCCTGGCAGCTTTGGCCGCGGGC
>NW_017729000.1:11001005-11001235 GCF_001723915.1 Gavialis gangeticus | reverse complement strand
CCCGCCGAGCGGCCCGGCTCGCACGGCCCCGGCCCCGGCCCCGGCCCCGCGTGTGTCCGCCGGGAGCCAACGATGTCTGCGTGGGAGTGCGTGTGTCACACACACACACGTTCCGTGTCCCCTGCATGTGTGCATGCAGGTTCTGTACCCCTTGCATGCTCATACGCACACACATGCTGTGTCCTCCCCTCCACACACACACACACACACACACACACACACACACACAC
>NW_017729000.1:10985000-11000969 GCF_001723915.1 Gavialis gangeticus | reverse complement strand
CACACACACACACACACGTTCTGTGTCCCCTCCATACACACGGACACACACATACAAGTCGTGTGTCCTCTGTGTGTGTGTGTGCACATGCGCGCGCACTCACACGCACAGCTTCTGTGTCCTGTGTGCACACACACACACAGGTTGTGTTTCCCCTACACACACACATATGCACATACAGGTTCTGTGCCCCCTGCATGCACATGCGCGCGCACACAACTTCTGTGTCCCCTGCGTACACACACACACACACACACACTGGTTGTGTGTCCCCTACACACACAAATGCACAGGTTCTGTGTCCCCTGCATGCATGCATACACACACACACACACGCACGTTCTGTGTCCCCTGTGCGTGCACACGTGCACACATACACATTTTGTGTCCGCTGCTCCCCTCCACACACACGCACGTTCTGTGCCCCCTACAATACACACCCACGCACAGTGCTTCTCTTACACTGCAACACTCATATGACCACACACCCTGACACTTGCACACCCAGCTGTGTGGCCCGCGTGCCCTGCCCTGTTCGTCTCACCCACGGTCCCACCGCCACGGCCCGGGAGCTAGCCGCCTGCCGCCCTCGTCTCTGCCTGGTCAGACTGTGCTTGACTCGCCCCTTCTCGGGGAAGCGCGGACAGGGAGCAGAGTGCCACGAGCCCTTCGCTTGCCATTGCAGCCGCAGGCAGCAGAAGGAGTGCCACTCGCAGGCACATCCAGGAGTTTGCTGTCAGCATCTGGTCTCGTCTGAGTGGATCTTCCCACCTTGGGGA
This sequence comes from Gavialis gangeticus, assembly GCF_001723915.1. NCBI lineage: Eukaryota > Metazoa > Chordata > Crocodylia > Gavialidae > Gavialis > Gavialis gangeticus. The sequence continues at coordinate 11,000,190 of NW_017729000.1, read as the reverse complement.
ACACTTCACTGCTTTGCAAACCAGCCCCAACATAGCCTCTCTCCGGGCAGTGACTGGGTTTTTTTTTCCCATCAAGAAGTGAGCATAAACGAATCGATCTCAAACCTCAAAGACAGTTAGAAACATTGGGTCAGATCCCTCTCTGCTTTCATGCAAGACTCCAGCTTTATGTATTCAGCAGGGACTGAGTGAGAGAAGGGGATGGAGTCTTGTCATTTTGGGGATAAAACGGCAAGTTCTCTCGCAATGCCTGAAGTCACCCCGGCTTTTTCATTTTTCTCCTCCTCGAACCTGATGATTTCTTTAATCCTACTAGATACTTATATTGCACAACAGCAAAACCAGCCGTCCCACTCACTACTGTGCCTTTTCAGTCCGGGGGATTTTACTTCAGTGAGTTTATTGGGAGCGGAGTTTCTCCAGGGAACTAACCATAGACAAGGACGCCATCTCTTGGTGTGTCATGAGCTGCGAAGTAGCAAACGCTGTCCAGGACTTTGAAAGTTTTCTTCAAGAACAGGAAAGTTAAGGCTCATCAAACTGCTGAGAAATAGCTTTAGTGACTAGGCTATATTTAATAGACCTTTATTCCAGCTGGTCTGAGATGCACAAGCCTGCAACAGTCATTTAAGAACAAACACTACCTGGCTGCTTACAGACCGTTCCTAAATCAACTAAATAAAAGTGGCCTGATTTTTTTTTACAAGTGCCTAACACCTCCAGCTTCTTTTGAAGTTCTCGATTGCAAGAAAGCCTAAGCACTTTAGAAAATCAGGTTGCTTTTATGCAGGTGTCTTACTGGGCCTTTAAGAACCAGTCTTTAGACAGCTGAAACTTTGGATTACACACACTTTACACAGTTAACAATTCCTTGATGAAGATAATCTCATCACCAAATGTGTGCCAAGGAAAAGACCATTCCACTTGGCATCTGGCTTCGAGACAGCAGCGATTGTATCATGAGAGTGGAAAGAAACAACCTGTCCAAATGTCAGAGCCTCTTATTTAAGCAAAATAGTTAATTTAAGAACTATTGTTCAAGAAACTAAATTCTAATATGCACCACATAAAGAGTATAAATACATGTGGAAAGTAATTTTAACTATAGTTTTCAAGATCAAACTCTCAAGCGATGTCTTTCTGTTCTGTGTCAGTACAACATTGAACACAATAAGCTTCTGGTCCCTGACTAGTGCCCAAAGGATTATGGTACAGCTAGTACCAATTAAAGTACAACTAGTTTATAACAATACTAATACGCCTGCATCTGCCTTTTGATGCTTACAGAGAGAGTGGACAAATAAGGAAACTAAATGATTTAGATCATCCCACCTTTTAATAAATTACTGGCATATTGCTATGCCACAGCACCCAGTCTTCTGCATGCTACATATTATATTCTTTAAAAATAAGTTGAGATGGCTTTAATATTTTTAAATTGAGGCTGTTCCTTACAACCATTCACCTGTAAACTTCTGTTCCCGGTGAGTTGTGCTTTTTTGGCACTTTCTACAGTGCTCTGCACAGAGACGTCTGTACACGATGTCTAGTGTCTTCACGTCGAAAGAAGCTCTTTCGTATCAGCGAGAGAGAATTTGACATGACACTGAAAATAAAGTCAAAACTGATGAATCCGTATTGGTGCAAAACACACTATTAGTCCTAAATGACCAGCTTGCCTTGGTTCACTGGCATTGCTCAGACCAGCTTGACTTTTGCAGAGGTGTGAGTTCAACATGGGTGCATGTCACAAGTTGAAACCCCCTGTCTGGGGGGTGGAGGCGCAGCCCATCTGTTAAAACGGGGTTAAGATTAGCGGTGGTGGGCTGTTTAACTTCTCTTTGCATGGGGCCGGGCTTTTAAACTCCCTGCTGTAAACAGAGAGTCGCGGAGCATGTTCAGGGTCTGCAAGGGTTAGAAAGAGCTCTGCTCCCAACCTGGGCAGCTGCCAGGGAGATGGTTGTTGGTATCCTAAAACCAGGTGTAGTCACTCAGAAGGAGACATCAAAACTGAGCTACAGGCACCTGGGTATGTTCCATGAGCCTGTGAACAGCAGGGAAGATGTAGAGAGATGGGCTCTTAACAGTGAGCAGTTAAAGTTAAAATAAACAGCTCCCTTTATATAACCTTGACACAGTTTTAACAGATCGGATGCAGAGGTGCCAGGGAGAAATCCCATTGCGCATTGCAACCAAAAATGAAGGGGATATTTTGATGCATTTCTTTGGTTGTCCTGCAGATAAAAGGGGTTGGGGCTTCATCCCAAGGCATCACATTGCAAATCCATAGGACTTCCCTGTGGGGTTTTTTGGCTGCTTTAACATGGCATGCTCTTATCCACCATAGATCCAGTTGTATCAACACAAAAATGCCCGTGGTAGTAAAACTTACTCAGCCAAGTGAAATCTTTTAGAGCAGGATAACATGCCTTGGTATAACTGGATTCACCTGAGGGCTTCCAATGGCGCAGCTATGCAGGCATCGCTTAGCGACATAGTTACACCAATAAAGTATGTCAGACCTAGTTTTCATGAGTCCAGCCGTAAAGACCTCAGAGAGAGAGGGAGAAAAAAGCAGATACATTTTAGACACCCTCAAATAGCAGTTCTGTGTATAATAATGCTGTGATCATGGACTGCAGGACATGGGGAGCAAGTGCAAACGTGGCACATCCTTTGGAAAGCACTCTTGGTATTGATGAGATATTGGATTTAAAGCCTCTCTTTGGCCCATAATTGAATATTGCTATGGAGGGCCTGAAGTCAATATGTGAGGGTGGGGAAATGTTCATGGTTGAGAGAAGAAAAGGAAGCATTTCCAGGCTGCTTGTGGCATAAAAAATAAGCTGGTTCACTGGCATTGCTCAGATCAATGATTTATTAGCCCTAGTTCCCACAGAGGAAGGCTTGTGGATGGGGTGCTGGAGGCCACTGAAAACAGACCTGGGTGAATTTTTTTTTCAGGTTAGTGGCCAAGCTGAAAAACTGGGGGGAGGATTTTTGCTCAGGCTGAACTGATGCAGATTAAAAATAATAGTAATAATTAAAAATGCTTATTTTTCCATTTTGATTCAATCTAAAATGTGTAAATCAATTGGAGAGGAGTCGTTTGGTTCCATTTTTGAGATATTTACCCCTTTGTGAAAACATGTATTTCTTTTTTAAATTTAGGTCTGTTTTAAATGAAAACAATAAACTAAAACACCACATATTTTGCCATTTTAAACAGATACTGCGGTAGCTACATGCCAAGTTTAACCCAAACTCACAAATTGTTCTGGCTTCTCTAAAAATCCATTTTTTTAATTTTTTTTTTTTGCAGAATTGGTTATTCTTCAAAAAAACCCACAAACACCCTCACTGTAGTCAAAAGTGCAAGTTGAAGAGAGCAGAAACCTGAGCCAACAGCTGTTTAAGTCACTGGAAACCTTTGCATTGATGCTTGTGAGCTTGGGATCACACTGTTCATCAGTTCACTCCACAGTTTGTGAGAGGACAGTCATAGGACACCAGTGGAAAGCCTGAGAGCCTTGCTGAAATACAAGCGACTCCACCGAATTGTCACGCTTGTGTGTGAGTGGACAGGGCCTGGCTCTTGGCAGCGGTCTGGATTTAGCAGGGGGCCCCACAAAAGCGTCATATAAGTAGCACTTCAAAAACTTCCCCCATCCCTCAAGCAATCCTGCTGGCTCCTAGGTGGGTTGTAGCTGTCCTACCTGTTCAGGAGTTTACTTATTTAGCTCTGAACTGGCCACTAGCAGATAATGTAAGCAGCCACGAGGTGGCAGCCCTTGCCATCAATCTGAAATCGTACCTCTGTTAAGCATTTTATGGCTCTATTACAAGGTACCTGGCCCTCTCCTAGCCTCTCTGTGCTCCCCAGGTATTAATGGGCCTCTTTCCTTTTGAATGGCAGGTATTCATTTGAAAGACTTTCCCCCAAGAATATTTTGCATAGTGGGAGTTTAGAAAGTAGGGTACTACCCTCTGTGGTAATACCACAACACGTGCAGAAATGATCTGTGCAGAAAGCTGGGAGGAGCGCGCAGGATCCCATCTGGTCCGGGGGGGACATCTGGCCCAGGATGCAGCTCGACACGACGTGGCTTTGATCCAGAGGATGGACGCAGAGCGAGAAAGAAGAAAGCAGCGTGCTGCAAACTTGGACTCCAGCTCGCACAACGCGTGGATCTGTGAATCTCATAACAAGCTAACCTCTCTCCCAACTATCGAGCCATCCCATTAAAAAAGACATTATCAAACACATCCTACCGCCCTTAAACAGACACCAGTGTCAGCTCCCATACCTGATGGGGCCATGGTTCAGCATCTGTAGAGCACTAGATCCCAAATCCTGGCATGTTGCTTACACACTAAGAATGAAAATCCTTTAGTTTTTGTCGAACTTTTGACAGTCGATTGTTTCCTGGTCTTAATTTACTGGATTATTTAGACCTGGGTTTACTGGTAGTACCACTCTCCCTTGCAGCTCCAACTGGGATCAGGCCCTCAGTATGTTAGGTCCTCCTCATGCATGGGGTAAGAAACACTGTCTGTGCCAGAGAGATTATTTCCTAAGAAGATAAGACAGATAAGATGGGAAGAAAGGAGGTAGTATCATTCCCAGTTCATAGGGGGGGACCTGTGCCACAGAGGGAAGGGAATGGAGCTATTCAATTAAATCAAATTAATAATATGCTTAAGTCTTTGCAATGGCCAAGCCTGAGCGATTTGGCTGGAGTTGTTTGAGAGGTCTGTAGCAAAACAGGGAAACAAGCAATAGCCCTGTGTGATCTATTAACCAAACACCCATCCTTTCTGTCGCAGAGGTTGCAGATACTCTGTAGATAGATCACCTAGTCCTCTAATTTAATAACAACTAACTGAATGATCATGACTGAGGGCATAGGTCCGGGCAAATACAGAGAAAATTACCGTGCCAACGAAAGGTCACATCTTTCAACTCCTAATAGTCCGAGTGGATTTCAGAGCTGGCTGGTATCCAGATTCATTTGCAAGACATAATCACGTAACCAGCCACATGTGATGACCTTCCCCAGCATTTGTTGCTGGTGGGGGCGTGGAGGGGAGAGATCTGGCACTTTTGCCTCTGCAATGCTGTGTCCCAGGCCAGCTGGCGGTGGGGATTAGGATGAGATTTAGAGCTGGGACCTGAATCACAGTGAAAGTTGGTTTGTCCTACATTTCTCTGTCTGATAATATTGGAGCCAATGGGGATGTAACCGTTTTCTTCTCTTCCTTGTGCATTCTTTACTGTTTTTCTTTTCTTGTTTCTTCTCTTTTCCAATCCTGATCTCAAAGGTCAATCTATTTGGGACAAGTACGACTCAAAGGATCATAGAATTGATTTCTGTTATGTATTTTCCTTCTCCAGAACATTATTCCTGTTGATATATTTCCTGGGATATCATTTTGGCAGATCAAATGATGGGCCTCTCACCCTTGGAAGACCGCTTCATTGCTTTTCAGCTCTTGCTGCCAGGGCTTTGACTAGATTCTCATCGTAAATTTTCTCTTGCTCCATCTTGTCTCGATGCTCCTCATTTTACCCCCACTCCCGACTCTGCTGCCCGTATTGTTCCTGTCCACCTCTGCCGCTTCTCCCCATCACATATCTCTAGACAGTGCCACATGCCATTCTGGGTCACTGCTTTGCCTAGCTATGCCTATGGTTTTCTGAATCTGTGATCACTCAGCTGCTTCTGCTCCAAAGTACAGCCCTTCTCTGCAGGGAGACCATATAACAACAGTTTCCATATAGTCTCATGTGCTAAGTTATTTTTGCAGCTTTTTTATTCCCTTTAGTCTTGCAAAGTCAAAGGAGCTATAGGGCAAGATTGTACCCCTCCACATGCTTTATGAAATGCATCAGTCATCACATGCCAGGCACTTACACCTGTAGAAATCCAGTGCACTCACAGATGGCCCTGAGGGCAGGACTTGAAGACAGTGAATATTCACAGGTGCACCAGGGACCAGAATTGCCTTACAGAGCTCTTCTGGCTAGTATTGATGAAGAGGCAGCAGACAAACCAGATTGATTATGGACGTATAGGTTGAATTTGAGACTTAGCAAGCAGATTTTTTTGATAAAGCACCTAATGGGGAAGGAACGGATGCTGTTACCATGGAGACTCCTGATGGTATTTCTACAGAGTAATGCCACGCTTGAACATCTTTCTCAAGTCTTTCGATTCGGCCGCCTACCATTGTACTTAGTTAGTTGTGGGTTGGTTTGTTTTTCCTACTGCGTTGGCAAAGTGGTCAGATTTACGGGCTTAAAAACCAAGCTGAAATCAACTCAAAGGAAAAATACGTAAGCCCCGTCTACACGAGTGTGGACATGTGGTCCCCCGGGGCACTGCTGCTGGTTGTCCCCAGGGAACGCCTGTGCCATGCGCCTGCTGGCATGCAGCAAGTTACCCCAGGTGGGTCAGGGGAGGCTGGGACCAGCATTGGACTGGCCTAGGAAGCCTTACCTGAGGTCTTGAGGGTCTCCTGGATATCCAGGGGTCAAAAAAAATCCCCCATGTTTGCAGTGCCAAGAACAGCTGAACATGTGGTTTGTGGCACCATAGACATGTCTGCGGTGCCACATACTGCACAGCCGCGCTTGTCTGGACGTGGCCATGAGGTGCAACAGGGCACATCTACACGCTCATTCATGTGAAGTAGTTACTGCGCATTTAGTTTAGTACTTAATGACGTACTGACTAAATGCGCAGAATTACAGATATTGCGCAGTAGCGCTGGCGCAGGTTTTTCTTGTGATGCTTACTGCGCAGTAGCCCAATAACACTGCGCAGTAGCGTACTAGCATGGGCTTTGACTGGCACGCTGCTGCGCCGTGTTATCAAGCTATTGCGCAGTAAGTGTCTTGTGTAGACGTGCCCACTGTTAATGTAACAGAAATGAAGAGGGATTTTGACAAACTGCAATGGAATGGGCAGTAAGAAAGCAAAAATACTGAAGGATAAAGGGAAAACGTGTTTCTTCCGGGGATTAAAAGTGAGCTCAAAATTGCCAGGGCCTAGTGAAAAAAAGCCTGTTGTTTCCTTTCCTTTTAGTAAGCCTCTTTCTCTTGAAGTGCTAAGTGTTCAGATGTAGCACATTTAGTGCCTAGTAACCTAACAAAGCATCGATTGGTGGCTGTTCAGGGAGATTTCTTTTCCGTGTGGATTTCTAACCATGAAAAGACACAAAGATCAGTTGCTTCAGAATCCTTAATTAAACGCCACACAGAAGGGCAATTTGAGCTGGGTTTTACTTCTGTCATCCAACAGCGCTTGCAGACTTCGAGCACCATTTCGCTCTCTGGGGCTTACAACGGGAACAAACCATAACTGGGCCTAGAACGACTGGCCCATGGCAAACACTGGCAGGTCCTTCCCGAGGCTCAAGTGCGGTTTCTGGGATCTGAAACTTTATTTGCACAGTCATCTTTCAAGGACCCCGCAGACACAGTCTGTGAACCCCCGGGGATCCACGGACCACAGATTGATAGCCTAGCAGCTGATAAAGAACAATAGCCGAAAGGACCCGAAAACCTTTCCTAGAAGGATGCAGGCATTTATAGTCACCGCTAGATGTCCCTTTTGCTCTTCCTTCTGTCATCACGTACTCCACTTCTTCAAACCTATTAACTGGAAAAATATGTTGGCTGCCAGCCAGCCTGTTTAATGACATGAAAAATGGGAGAGGGGTCCTCAGCCCTGGAGCTTGTGCATTGCAATAAAGAGATGATCTGGGATTTAATCAACTGGGATGCCATAATAGGGGGGCTAGAGATCAGCGGACCCGGAGACTTGAGAGTTCCCTTTGTACATATTCCTTGTCATCCCCAGCTCCTTGGCATCATGCTGCACTAGTTCATATGAATGCTAAATATATGGTCTTTAAAAAGAAGGTAGAAAGTGAGGTTGCAGGGCTGTACTAGAGGTCAGGGATTTAAGGATTTGATAAAGCATAAGAATAATAACAGTCACAGGACATCTATTATTATTGTGGTGGCGCCTCCGAGCTCTGCCTGGGTTCAGTGGCACGGCAGACTAGGAGTTGTACCAACTTAGAGGGAGCCGTAGTCCTCGCCTCAGAAAACACACACTAAGAGGCAAAACGGCAGGAAAAGGATGTGTTATCACCTTCAGTTTGCATATGGGGCAACAGAGGAGCAGAAGGCTGGATTTTAAACGGGACCTCTCCTTGATTTTAATGGGAGCCTATACACCTTTAGAAATCCAGGCCACTGAGATCGGGTCCAGACGGGGCTAAAGGATGCCCCAATGAAGCCTGCTGACTCTGTGCACGTCAGACCCAGAACTGGGTCCTTGGGTCCATGCGACCGCTTTTGAGCAGAAGTGGGCACGTGGCAGTAAGTATCCCCGAGATGGAGAATCCACTGGGGTGCACCCAGGGCTGCTCTGGCACTTTTATGTTGCCTTCATCTCTGGGGTTCGTGTGCCAAGAACTGGCACGCGGTGCTTCCCCTACCGTGCTTTGAAGACCGAGCAGAAAGCTTCATAAGCTTGTGGACGCTGGGCCTAGAACTGACGCTGATGCCACCTAATTGCTGTCATTTAATTGGCACTAGGAAGCAATTACCTACACTGCATTTCTGCATCAATAAACCATAACACCCCTGTTTTAACAGTTGCTTCTCAGGTTCGTTCAGCAGCAGGTCTTTGTGCCTTGGAAGTGGCTCCTTGCTCTGGCAGGCTGGGAAGCAGACTCTGCGGCACATTGTCACCAGCCTGAGCGAGCGGGAAAGCAGCTGCATGCTGTGGACCCTGCAGCCTCCTGTGCAAAATGACACCGCACATTATTGCCAGCTAGCTAGGAATAGGATAGAAGACCTGAGGGCGATTACAAGAAATATTGCCTAGCGTGGTCATATGTGCTGGGGAGAAGGTGTTTGGAGCTTGCATTGACGGCTGCTGGCTGTTTATTCCTCAGATAATGACAGTCACTGGTCCTGTGCTGGCCTGTGGTCTATCTGGTAAAGATATTACACACAGTCCATTTTGGGGTGGCTTTCAAGGAGGAGGCACATGCTGCTTACAAAAATATCTACGTGCACACAAGGTCCAGCCCTTCAAGCACCTTCCATGGGAGCACTTCATATTTTGCAGGTTTGAACTTGTGCAGAAATGCCTGAATCATAGATCCTGGTATGGATGTTCAACAAGACCCATAACCACAGCTCTACGAAATCGGGGGGAAATACGTATGCGTTTCACCGTGACCACATGCAACTACCCCTTGTAGTGAACAACACATACCAGTGGATGTCCTGCTGAGATGGGTGGAAGGTGGGAAGTGACGCTAGGATTTCCAAAGCTGGTCGCCTAAGGTTCAGCTCTTGAAATCTATGCTTAGCTGACTCACCATAAATGGCTTCATATTCAAAGTGCAATGGGTATTTCAGGATTAGGAGGTCTAGGTTTGGGGAAAAAAATGTGGCCAGTATTTACTTAGATTCCAAATTTTAGACCCTACTAGGAAAACACTTTTGGATGATGCACATCCTAAATGAGGACAATCGATGCTTCAAAACAGTTTAAACTTTAGGGCCCAGTAAGAGACACGGCATATTGAGTGTCGGTGTCTGCTTCCTTGAACGGCCCTGCCAATTAGACGTGATTACATCCTGGCAGGATAAGCTCACGGGTGGGAAGGTAATTGGGTCTCTGTCCGCAGTCCCTCCTGAACCACATGGCTGGGTTTCCCAAGAAAGTGGTGTTTATACTTCTTTCCTGGTGATACTGCCTCCAGATTCTTAACCAGGATTTTAGAATAACCAATTAAAAGATTGTCCCTGGAGATCTCAGGCCTAGTTTAACACTGAGACCAGTGTTTGCTCTGACAGCACTCTGGAAATTTAGTTAATACTGTGGGAATATTCACGCAGCTTGAACATGGTCAGTAAATCTCCTTGTTTATAGATCTCACTAGAGAGTTGTGGTTTGATTTAGGGAGCTGCAGAGTAACTAGGGGCATAGCAGACATCTGGAGACAAAGACCTGGACTGAGAGCACCAACTCATTTAACATAGGTCACCAAGCAGCTATCACTTGTTAATAAACTTTTGGCCATCACTGCCCTGGACCATATATGAACAAGTGAAATGCAAGTGGTGAAAGGCCCTGTATAACATTACTAATCCCATGTAGTGCACAGGCTGGAAAAAAGGAGGCAAAGTCTTTCCTCTATTGTCACGTGTTTTCAGTGCAGCTGCTAGATGTACCTTGGTACTCTTATTAAAACAGAACCTGAAAGCATAATTGCTCAATGAAGGTAGCCCACTGATACCTGATGCCAAGTGGAAGGGTGGAAAGGGAAGGACGAACATTAAAAAACATCATGTTCAGGGTATGCTGTTGGGTGTTTGCTTGTTTTTTGTCACTGCACACTCTTGGCTTCTGTTTATCAAAGTGAGCTTGGCACTGTAGGTTGGCGACTATTCAGCATACTGCTAGACAGGATCATCCGAAGCACGCTTTGAAAACAGCACGAGCATATAGGATTCCTGCTAAAATAAAAGCAATCTGAATTGCGGCTAGAAAAGTTCAAGACAGCCAATTTCAAAGTGGAAATACGTCACACTTATTTTCAGCAGGAAGATCAAATATCAGGACAGGCTACCAGGAGAGGTTTCCAAGTCTTAAGCCAGGACCAGATACGTTCTGATAGAGCTGTAAAACCCATTGCAGACCTGGATATGGGGGGGAAGGGTACATTTCTACAGTGTATGTTATAGAGGAGATGAGTGGAAATGATCTCACAGGCCCTTGTGGCCTTAGGAAACCATGACTCTATAGAGAAAAATCACCTTGTGATCACACCCGAGCCCATTCAAATTGCTGTTACTTAAACAAGCATTTCAGAAGGGTTGTGTTTTCCAGAACGTGTTTCCACAGGGTCTGCAGCAATTCATCTCCTTGCTTTCTGCATCGCAGTGCATCCCTGGGGTTGCACAAGTACTTCAGATATAGCATCAGGTACTTCAGGTGTGAAACATCCGTGCTTAACAGGCTTGTTAGATAGGGTCTTCTCAGCTTGTTTGAAAATGAGCTTGGATGTAGCTACCCCTGCAGAAGCACAGCTGATGCAGTAAAGCAGCACAGGGGTGGCCAACCTGTGGCACAACTGGGACAGGCAGCCTCTGTGTTTGGCATGTGGCGGAGTAGCAAGCGGACAGGCAGCACAGTGGCAGACAGTGCAGGAAGCAGAAAGCAAAGCAGCAGATCAGGCAGGGAGCACAGGGCTGGGAGCAGGAAGCAGAGCAGAAGATTGGGCAGGGAAAGGAGATCAGAGTGGTATGTGGGGATGGCACGGGGCTAATTTGTTGTATGCTTGATAAAAAGGTATCCCCCCCACCACTAAAGTAGCCTAGAAGGTATCTATGACGTATGCTGTTCTCCAGGTACAGAGCTTGTCATGTAGTGCATGAGTATTGGCTTTTTTGGGCTTGGTTCAGAAGAGAAAAGGTTCATTGGCTTTATCTGGAAAAGAATCGAAACACACGTAAGGTGTCCAAGTCCAAACCCATGATCCATACCTTCTTTTTGTGCAAGCCTATGCTGCTGTATAACCCCAGAGGTACCTACCAAGCTCAATAAGCACTTCCCTGTTTCACCTTCAGGCCCTTAGGCACCCATAGCTCTGCTGTGTGAGCACATTCAGAAGTGCCCTGGCCTGAGCAGCTTGGCACATAGCAACTGCTGACACCCTACTGGGTTGGATCTTCCATCTTCCCTCTCCGGAGCATGCCGAAACCTCCAGGCTAGAGGTGAGGCTGGGTGAGATCATTGGCCATTGACTTCAATGGGGAATAAGATTGTCCCTTGCGCTGTGAGCCCTTTGCACCCAACATTGGAAAACACAAATGTTGGCTTTGTTGTAGCAAGGTTGGTCCTGCTTGCCTTACTCGTGCGAGTCTCTTAGATGGAAATTAATGCATGAGAAAGCCAAGCGGTAATGGCCTCGGTGGAAGCATTGGACTGTGCTGTTGCTGCTTGCTATTTTACACGTTTCTTGAATATTGTCAAAGCCTGACTTGCATGTAGATTTTGTGAACAGTCTGCTTCCCAATCAGAAGAAAAAAACCTTCTACATTTACACTCTTGTGCAGTATTATCTGAGTTTGGCTGCTTGATCCTGAAACATCCTACTCGCTAAGACCTTCATAGTGCCTGGACCAGCGGCTATATGAACAAGGAATGTAAATCACTTTTGGCTGAGTCTAATTCCAACAAAGATTATAGGAGTTAGATTGGACAGTGAGTGACATTTTCAGGTTACCCACAGTGTTACTGCTCTGTCTTGTCTATTAATCTTCATTCACTTACTTGGTTATGCATTTTTCAGAACCAATGTGACCTTAACTGGAAAAAAACCAAACCTGACACATTAGAGGCAGGTTGCATTTCGTGAAGTCTTAATGAAGTTGAAGCACAGCCTTCAGCATTTTTAAATATATTTTATTACTTATTTTTCCATTTGTCTTAGAAAGAAATATGAAATCCGCATGCAACTTTCTAAATATTTCAAACATTTAAATAGCATATGATAATTTAGCAGTACAATACATTATACAGAAAGATAATATAGGGAGATTTCCTGTAGTATATTTACACATGAGAAGGTAGTTTTGTTATTTCATTTTTAAAAAGAGGAATGCACTGCTTAACCTTGGAGTATTACATTCAAAATAATGAGTATGTTGCTTTGTGACTAAAAAACAGATATAGGTTTTATACGCTTGCCCTACCGGATTTGTCATAAAAAGGTACCATTTAAAGAATTTTGCTACAAATCTAGGAAATCATACACAGGATTCTTGAAGCTTAAAATATTTCAGTACTGAAGCTGCAAACTTTTCTTGAAAAAAAAGAAGAAGAAGAAGAAGCCGTTCCTTAGTAATAAAATCGCTCTAGAAATGGTTTCTAGTATATGAAAACATTACATGGGACATGTTGCACGTCTCACCCCGCAGCAAAACCTTGATTTGTTAAAGAGGTCCAGAGCAATGTTGGTTCCCAGTGGATGAGAGCTGTTAAGGAGCCTCACTACTGCACTCATACCCCACTACATTTCAGAGGCACGTTACACAGCAAGTCCGTACATAGCCCTATAACGGTGGAAGCTGCACACTACTAGTAACCCTACCCACAGCACTAAAGCTTTCCCAATGCATGAGGACGAGGGACACCATGGTATAATACCGCTTACAAATATTATTGTTCATCTAATGAGCTTATAAAGCTCGATTGCAATCATAGTGACGTATGAACCGATACAAAAAAAAATCTCTTTGAAATGAAAAGCATGAGTTTTCCCGTTCTCAGTACAAAGCAGACAGGTATGAAATTGGAAGTGCAAGAGACGCTTATGAAATCTGGAAGCCTTTTGCACAGACAGCTATAAAATGTAAAAACTGACCCTTGGTAAAAAGTGCTTTATAATAATATAGATTTGTGTCTTATGTCTGTGTGAGAGAGAGAATCTTTTGCAGAGCCTATTCCATTCTTGCCACTGAGCTTTTGCCTCTTATTCTTCGTAAACTCTGAAAAATAAAAGAGGGAGCAAAATACTTCAATCTCTTTGGTTACAGCAGAAACAGCCCTTCTCCCCTCACCCTCCGGACAATAAAATATTAGAAGACAAAGTCTGGATTTCAGGTGAATCAGGAGAAGCCCCACTAGATTTATATGAGCGCAAGAGAAATCAGAACATAGGTCTACGACTTGACACTTCTGCCTTCCATTAAGCGTTTTGGGAAGAGAAAGATCTGCCACTGGAAGGATTACTAGGACATTTATTAGTAGGGCACCCGCATCCAACACTATGTTTTTGACATTGGAAAATCCCTAGCTAATAGCTCAGATATGTTGCTAGCGTCCCTGGGAAGTGCTGAAAAATCTCAGACGTGCAGCGTGATTATGGCAATGCACGGTGGCTTGATCACAATGAGGCAAACCTCCTGAGTTAGTGTTGTAGCACCCCTGGCAGGCTTGGTTTGAATGTGCTTTGTTGTTTGTGAGTGTGAGGGCAGAACACACGACTTGGTGCCTTCATTTCATTTATTGTTTTAATGCTGGCCTTTGGGGTGGGGGGAAATAAGTAGAAAGTTGGCATTTCATGGTGCACACTGTTTACTTACTGGCCCATAAACAGCTCAGGCAGAGCTTGGCAGGTAGTTGGGCAGAAAAATCACCATAGAGGAATGCCCCTTACATTCGCTGCAGCTTTCTTCAGCTGGGCTATCTGCCCCCTGCGGTAGCAAGCAGACCATCCAGAAACAAGGGATTTCTGAGCACGAGCTTACATTTGGCCGAGGCTCAGGGAACTGGATTATGGGGGTAACTTTGCTTGACTGTATTGTGAGCTCAGGACTGTTCACATGGAAGCCAAGAAGAGAACTCATGGATTCAAACGGGATCAGGATTTGGCTCTGTAACATTGCTGCTTAAGAGGCGGGGAGTTTCTACACTCAAAGCCCGTGGAGTCTCTGCATGCCATACCTTTGCTAAATGACTAAGCCATTCATTGCACTTGACTTACTCTATGTTTCCACTGATATCTGTTATCATGCACTTTCATTCATGCTCTCCAGTTGCCCTTTCCCTGGAAGACTGTATTAATTGCCTTATACAACCAGCTGTTATGAAAATAATCTGCCGCTCTTTAAATCTTTACATGCTATTAAGCTCTGTGTTTTCATTCTGATTCCTTTTCTGCCAGTTTTGTGAGATTAAAGACATTGCTGATAGTTTCCAGGCTGCAAAGAAACAGAACTTTTAACTAAGGGCCCTCTGTGCAGTTGGGGATGATTTGCATGTAGAGACTTGACGGTTTGAAGGGCAGGACGAATCTAATCTTGAGTCTTAAAAGGACAGACGGTCAGGTGAGGGTCACTTTTCTTTGCTAATGTGCTTTAACCCTTTGCCTTGAAAAAATGGGTATCCTTAGAGCTGCAGATTTGTCATGGAAACAGCAAATGAGATAAGGCAGGATGTGTTACTGCTTGATGTCCCATTGCACACATATAATAATGTTTTTGTAGAAAATTTAGGGTCGTTTGGGATATGGAGCGCCCTACATAGGTAGAGTGTGGTTCTCTCTCTTGCCTCCACGTCACCAGGATCTGTACAAGGAATTACATGGTGAG
>NW_017729000.1:10950056-10980000 GCF_001723915.1 Gavialis gangeticus | reverse complement strand
TGGAAACAGCAAATTAGATAAGGCAGGATGTGTTACTGCTTGATGTCCCATTGCACACATATAATAATGTTTTTGTAGAAAATTTAGGGTCGTTTGGGATATGGAGCGCCCTACATAGGTAGAGTGTGGTTCTCTCTCTTGCCTCCACGTCACCAGGATCTGTACAAGGAATTACATGGTGAGAAGAGAGGGAAACTAATCCTGAGGTCAGGGCTTGGTGCAATTCCAAGCGTGGCTGTTCATGGGTCAGCGTACTACTGTTGCTCCAGACCCCAGTGTCGGGGGTTCGGCGTGCATCTCATTGCTCTTCCCCACGTGTTCCTATTAAGATCCCATGCAATCAACCTCTGCTATCATGCCACAGTTGAAGGGAGATGCCCACGTCCCCCACATGGTGGTGCTTTCGGGTTATGTGGTCCTCGAGCAACAACTGAATTCAGTCCAACAGTGCTTGAGCTGAGGGGTACGGAGGTTGGAAAGTGTGGTAGGGGGGACCTTGATCCTTCCCCTCTCAGGATTATTCCTTGCTCTGTATAGAGCATCCCCTTCCTCTTATACTCCTTTCCAGCCAAAAGAAACTGGGGAGGGGGAAGAGGGACATTCTCTGGAGTTCAGAGATGGATTGACTCCACTCCTCTGCTGCTAATCTGCTCTAAGGATTCATTGGCCCTACTTACCTAGGGGAAGGTTATTCAAGGCACAGAGGGCAAGGACACAACTTGCAGCCTTTGGAAGTCAGAGGGATTCAGGCAGCTGGACATTTCCCTTTAATTAATCATGCAGACAACATTGTTCAAGGGACAGTGATAATCTGGGTTTATTTTCTGTTGAAACGTGATGACTCGGCTTGTGAAAAATCCAGCTGGGAGTGCAGAAAGGGAGCATGTCCTACAGCCAAGGCGTGGACTGTTATACTGTGAACCAAAGGCTGTTGAAAATGTGCTTACTGCTTAAGAACGAGGACCAGGAAACCTCAATCTTATTCCTAGCTCTGCCTGGGACTTGGGGTATGACTTTGGGCAAGTATAGCCTTCACTGGCCTGATCTGCTTTCCCTGTGAAAGGTGGTGTTCATATGTAAAGAGCCTTGGGGACATTACACAAAAAAGCCCTTGACTGTGAAGAACCAATACTGACATTCAGAAGAGCCTAATTCTAAACTAAGGGAAAAGCTGCATCCAGAACATCTATTTATAGATGAAATTTTGTTATCCAGTGACTCTGGTGTGTTGAATTCATTGTTCACAGGAGAAGTAATAATCTCAATCTTCTATTAATAGTCTAATCTGGTACCTTATTTTTCACCTGCAAGTTGTGATGCTTTAAGAAATGCCCCCAATCAGCAAATAATATACTCTCTGTAACAAGTCAGTTCAGCTGAGTCAGTCTGATTAGCATTTGAGCTGTGTTTCTGGAAAGAAGGTTGCAGGTACTAATCCACCTTACTTTTCTCTGCTTCCATGGATCAAACCTGACATCACTTCCTTTCCTGCAGGAAACCAAAGGATCTCCTGCTGAGTGTGATTAATACCTACCTGCCTTTGTCCCTCCACATTTTGAACCATTTAAGTAATCTTTTTGTGCTCTGGAGTTTGGGATGCAGGCAGTACTGTCCGCTTCTGGACCGTGAAATCGTTGTTACACTGAAATGGAAAGATCACAAATAACTTGCATTTGTTGTCATTTAAATTTGCATAAGAAACAAGTAGACCTGTCTTGCTTGGTCTGTAGGTAGATTGCATGGATGCTAATTAATGGCTAGAAAATGATACTTACAGGTTTGCTTTTAGGAATTGGCTTGTAGGTAAAGGCTTGTATTAGAACAATGGTTTAGGGGAATGGCAAGGGTTAATTGATTTCTAAAAGCCTGTTTGTCTCACAGGTTCACAGCCTTTAAGGCAGACAGGGTGTTTGAGGCCAATGAACATATACATTCTGGGAAACTGAAAGCATCCAAACTTTATTTTCATAATAGAGATAAGCCTGGCTCCAGGCCTATGGTGTCTACATTGCAAAAACTCTTGAGATACCCAGTTTGAAATAAAATGACCAAATTAAGGCGTGTGCAGGTTTATGAAACTAGGATTTTGGCTGACAAAACAGAACATGGACAGCATGATGGTCCCAAGGATACCAATCAGCGATACCTGGAAATGAGTCATCAGAGGAGAAAGAATTCAAAAGGAGGAGTTTTCACAACAGCAAGCTGGCATTGGCCCCGGACCTCCAAGTTTGCTGACATCAGACATTCAAGCAAAGAACCTCAAGGTGGCATTTATGTACCAGCCGGACACACTACTTGCCTTGTGCATAGGCTGGGCACTGGGGAATTTGGGTAATGTATGTTGTAATCTTGCTTTGCCTGCATTGCTTTTTTTTCCTATTACTGCGTATCAATAAAATTCGCCTAGTATCAACTGGAGGAGTTGTGGTCTGTCTCAAAGTGCTCACCTGGAGCAAGGTATTGGGGCTGGGTTGTGAATCCAGTGCCAGGATTAAATGAAAGTTTTCAATAGGCACTGGAAGGATAACAATGATTTATAGTCTATGGGGTGTGTTTCAATTCACAGCAGTAACAGTTGGCCAGACCCTCAGCTGCTGAAAATCAGTGTAGCCCTATGACCATCAGGGGAACCAGCCAAATTCATACCAACTGAGCCTTTGCATGTTAGCTTGAATCAGTGGTTTTACTTCACTATTTACCAAACCATTACAGTGGGGTTTAACTGATTTAGACAACCTGGGAAATTAGGGCTCAGCACTCTTGACTGTTAGTCAAATGACCATTCCTTGCCCATGCAAACAGTCCCACTGAAGACAACACTTGCATGGATTAGATCTGGATCACTGATATTGTCCACCAACATATTTATGTAATAGTATCTTGGGGCTTTTCAAGCTTCTGGATACCCCAAAAAGGTAAGCTATGTATGTGCAAGACAAGCTGTCACCTGGGGCTACCTCCAGCCTTATCAGCTCAACCTTGCTAATGGTAGGACCAGAGAGATAACATACAAGGACTGATGTCACCTCCTCCTGGAACTAGACAGGCAGGGAAGCCAGGGCTTTCTGCCCTGTCTGATTTCCTCCTACTCTGTCCTTTGTCTGAATGTTAAGCATTTAACTTTCAGCAACCCATCACAAAGCTGCTGAGATCAACATTCGACTGACCAACTCCTGAGGCAGGTACAACCTGGTCAAAACCAGGAGAAGCTCCTTCTAGAAATGTTTGAAAATTCATTGCATAGCATATCCATAGCATAGCATAACATAGCAGAGACTTGAGAGAGAGTACTGTGATACCCAAAAGCTTGTTTCCGTCTATCCCAACTATGCAGCTGGTCCACTAAAATATCTCTCTCACAAGGATTCATGTCTCTTTAAAATTCAAAGTTTTAATTTCTAGGAGTTTGAAAGGGACTGATTTCCCATTCTTCAAGCTATATTATGTTTCCCGTTTCTTATAGTGATTTCCTATTTTCCAGAAATAAGACTTGTAGCGGGAACATGCTGCTTGCAAGTAAACTAAAGCAGTTTGAATTGATTAAAAAAAATATGAAATTCCAGTGAAAATATGACAGTAAATCAGAACATCCTGAGAATACTGACTGTTTTTCTCTTGCACAATTTTTTCTCCCCAAACTGGACCCTTCTGGACTGGGGCATGGGGAACCTTTCATGCAAGAAATGTTTGACTTATTTAATAAATCAGTACTGGGGGAAATATGACTTGTTGCCTATAGCTATTGGGATGATTTTGGGTTGGAGTTGCCCCCTGAGCCAAGGGGGTAAATATATTGTTCCTTAACCTGTAATGGGATGTGGCTACATTTTGTGGAGTTTCTCTTATACCAAGCAGGTATAAAATAATGCAAAAGCATTAGACACTGTCTTTCAGGAAATGTCTTTCCCCACAACTCAGATTCCTTGTATTGAGGATATGGGACAGTTTCCTACTAACTTAGGCAAGGACAGATTTAAGCCCTTGCTTGAGGGCCTGTAGAGGATGTCAAGATCGGGAGCACAGTATTTCATCCAGCAGCTGCCATCTTGGCCATGTATGTACTAACATGGCTCATGATACTTTTCTGAAGTACCATACATATTCATACCAAATCATTGGCTAAACAACAAGAAGATGAACAATGCCTCTGAATACCAACAGAGTCAAATTGTGCTTCAAAAATGACTAAGGACAATTCTATTGAACTTTATTACCAAACTGCATTAACATCCATAGCAAGATTATCTGGCCACCTAGATTAACGGAAGGATTTTTAGGACTAAGATACACTGCCTTATAACAGATGTGGACTCTGTCACTTGGAGTTACACTGCCTTAACTTTGTGCTGGACAACAAATAATCTTGAAGGCTAATCTTTATTTTTACGAATCAATCCTTGTGCAAGACATTTGGGTAATGCCATAAGATAAAAATATACTTGGATGCACTAGTTTGTTTTTGGAGTGTTACCCATTTTGTGGCAGATGTGCTTAGATGCTTCTCTTTACACCTCTGATAACTGTAAGCTGGAGGTAGACACAAACACAGGTTTCATCAAGGAGCAGAACTGCTGCTATCCTGCAGCTTTACCTCTTCTTGGTGCGTGCGAGTCCTGGCACAGCAAGGTGGATCATTGCTGTTGTGTAGGCAACAGCTTTACCAGTGTAGTCAAATAGGAGTTGCCTCTATGACTAAGCCTGTGCGTACAGAGCTAGCTACATGCCTCTCAGTTGGAGGTCTCTACGTATGTACGGGAGCATTCACTTCAAGACAGTTTTGCAATGAGTCTGATGCCCATGTACCACCCTGAAGGTGGAGAGGTACTGGACAAACAGGGTAGACAACACAGGATTCTGGGGTTGGGCAGGGACTAGTCGACTGCCCTAACGTATGCTTGACTGACTATGGCTCCAAGACTTGGTAGTCAAGAACAGCCGGGGTACATGCCCCCCCTACCTAAGCACAACGAACAGGGAAATGTTGTGCTGACTCTACTGCTCTTACCTTAAGGGAAATCCTAGGTGGCTGCAGCTCCTAGCTGCTTTGCCCACCTCAGACCTGGGACCATGAGAAGAAGGTCCAAGCCATCCTCTAGCCTTTAGTCTAGATGAACTAGATAGCACAGCTTTGAATCAGACTCAGCATGTACAGATTGGAAACACAATCACTGCACATAATCCCAAATGGCTCTCAGATAAATTGACCTGTCATTTTTCCTATATGGAGTCCTAAGGCTTTGTAAACCCAGGGCCAAAGCCCTATATTTGGAAAGGCTACATAGGCTTTGCATCATAACACCTTGTTATTAGGCATGCCTATACAGCAAAATGGAGGCGTGGCTGGAGTCTATGCTACTGATAGCAGTAAAGATGGGGCAGCACAGGCTTTAGCATGAGCTAGCAACCAGTATATGGATTCTGGAGAGTTTGCAGCTTGGTTGCTAACAAATGCTGAAGCCTGCACTGCTGTCTGTACCTCTACTAACTAGATGAAGCCACTACGGGTAGACTGGCATGTGTCTCAACCACACCTTCATTTTGCTGTGTAGACATACCCTTTGGTACCTAGGAACAGGATCCAGTATGCTGAGTGCAGAGCTGCCCAGTAGGTAACGCCAGGAGAGGGGAGGTCAGAGAGCCAAAGCTTATTAGGAATGGAAGCATCTCCCTTCTCTTAGGATTCGCAGCCATAGACCATCACTTGGAGTTAGGCCCCAGGTCAGCCCTTTCCTGCAGGTCAGCCCTTTCCTGCACAAAACAGAGGATGAACAAATGGGCCTTGTCCCCTCTTATGCTCTATAGCCTAGGAAGCTGTCTTATGGGGTGCCAATGTGTGCACTGGTAAAGGTGTCTTAGTTTAGGCTGCTATGTGTTCACATGGCCACCCCTTTGTGTCTGATGTCACCGAGCTCCTCAAGCATCAGTGACCTGGACAGATTCACAAGCAAGACGTTCCTCTGCCTGCCTCAATTACAGGGGAGCCTTCTCAGCACACACCTACTGGATCAAGCCTCATGCTGGACAAGACACTGCACCTCCTTATTCCCTTGGGGCACCATCCACATAGGAGGTCCAGGTTCAAATCCCTCCTCTGCCTTGTTTGGAAGAGAGATTTGAATATAAGTCTCCCATCTCCATGGCTAGAGGCCTACTCCTCAGGCACCAGCGTCTTTTGAAGTAGATTTTTCTCCTGCTAAATGCTGTGTGATGTTGCAGAAAATTATATGCTTATCAGCTCATGGTCTGGGACACGAGAGCATCCTCAGCACTAACCTATTGAGTCATTCGGCCTCTGCCTTAATGGCTATGTATTTGATGGAAAGTGGATCTACTTCAGAAGGAGAGACTGGAAGAGACTCATTCTTGCTTACTCTCTCCATCTAGCCCAATGAATTATTTTTCACCCACTGCAATAGTAGGGCACACCACCTAGCTTTCTGCTGGTGGTTAGGACAGCGTTCTGGAAGGTGGGAGATGTGGGTTTGGGTCCCCTCGAGCCTAAGAGGGAACTAAATGAGTTTCACGCTTCTGGGTTCAGTCCTTTAATCGCTGAAGTACTTCCTTAGTGGGGAAGAGGGAAGCAGTTTCTCTTCCGGACCTGTTTGAAAAGGAAGGGGCCACCCCCACTGCCGCCCCACCAAAGCCATCTCCAGCAATCTGACTTTTCAGCCCCTGGTTGGGAAATGCCAGCATCCATCACTGTGCGTCTTGCTGCGGCCTTCCACTCCTCTCTACTCCGACTTTCAGACCGCACGGAGGTAGAGAGCAAATGGACTACTTACAACATGTAGGCCTTCTCTTCCCACACTGGTATAAATGGGAAGGCACCTCACCAAAGCCTGAGAGCCTCCCTCAGCCAAGTGTGTCACAGCACATGGATGCAAACTCGGAGTAACTCCCAGGATTTGAATGGGGTTATTCCAAATGTGTCTGATTTCCGGATGATCAGTGCCCACTTGAAAGTTTGCCCCTTCTTGCAATACGTTTTAGCGAAAGCACGGAGTAACTTGAACGTTTCCCTAACAATCTTACCGGAGGGGAAAAGTTGCATGAATGAGACCTATGTTATACTTATCATTTTCTTCTCTCCCCTTGCCTGCTACCTCTGGCTTGTGCTTCCAGGGCTTTGGAGCAGACATTCCTTGCAGCCTTATCCTAGAAAAGCTTGGTTTTGTTTTCCTGACACCCTGCAGCTTCCACTGGCAGCCCCGCTTCAGGGAAAGCACATTGCTGCTTGCTTTCCTAGCTGGCAATCAAAACTCGTAGGCTCAGACTGAAGTTCTCCGGCAGCTTTGAATGCTGCTGCACACATCTTTTTGTTAGCCCCAGGGTGACTGACATAAAATAGAAATAAATGTTTGCAACAGCTGAGTGAGAAATAAGGGCTTATTCCTGGGTGGAGGACACGTTGATTATAGAGATTATTCCAGAGGTTTCTCCCCCTCTGAGGAGTCCGTGCTGTTTATTTAATCCCTCCCAGAGTTCAAACCGTGGCTTATTTAAAAGGTTTGCATGACACATTTATTTCTAATGACTAATTGGGAACCTGAAAGTTGACTTTGCCACTTGCCGCATGCCACCCTTTTGCAGTTTAAACACTGAAGAAAGAACAGCTCCAGCAAGGATCAGCTAAATATAAACGCATTAGTCTGGGCAGCAGAGACCAGTTTCTGTCTGAAGATAGAGGTGTGCAATTTACACTGGATTAAATATTACACTGACATAAATCTGGAGTAACTCCAATGAAATCAAGAGCCTGGATCCTTTCCTCATGCATCCAGCTGGCAGTTTGGATGCTGATTTCAAGGCAGGCAAGATTGGACCCAATGAACCTACTCCGAATCTACATAACTGCATGCAATTTGGTCTCCAGTTTGCATTGGTGCAACTGAGAGAAGGATTTGCTCCATCGTGGTGAAGAGTCAGGTCCCTACCAGATCATGATCTACTGAAGCAGCTTTCTAAGGAAGTGGATTTGGTCACATTTGCTGATAAAGAACAAATGCCAGACAGCAGACACCTGGCCTTTGTGGTGGAGATGTGTAAATGTTGCCTCCCTTCTCTGTCTGTGGAGGTCAGGGATAGAATAGGTCTTTCTGACTTCCCAGGTCTTGTGCAGTCACATATCCTGATTTGTGTTGTGCAGCATCTATTCAAAGCTTCTGCAATATGTGAGACCAGCTGTGTAAAACCTGAGAAACGCCAATCTTTTGAAACTGAAATACGTGCTATTGACCCGATCCCGAGAGAGATGGAGCGCCCACAGCCCTCTGCACTTTTCCATTCATAGTTTTAGTTGACATTTCATTGCAGCACTGGTCAATGCATTGCAATCAAGCTAGAAGCTAGTTGTCTTTTATTACAAAATCCGGCCTTCGGTTCCTACCCAGGCTACCCCACTGAAGACAAAGGGATTGCCTGCATGTAACTGAGACCAAAATCAGAGCCAATGGATTTGGATGACTATTCACTGCTGAACCATTGTGTACCTAATTCTGTTCTCATTTGTCACTCCCTAGGTAAATCCAGAGTAACCTGAGTATAGTCTTCTGGATTTACATAAATGCATCTGAGAGTAGAATTTATCCCTGTCTCTTGTTAAACTAATAATTACCCTCCCAGGCAATACCGTTCTTTAGAAATGTATTGGAACAAGCAGATTCTTCTATATTGAAAAATTATAGACGGGGCTTTGTTCAAGCAGCTACATAGTTTATTGCGCCAAACATGTTGGAAATCGGTGTACCAGGAAATCATAAAAATAAAACCTAGCAAAGAAGGAGGTTAAAATACAAGTGAACGAGACGGATGTGGTTCAAGTGGTATAATGAAAGACGGTAGAAAAGAACAGACAAAAACTTACATGATGACTTTTTCCTCACAAAACGGATACTTTGGTTTGATTTCCACCTTCTGCACATCAGAGAATCTTATCTTAGGCCCCTTCCTTGAGCATTTGCACTTTGATCCTACAAGAGAAAGTATTTACTCGTGTGTGTACAAAGCTCACTGCTGCCCACAGGCAGCTAAACTTTTCTGCTCTTGTTAGCTAGTGCAACCTGGGATTCAAGGGTTTAAAAACCTATAGAAAAAAATTAAGCTTCAAAGAGCTGCGGAGGTTAAGAGGGTCACTTTGTCCTTCAGAAAAGTTTAATAACTCCCCAAGAAATATACAGGAAAGTATTGCAGATGTCGCGCTAAGGTAAAGAGACTGCAGCATAGCTAATGCCGGCTTTTAAAAATGCACCTGCTACGATTAAACTACATGCAAAAGGAAAAAAGTCACCATCTGGTTTAGGGCTGAATGCACATCTTCGTCGCTGTCTCGCTCAACTTTTGGGAAACTTAGAAGCAGAAGTCGGGAGAAAGGCACTTGCACTTGAATTCACTCGCGCAAATCCAGAAAGGCTCATTCGGAGCCTGCCAAAATTCATACCCATCTTTTTCAGGCAAAACTAGAAAACCCATTTACCTGGTTTCTGCCCTCAGCTAAGCCCACACTACCACATTGAGCTAAATTCTCCTCGTTTTTACCAGTGAAAATCTGGGATAGCTGCATCTGAAAGCTGTTACTCCTGATAGGCTCCTGAATCACAGAGCAGAAAGTGGTCCTCTGGGTTATTCATAGATGCTAGGGTCGGAAGGGACCTCAACAGATCATCGAGTCGGATGAAACATTCAGTTCAACGCCAGGCAGAACTTTGCCCCGTTAAACCCCCCCACCAATATTGCACCCCTTACAGATTCAGCATATCAAATCCTTGTCCTGACTGACTGAGGGGTGCAACACCCCTCATCAGAAGTATTTCAGGGAGTGAGCCAAAAGTACCGAGAAGGAAATTCGTTTGCAATAATTGTAAATGGGGGAGAGACATTAATAAGCAAACTTACCTTCTGTGCTAGCTAAGTACATTGCCAGGAACAGCAGAAGCAAAGCTGCTGTCAGGAGCTTCATGGCAGGACCGCAGGTACCTAGAGAGCTGCCAGAGAGATCTCACGCGTGTGCTGTCTTGCGTCTGGGCTTTGATCGGGTTCACTGATGCTGGGGCTGGATGCTGCCAGGGGAGGAACTTCAGAGATTCCTCTCTGTCGCGGCTGCTGCCGCCTGCTCAGGCACAGCTCCTGTCTGAGCTCTGCTGCCTTCCTTCTCTTGTCCTCTTTTAAAACAGCTCCTGCTGCCCTTGCTATGAACTCATTAATATGCAGAGCGACTCAACGACTCACTGCAATTTCTCAGCACAAAGGAGGGAGGGAGGGGACAGAGGCTCACAGAGACGGAGCCTGCCTAAGAGAACTGATGGATTTATTCTGGAGAGTAGGAAAGGGGAGAGAAAATCCGATATTACATTTGAGCGGGGAGGGGGGAAGGTGAGCGAACCAGGTTATCTGCACATTTGCCACCCAGGCGAGGCTCTTTTTCCTTCGGCAGGTGGCATGAGCACCCTTGGGAGGCATTCCCTGGCACTGCATGGGCAGTGCTATGCTACTGGGGATGGCCTGAGTTACATTTTTCATGGTTTATAAGACACAAACAAGTGGTAGAGATGGGAGCTGTGCTCAGAAACTCCCACTGCCCATGAGGAATAAGAGGCTTTGGGGAAGTTTGGGGCAGATGCGTAAGTATTTCTTCCTTGAAGTAGTGACTCCTTTGTACCAGGTTGCCAAATTTTAAGTGAAACTCAATGCTTTAAATGAATAAAATAATCACTGAAGGGGTACAGGGTTTAAATATGGCATATTTTTGATAGGAAGGCTTTTGGGGGTAGAAATTTCTCGGTATTTTGGCACATTTGAGCAATTTACCACTTACTCTTCACACACCCCCTATTCATTCTCCCTTGCAAGACCAGTTTTCATCTCTGGTACACCTTTGTGATCTTTCAATAACTTCTTTAAAATCAGCGGAATAACTCTGGAGATGGAAATGAGATGTGCTACGATCAGAGTTAGGTGCACAGGCTCCCTGATAGTAAATGTATTTTAAATACAAAGTTCTGGGCATTGTAATGAATGCCTCCCCTGATCTTCAGTTCACATCATTCACACCAGACTTTACACTCACACACACACACACACACACACCCTGCAACTACCAGTATTTTATATATGATTCTTTTTATTCGGCCCCTTTAGAGGTCACTTCTTGCAAAGTAGCAAAGGAATAAACGTGTGTTCGCTCCGAATCAGACGGCTTGAACGGTACCGCGTAACGATCGCCATGACCATTAAAACTGACGTGAACAGGCTGCGATGCCTAATCCAGACGGGAATGTGTCAGTAACATCCTTGACTCCAAACCCATGTCATCTTCAAGCCGATGTTATCTCATTTCATTTTAAGTTGCCTGCATTGTTATTATTCCTGCGTCCCTCATTTGGAGCCTGTTTCGCATTCGGGCGTTGGCAAGTCGAGGAGTACATCCATGCCACACACACACTGCACGTTGAACACAAGGCAGTAATTTTGTTCTGCATGTTGCTTTTCATGTGAGACGTGCTGACACGGCTGGAACGTTCTGAATCTCTGGCAGGCTTGCTAATGCAAATGCCTCCTTTGACTTCCTTTCTAAGAGCAGCTGCCTATAGACAATGGAGTGTATTTGGGCACGTGCGTGTGCATATGAGACAGAACCCATGTAGGCTGAGGAATATGGAAGAGATCTCCCAAGACGAAACACCCAGCCCTTGATAGATAGCCCTTGTTTGCTACAGCTCACACTCAACAAATAACTAGAGCTGGTTGGGAATTTTCCAGTGTTACCGGGTTGGTTTTTTTGGACCAGGGACTATCAATATGTTGATAACGCATTTGCTCAGGGGTGGCCAGTAGGGTATAATATCAGTTTTTGTCTCCTTTAGTCTCTCCTATTGGAGCTTATCTAGTTTGTGTAGATATTTAAATACTCATTGGGCAAAAGAGAGAAAGTGAGATTCTAGCCTCGTGCTTCCAGTGCACACCTGGGATGTGGGAGCAACACCTGAATGAATATTTAATTATTTAAACTAAAATAACTAGCTTCTCTAGCTTGGTAGTCAGAGGATACAGGATCCTGATGTTCACGTCCCTGGTCAAGAGGAGCAGACACTTGACCCTGAGTCTTCCACATCTTGTGTGACTGCTGTAACTAGTAGGACTATGTAGTGGTCACCCTGTCTCCCTCTCTGCATTTTGAAGGGTCTTGAGATCTTTCTGTATCACTTCCACAGTACTCCCAAGAGTTCCTCACAGGAGCGCTACCCACTTTCACCAGTCACATCCCAACCCTAGACATGAGGAAGCAAAACTGCCCTGAGGGCACCATGCCATCACTCTGGTTTTGGTCTTAAGAGCAACAATACTTCTGACAGTGTCGTGGAAGCTGGCCAAACATACCCGTGGTTTCATTGCAATAAGGAAAGGGGAAACAAATGGGACAGGAAAACCTTTTCCCACCCAGCTCAACTAATAACTGTTTTGCAAGAGCTTTGGTAAACAGGAGTTGGAAAAGTCAATTTAGTACAGAGGAAGGGTGGCGTTTGAGAGAGGTGCTTGCGGGTTGCTGAGGGTGGGTGAATCTCCTGCTCTTGTATGATTTCTGGTGGGTTTGGAAGAACTGAGTTCATTGATGTGTGTGCCCACTAGGTGAAATGCCTCTTCTGGCATTGAGGGGATTGCTATAGTCCATGTCATCCCCTAGCCCTGTTCTTGAGGCCTGTCTTGCTAATGTCTATCTTAGGTAGTACTAAGGTGACTTTTCCTTTGTATGACAGAGCATGTTTGGCCGTTGACAACTCTCTAGGGGTCTAGACCCTCTCCTTTCCAATGATTCCTTCCTTCCTTTCCATGCCCTGGTATTAGCATAATTCATAGAGTTGTTGGTCTCTGACAGGGTTGCACCATGAGTGTTTCTGCTATGGCCTCTGGGCTGTCAACTGTACACCTGAATGCCCACCCCAGCCCAACCCAACCCAGCCCAGCCCACCTTCCTTCCAAAGATTAATACTAAAGACCTGCTTGTATACAAGGAAGTCCACCCCTGAGGAGGAAGAGGTCTTGGCAAGGAAGCAAAACTGACCCATTGCTTCTCTTCAGGGCCTAAGATGGGATGTTCAGCATGAAGGGCTGAGTAAACCACCCCTGTTTGCTAAAGACTGGGAGGGAAATGCTGGTATTATAGCACTAGGATGTCTGACACCTAGTAGTCTCCATAGTAAGCATGTTAGAAAGGGGCAGATTGTATAAACAGCTTCGTGTCATCATAACGTGATTGCGAGGAAACAGTTTCTCCAGAGGAAGGGGTGAATCTCTGATTATCAAGAGCCCTGGGAATTAGCACCCTGGCAAGGGAGAACATTTTCTTGCTCTTTGATTGGATTGTGTCTGCAATCCTCTGGGGAAAGCATGTCACCTCGGAGAGCGTGGGCACCCCACCTTGGTCAGGATGTCTTATCTGTTGGATTTGCTAAAGGAAAAAAAGATAACAATGACTACATACTTTTCAATGTTAAAAGACTCATTATGGCATCTGCATTGTAATAAAATGTGGCAGACAGCTCCAGAAATACTTGTTTAGATTCAGTTGCTTTGTGCAAACAATTGCCAAACCGAGCATGAAAAACATGTTGATTGTGGTTTCACGTGTCTTATATCTACGGCTCCAAAAGAGCAGTTACGCCTTCGGGAATACACACATTTTTTATATGAGTAGATGGTATTTTCCATGGTTGTTGAGGAGCTCTTGGTTATACTGGCTATGGGGATGCTTTTTTGTGAAGCTGGAAATGAAAGCACTTTTAGCCCAGCAGATTACTCAACCAGGCTATGGGGAAACTAGTCTCCACCAGGGTCCTAGAGGGGGGTGGGCAGGGTGTTCTCTCGGGAGGGGAAGCCGGCGGGGGGTGCTGGAGATGTGGGTTTCAGTCCCTTCATGCAAAGAAGAAATTTGAAACTGTCTCCCCCACATCCCAGCGAACGTCCTAACCGGCGGGATATGGTGTGGAAGGACATTGCCACTGTCTCTTCCAGCTGCTCTAGTTAGTTATGAGGAGCATAGGCATCCAACATGGGGCAGGGCAACTGAAAGCGAAGATGCTACAATGCTCAGCATAGCAGCAAAGTTGTCCCTGTAAAACTAGTTCTGGTTGCACAGGGAATCCTCCTGCCATGGTCTAAACCACCCTGAGGGGCAGGGGGTGGGAGTTGGGGCGGGGGTGATGAAGCTCAATGTACCCCTTGCACCCCCCCCCCAATCATGATAAGGTTGTCTGAGCAAAGCTTATCAACTAAGTCCGTGTTTGGGCCCCCTATGAAGGGGAGATTACAAAATTCATACCATAATGACCAAGAGGCATCTACTGCTCTCTGCCTTACATATGTGACTTGTATTAACATCCGTGGACATATTATTGACAATAGCTCAGGGAGCGTATTAATATCTTTACTGGTAGCATATTACTGTCTTATTGGAGCTAATTAGAGGGGCATTGTCACTAATGACAGGCCTCTCATTTCATGTAATTAAATATTCTTTACAGCGTCCTAATCTCCCTGGCAAATGGAGTAATGACAGGGCTTAGCATCTGATGGTGAAAGCAGAGGTACTGAAGAGGTCAACTACAGTTTGCCGCTGTAGGCCCATGGATTTGCATCCTGGCAAACACAATGACAAGAGTGAGGGCGACTGCATTTTGGAGAAGTTGACCCTTAATGGAATAAATCGCCTTGCAATAGACAGCCAGTTTTGCAAAAGATTTCCTTGGAAGAGAAAATGCCCAGCCCCTTATGCAAACCCATCGCTTCTTCCTCACATCAACACCCTTTGCGATCCATAGGCTGGATCAAACTCCATCAACAGTAAAATCCTTAACAACAGAGTAGTTAGTCCAGACTAGCACTAATACAACTGAGCACACCATCTGTCCCTGGGACTTGGGGTCTGCTGAGTACTCAGCGATACAGGCCTTCATGCAATACTTGGCAACTGCCAATCTTAGCTGCAGGCTTAGCATTCGATCCTACTGCACCAGTGAGGTGCTTCAGTGCCATCCCATTGCATCCTCTTCAAGCCCCTAAAAAACCTCTTATGACATGTCTTTTTGTAATGGCTTAAGATGAAGCCACCAGAAACAGCAAAGAGGAGGCAGAGAAATTTAGGGAATGGGCTGCTGGCTGGTTTCTGGGTAGGTGCAGCTTTGGCTTGTGAACCAGTGGGGCAGCATTAGGAGATATTTTGCTTGAGAGACAGCCTCTTAAGCGCCTGGTAGGTGACTTCATTACCTTACTCGGTCACTCAGGATAGAGCTAGGGCTGAATTTCACAGGATCCTGAGAAAATATCCTGCAACGCTTCTTTATACAAGTGGCCCTTACAATGTGATGCGTTCTGACTTCGGCAGGACAGAAAAGGCGCTCTGCTTGGATGAGTTAGCATTTAAGGTGTGATCCTGAACTGAGAGCTTGATTCAGCTTCTGAGGAGGTGAAATCATGCTGAGGATGGGAAAGCACCTGGAGGGATTTGCAAGGACTTTGCAAGAGCCTGGGACCCCAGTGAAAGTTCGCCAAGAAGTGCAGGCTGCTGTTTCTTTTCTGCTTGGCCTCAGTTATGGGAGGAAAAGGTGGTTCTCTTAGGCCTTAGGCTGCTGAGGGAAGTGGTTATCAAAATCTATTACTGAAGCATGACTGGCTTCTGATAGTTATTTTGGATATAGGGTTTGGAGGAAGACTAGCTGGCCTTTAAGATTTAATATTCAACCTGTAATAGTCAGCTGAGACAAAATGGCAGTGGATGCCCGAGGCCAGTTGATACACGAGTGATATTTGTAAAAATGGCAATGCCGCTGGGATTTATTTACTGCTGTGACAACAATATAGAAAGACCCGCTTGTCCCCATTTAATTATATCCAGATCAACATGCTAAGGAGTAAATTAGATGTTTAAAAACCCTGCCTTCTGTCAGAAATGTAAGACGAGAGTCAGACCCAAGCAAGTGCTAGGAAATTCAGCAGTAAGGTTAAAAAGTCTTTGCGGTGCTGGTTGTAGCAGTCTGCTACTTTTCCTGGGGCTTGCACTGCAAGTGTCGAGGCTGTTGCTGTCTGCTGGAGGCAGCAGTGATGTGTTCATCTCCAGGTGCCGTCCGTGGCAGAGGAGATGTGCCGTGCCCTCCCTCGTGCAGTCTTTACTTTGCTTTTTTTGAGACTGCAAGAATTTGGTCTGTGTTTCTGAGAAAACCAACATCACAAAACTCCTTCCTGAGCTCCAAGCAGCGAACGAATGGCCTTCAGTCAGCCATCTCTGCGCTTTCACCTTTCACGCCAAACGGCCTTGCTTTCCATAGATCTTAATAGCTACTGTGTTGTTATGTCTTGAGTTGAACTATTCTAAGTTGAAATCTGAGTTTTGGATTTCATCTCCCTGCCTCTGGAAACGTGAACCATATTTTAAGGAAAACATCTGTGTTCCCTTCAGTAAAGGTTTCACAATGGCTACATTTTGCAATATAGGTTTGTATTATTTTTGCAGCCATTGCTTTCTTTTGATTTTTGACTTTTTTTTTTTCCATTGTGAGATTAAATTCTAGACATGGCTCTCTTCCCTTGGGAGCTATTTTGGACAACTCTCTTCATAGACTTAAATTATTCACCAGGAAGGGTTGTCTGTAGCGCACTCAGAAGGAGTAGTTCCCAAATCAGCATGGTGTGATGTATCTCAGACCAGTCCTTGAAGCTGTTCCTTATGAATGATTAAATCTGGCTCATAATAGTGTGGCAGAGCAGGGTTCTGAATCGCTACCGGTGATCTGAGAAACGTCTTGGTATAGACATAATAATTAGTTCTGCCAGCAGCTGCTGTACTGGAAAAGTGTGTTTTTTCGGCTGTTGAACTCTCCACTTCTTTGCATACTCGAACTTTATTGGGAACTTTCACCCAGGAGTGCAGTCCCTACTTGACATAATGCTCCTGGAAATGGATATTGAGTTTTGGACTGGCCGTTGGCTTTTATTTTGTGCTAAACCCTGAAAACGAGTCTGATTGGGATTGAAAGGCTAACCGGAAATATGAAACCTTTTCCCTAGAGAAGAGTCACTTCTAAGGGAAAGAAGGTGGAAGACATATAAGTGGGGTTCCCTCAGGACGGCGGTGATCTATGGTTCAGGTTTTTTTTCTTTGTCTTCTCTGCTGACACTGCCAACGTGAATCCTAAACAGCGTCAGGTGCACAAGTGCTGCACATGATTTAGATATTGGTCTTCCGAAGATGGACTGACATCACCAATACATCTGAAGTTCTGCAAGACTGAAGAAGAGACTATTTCTGATGTGCAGCTAAATTCTGGTTCTACCTCAAATACACCAACATCCATTTTCTCTTGGAGACTGTCTGCAGAGCTAGCACCTGCATTCCCAGGAGGTGTGGGACAGAAGGCATCATTCAAAGGGAAGACTGTAAACATGGACCGAAACTGCACTTACGCCACCGGGATGCTGGCAAATGACTTTGCGTTTTTCTGTTCAAGGTTTTGTGGAGTGTTTATGCAATGGCCCTTTAAACTTTTCAAATGATTGTGGTTTAGCATTTCTATCTGGACTTGTGCAGTCTTGCACAATTCACAACAGGCTGCCTCTTTCTACATCAAATAATGCCATTTCCCTTTAAAAAGGAAGAGGAGCCTTTGCTCATCTTAAACATGCCCTGTCCATTTTGAAAAGGCTCATGATATGTTAAAAATCCAAGACCAGGTTCACAGAGAGAGGGAGCGGGTATGTGTAACAGCAAAAAAATATGGTGCATCTAATGCAGGAAAATGAACTCCCAACATCATTACTTTTCCCAGGGTGCAATCTCGAACGTGACTGCTGCTCTGTTCTTGCCTCTTTTATTGACTTGCTGTGTAGCCTTGGGCAAATCACATGAAAACCTAGCGTGCCTTGATGAGGATGAGCGTTACTGTGGAAGACGCAGAGAAGACAGATCTGCTCTAGGCATGAATGTTGCAGGTTTCTGTCAGGCTTAATTAATACAAAGCACAGTTGTCTGGAGTTTCTTGGTAGTTCAAAGAACTGGGCAAAGGGCTGGAACATGTTGTGGAGCGTGCAGGTGATAATCATGCTTTTGCTTTTGAGGTCAGGGAAGGAGGTGCCCATCTGGAAGAGTCCCATGGGCCAGATTACTGTACCCTTACTCACATGAAGTAACACTTCATTCCCAAATGTGAGATGTGTGGCTGGCAGCAGTCAAATCAGCCCCTATGTGATGTGCTTGCTCTTGGATAGCAAGGGTCCATGCCTGTTCATTCACAAAAAAATACAGTTGGGAGCATCTACTTCTTGCTCAGCATGCACAGCTGGTGCTGTTGCAGCAGGAACATTTTTTTGTCTCCTGCTATTCATTGGGGTTTTATGGCGTTCCATACCAATATTTACTTTGCTTTATCTCCATCATTTAGTCCTTATTTCCCCCCCACAAATAGCTAGAAAGAAAACTAAAGAAAGTCTTGTAGGCTTCCATCCAACAGATATTCTGCTTCTTCTGTTGATCAACTGCAAGAGTCAGCCAAGCAATACAGAACCACTTCTGTGTCTATTGAATTATGGTATAGAAAACATTATTGATGCAGCTTCTCAGAGAAACGTGCACACGGGGTGGCTGGCTTACGGCATGCATGATGACACCTGCAAACGTGGACCTTTCTGGTGCAGTTGCCCTCACATCTGATTCGTTCTCTGCACTTTCTGTACTGATTAGGTTTCCAGCGCTATTACTCTTACAGTGTGTCACCCCCACACCATGAAATCACGTACTAACGTTCAGACATCTGCCAGCTTTTCAGAATTGTGGTTTCAGATTACAAAAGAAAGGGTTTTTTTTTGCATGTGTGAATTCAGTGTTCAACAACATCGCGACTTTATAGTCTTGGAGGGGTTTTAAACCATATTCTGTTTGAAAGATAATTGATAACTGTTTACACTTGACTAGTAACCATGGCAATGAAACACCCACAGAACAAAGTATTAAAGCAATTAGGTACAATTACTATAATTTCGAGTAGTTAAGTATGGAGATAAATCACTTCACTTTATCTCGTGTGATGTTAGGCAGTTGAAAAGAGCAAACGCTCTCATGATAAATTTTTACATCACGTGTGCTCAAAACTCTCTCTCTCTCGTGCACACACCCACACACAACATTCACCCATCAAGGGCCAGTAGGAAAATGTCCACACACACTTCCAGACCTTTGGAAGATTGCTAATTAAACCCTGAATCGCCTTGACTGCATAGGTGCTTCATATCTCCACTCTGCTGGTACTGCAGCATTTGTTAGTAATGAATGCTGAGTTTCACGCACTCATTTTCCTCTTAGGCAGGAAAGCATATTTAAAACCTATTTTTAAAAAAAGACGATCTAATCAACAGCACCGGCTTTGCATGCAGATGAAAAGAAACATTGATCACATTCTGAAGCCAGTGACCATAATGTATTTCTAAACCTAATAATCACTTAAAAATGGTGTTGTAGTCACTGTGATGCTACAGATTGCATATGGCGTTGTTCCAAACTCCGTACCCGCTTTCAACTTTGGCAGGCTGCACAGCTCCTTCACCTCCTCCATGTTGCCACTAGCAAGCACGAGTCCTCAGGCCATGTCCAAATGCCCTGTGTTAAACACAGGGGCACCTCCGTTTGCTTTTGGTGACTTTGTGCACATGTCCATAAAGGCACAACTTGAGGATGATCAGGTTGCAGAAGCAAAAGAGAGGGCCTGTCCCCACAGGGGAACTAATGCAGAGAAGCTAGGCTGTGAATTTATAGCACGCTGTTTCCCTGTTCAGACACTGTTAGTGGAGTGCCAGTGGAGTAGCTTGTACTTTGCTAAGGGAATGAATGTGGAGTAGGAATTTTGCTGCTAAGTCGCACACTACCTTTCTGTGCAGTAACTTGCCCGTGTAGATAAGCCTGGGGTGACTCTCTCATAATCTTACAGGAAAAAAAACCCAAACTGGACAGCAAGCATAGAGGAGATGGGCACATCATGCACACTGCCAGGGGGTAGGAAAACAGAAAACAGCTCTGGAACGAGGCAATGCAATTATAAGAGTGCTATAAAATGCACGACTTCTCGCAGGTTGTGGGTCTCCTGTGTCAGCAGCAGGAACTGGCGCTTGTAAAGAATGAGCTGAGATTTCTGGCTCAAGCTTCTGCTCTTTGGGAGCAATTGAGTTGCCCCTGCTTCTATCCCCTGTTCTCCCTGGGGGGAAAAGCTGGCTTCCAAACCATTTTCAAAGGTCGCTGGCAACCTGTCCCCAGCAGCTGGCTACTTCCCGAGGAGGCGGGTGAATGCTGCTGTAGCAATTTGGAAACACCTGTGTCAAAACGTATCGGGAGATGTTTCGGTTCTGCTGTCACTGTAACAAATAGACCTGGAATTATGTTGCTCCATGGCTGTAAAAGGATTTACTAGCTGGGTGGGCCTCCAGTACGGTGCTTGCTTGCCCCATGGCCTAGGCATTTCGGTAGCGTGTACAAGGTGGAATTCAGAAAGAACATGTGTTCCTTATCCTTCACCCTCTCTGTGCTGTAACTGGGTCTCTTGTTGCAGGTCTGCTCCCAGGACTATTATAATTTGGGTAAATGGCGTGTTGGGAATACCTAAAATGAAGAAGACAGAGTAAACAAAGTGATACAGGGGAAACCTTAGTACGCAACATCACTCTGGCTATGATCCTTTTGTGGTCATCTAGCCCTTGCCAAAGAAAATGCCAACCCCCAGGAGTTTATGAGCTAAAGGAAGAGGCTTCAGTTTTAATACAATTTAGTTCTACACAAAGGACAATGAATTTTCACTAAGATTATTGTGCCTGGGAATTAGCAGTGAGCTGATTAGTCCCAGTGCAACAATGTGTGAATGTGGCTTTGCTGCTTCCCAAGACAGATCTAGACCTAGTGAGTTTGCCCACGATGCCCACAAGGATTGTTTCTCTGTGGGACTAAGCCACTTTGAAACACCACAGATGCTCACGTTGCACAAACATGGACTGAAGCAAAGCCTTGGCTGGGATGATCTAGCTGGGGATGGTTTTACTTTGAGCAGGGGGTTGGACTAGATGTGACCTCCTGAGTTCCCTTCCAACCAGTGGTGATGCATAGGGGGTGCATGGGGGTGCAAGTGCACCCTCTGAGAGCACTGGTTCACCCCCTGACAGGCCGTGCTCCCCATTTAGGTGATGGGCAGGGGGGGAAGGTGGGAGCACCGGTGCACCCCCTGTGAGCACTGGCCAGGGAGTGGGAGCACCGGATGAAGTGCTGGGATCTCTTCTGGGAGCCCTGCGGCCACTTCCAGGAGCCCCATGGCTGCTTCCTGGTCAGCATGATCGGCCGTGGGGAGACCCCCCCTCCCCCCAGTCGGCGAGATTGGCTGCTGGGGGAGCCCCCTCCCTGGTCGCTGACAGGTCACTAGAGGGCCATGTGCCCCCCCAACTAAGGTGGCACCAGGTGCCCATACTTCCAACCCTCATTTCCTAAGATTTTCTCATCCTCTTTGGTTCCAAGTGACTTCACAGCAACACAAAGGGATAAAGAAGTGTTCTGGAAGAATGTAGCCATTAAAAACTTCACTGGCGCTGAAATTCTTCAGAAAGGTGCAAGACAACCGGAGAAAGTTTCGGTCATGCTTCAGCCTGTGTCTGCAAGCCAAGGAGACCAGCAAAAGATGCCCATTCTCAGTATCTCACACTGTGCCCCTCCCACTTGTGTTCCTGCCTACATTTGTTCTTTCTTGTTGCCCACTGCTTGCACCATCACTTCACATAGCTGTATTTTCTGATCTGCTGTTTGGCAGGAACTACCTACTTCCATCTCTGCTGTGCCAAGGACCACCATCCAGCAAGACTGGCCATGGCAGGCCTAAAAAGCTTCATGTGATAATCCACTGGGATTGTTTGATTTTGCTCGAGGCATTGAAATCATTGGCTCATTCTTCAAAGAAGTTCCTCTTGTGCAGTCGTTGTTGCAGGTCAACAAAAAGAAAAACACCTCTGAAGTGCAGACCGGATGTGAAAATGGACATAGTGCCTGTGATTAAATATCAAGAAACAATTCCTAACTGAGTCCAAGAATGCAGCCCACACAGCTTTAGGCACATTTGTACCGTGAAAACAATTTCCCTTATACGTAAGTGTTTGGAAATGAAAACTATTTGGGAGTATTGGCTGCAAAATGTGGGAAAAGGCATTATTTCTGCCTTTCCCGGGACAATATCTTACTTAAATTACCTTATATTCATATTCTGTATGCTCTGCTTTGAGGGGTCATATCAAACCAGGCTACAGCTATTCATTTAATTCTTTACATAGGGGAGGCGAGGGAGAACCAGTACTGATGCCCATTGCCCAAGTGGACGTTCTGCTGTGGAAGAGATTGAAAGAGATGCCATCTACGCACTGGGTTGTTTCCCATGGTCATTCACAGTCAAAGTGTCCATCATTTCTTTTTTACAGAGGGTCTTGTTTCTTTTCTGAACTCATAACCTGATGCAAGTAGATGCAACTGGTACATTGCAGGAATATCACTTCTAAAGCCTCATTCATTGATGACGTCTTGTATATACACCCTAGCCCACCAAGCAGTTGGCGACATGGGACCTCCTCCTTCTAAACTTTTGCTTTTTCAATATTTAGAAAAATCATTTGGGCAGATCGGGAGAAATAATCCATCTTTTACTGCATTGCTTTCATGCAAGAAGTGACTACGTGGAAGGTTTACATGAGGTGAAAAGACAAATGAGAGGGGTTTTTTGGTTTAGTGGGCAAGTGGAGTAAAAAAAACCCCACAATTTAGTTCAAATCAAACCAAAGCAATAATACTCTTTTGTAGGTTTTCTGGCTTAAAAAAAATGCTGACAAAAATTCAGCTTGGGTCAAATGCGGTTTAATTCAACATCCACAAAAAGGTTTGTTTCTTTTTCAGGTTATTTAACTTTAAAAAAAAAATCCTTTTTAAAAGGTAAGACAACTCTTAACACTAAAAGCCATGTTAAAATGAAAAGTTGACAACTTTTTTTTGAAACTGTCCAAATGAAGGATTTGGCATTTGCACAATGAAACTTTTCAGTTCAAATTCAGTGTCCTGATATTTTAAAAATATTCTCTGATATTTTTTTGGGGGGGGCACACTATTAACTGGATTTGTGAGTGGTATCAATCCCCCCAATTGCTGTCTCTTTCTTTTTTTGGCAAATTCATTGAAAAAATGTGCTTCACACTCTGCGTATTGAGGCAGTTAATGTCAGATCCCTTAGAGGAACGAAGTGCCTGCCTCATTAACATTACTGGAGCCTTCCTGTTACTTCATTTGAGTTTGGATGAGACTCAAAAGTGGGAGAAATAAGTACATTGCTTGCCTGTGTCATAGACATATTACTATCTGGCAACTCCTTGGCTAAGTCCCGTTAATCTTATCCGTTACAAGCTTAAGGGTATTTCGGCATCTCATCTGTTTTTTCTCCTTACTAACCATTCAGATACTTGCAATAAAATAGCAATTTTTGCTTGCAGAGTGACCAGGATTTCAGTCCTGTTTCCTGTCTGCCGATTTGAGAGCAGACCAAATAGGATACAATGGCAAAATCAAACGTGCAGAAGTGGCAATAAAGTAGGAGCATGCAAAAGTGCTGGTAAGTTACTGGAGGGCTGGCCTTCGATTTCTGTCCCTACTAACCTTGCATTGGCTAAAACTACACAGCCCATCATCTCAGTGGCGTAGCTGAGACTACCATGGAGGATGTACCGTTCTCACCATAGATGGAGCACTTCTGCCCCCGGCTTGTGACTTCCTCAATTGGTTGAAGGAGCAGAACAGCTGGACATCAGTAAGAGCTGCCTCCTGAACTCCACAGCGAGGAATAGCATCGGTCATTAACTAGAGGAATCTTCCTTCTGACCTTCCCGTCCACCCCCCTGCCAAGGAACAAGGACATGAAGGAATACACTGTAGACACAGGAGAATGCATTTTCCAGTCCTGGGCTTGTGTGTAATTCCCTCTAGCGTTACCACCGATGTCACTGAAATGAGAATCTAGCTGGATGACCAGATGGGAGAAGAGATGCCTTAAT
Source organism: Gavialis gangeticus (assembly GCF_001723915.1). Lineage (NCBI taxonomy): Eukaryota > Metazoa > Chordata > Crocodylia > Gavialidae > Gavialis > Gavialis gangeticus. The sequence continues at coordinate 10,955,910 of NW_017729000.1, read as the reverse complement.
CTGTTTTTTTTCAAATGCCTAGCCATTATTTGGAGGTATAATTTATGGCCCTGTCCCACAAACCCATCAGGAACTGAAGCAAGATAAGACAAGTAGGTCTTTAACATTCTTTATGTTCTATTTTCTGCTGCGAGGAGACAATTTCAAGGGTGAGGCAGCAGTTATTCGCACATCAGGTTTTTTTAATCCTTAACACAATGGTGAAAGGCTTCAGGGGTCAGATTCTAACAACTGCATTTAAGAGATTCACTGGTGTCATGAAAAAACAGAACACAGGATTTGGACGTGTTTGCCCTGCCTTCTGCTTAATTGTCCCGCATGCTGTTTACTAGCATTCCCCTTCTGTCTTCTAAAACAAGAGGAGAGGGAGTGAGATCAGAAAAGAGGTAAAAAACAAATATTTCAGGAGATGCCAAGCTGGGTTTTATTCCCTCAGAGCCCCGCAAAATGGTTCAGTATCAGGTTTCTATTAGTTATTAAACAGTCAAACTACATCAGCCATGAAACTGGTGGTTGCTAGTCAGCTTCCTGGCTGTTAATGCTGAAGACGAGCTCAGGGTCCCATGCTGCAAAGCTGCCCCTGTTCCCTACAGCAATGCATGTCTTGACGTGTTAAAAAAATTGCTTCGTTTGTCACATAACTCAGGGACAAGTGACTTGTAGTCCATCTTTGGTTCGGATGGCTATTGAGACAGGTCCTACTTCAGTGGCAGCGATCACCAGTGGGATGCATTTCCACAAGGGTAAAAGTGATGCTTGATTTGCAAATGAACCACATCATTTATGTGATGAATATAACATCTTTTTTATTCCGTGGGAAGATGAAAGTATCCTTAAATGCATTTATTGTTCAGAGGCATATGCCAACTATTTTCTGTGACCAATCTTCGACTTGTGGATTCTTCACAAACGGTTCATTATCCAAAACTCAGCATCCAGAGGTCTGGCCATGTCAGTTAGTTGCAGTTAGGCATATATACTTGGTCAAGTGGTACTGTTTCTTTTCCTGGACTGGATGATTAAGTACAGGCAGTCAAAAAGTTGAAGACTGAATTGGTTCAGTCTTCGCAGGTTAGTCTAAACTATGTAAATTGAACTGATAAGCAAACGAGCAGACATTCACTTTTGATTCCGGAAATGCAGCCACATGCCTGCAGTGGCTTAGTTTGGATGCTGGGGGGCGCTAAAGCATGCCTCCCTGCTCAGCTGGAGCAGACAGCCTGCCAACCCTGTGAGGGGGGGGGTGTTGCGGGGGAGGTGCAAAACATCCTGGGATGCTGGGGGGCTGTGAGGTAACTTGAATCTGGAGGGGATCTGGGACAGAAGTTCAATAAATCGATTTAACCTAAATCAGTTAAGTCTGATATTACATCCCTCCAGGTTTATCTTAAACTGGTTTTGGCCATTTTTGAAAGCTGTTTATATGCACTGAATGTCTATTGTGCTATAGATTTGAAACTGGTTTTCTATCACTTATACCCGCTTTGTGTAATTTATGTTTCTAGCTAACAAGATTTCATAGACGTTAGGGCTGGAAGGGACCTCGAAGATCATCGAGTCCAGCCCCCTGTCCCAGGGGCAGGAAGTCAGCTGGGGTCAAAGGACACTAGCAAGATAAGCATCCAAGCATTTCTTGAATAAGTCCAGAGTAGGTGCCTGCACCACATCTGGAGGGAGCCTATTCCAGGTCTTGGGGGCTTGGACAGCAAAGACATTTTTTCTTATGTCCAGCCTAAAATGGTTTTGTAGGAGTTTATGACCTTTAGTCCTTATTTTCCCTTGGGGCGCTCTGGTGAACAGACGTTCTCCCAGATCCTGATGCACACCCCTTGTGTACTTATAGCCAGCACCAGGTTGCCCCTGAGCCTGTGCTTTTCCAGACTCTTGGAAGAGCAACTCTTGGAATCAGATTAACAGTGTAAGTGAAAGAGTTCATTAATTCCAGTGGCACTTCGGGTAAACATTGCTCACTTTTATTGTAGTGCCATTACTGAAAGTGAAACCATTTGCTACTCTGTTGAGAGATGTGAGATGGGAAACAGCTAAAGCAAAACTCAGTTCCTAACTTAATGTAGGATTCTAATTCAGTTTATGAATTATGATTCTACTCAATCAGTTCAGTGGCTGTTCGGAGGTGAGCTTGAGATCTTGAAACAGCTACAGTGTTGAGATAATTGTTCATCCTAGATGCCTTGGATGATTGTAGACAAAGCTGCATCTTTTGGTGGTATAATTCAGTGTAACTTAATCAGCTGAGGACCTGGTCCAGATTTTTCTTCATCTTTTACATGTATAGGTAGTGCAGGAACGGGCAATTATTTTGGGCAGAGGGCCACTTACTGGGCTTTGGCAAGCCACTGAGGGCCGTATGACAGGCAGTCAAGAGCAGATAAAAATTAATTTTCTAAATATTTTTAGGGGCCCTGCGGGCCGGATAGATTGACCTGTCGGGCCATTTTGCCCACCCCTGAGGTGGGGTGACCACATGTCCCAGCCTGCCCTAGCAGACAGCAAAATTGTCCTAAATTAGGTTAGCTTGATTAATAGAATGACCATTAAAACCCAGGGATGATTGTTAACATTTGTGAAATAAAGAAGAATGGGTCATTAATGAGTCATTGACTCCGTTCCCTGCCTGAATAGTAATACCAGAGCTGCACCATGCCACCCCAACCCTGTCCCAGATTTCACACTGTCCCAGGTGGTCCCCTTATGTGTAGGGTTTGATAAGCCAAACTCTGTGCTGGTTTGTACCCCCTACAATTCCATTCAATTCAACGGAACTGTGTAAAGTACAGATCGGCAAAGGGTTTGGACGGTAAATTGAAATTAACTTGATAATTACATTCCTTTTTCTCTTCATCCTCCTAACACCTCAGTGATGACAACGGGTGGATTGTGGATAATTCTGGCTATCATCTCTCCAAGACCTCTCAGGCTTAACGTATGTTCAGTCTGAGTCCTGAGGGAAGCAGCCTCCCTTGGATTGTTCAGCTTCTCATGCTACAACTTGCGTCTTAGGGTGGAGTTCTGTGATTTGTTAGAAAATGTTTTACAAAGTAAGACAGATGTCAGCAATCTTAAACACCTTCATAAATTATGCCTCTCTTGAGCAGATCAAAGATGCAATCATTTAAAGGCATTTTGCGCCAAAGCAATGTTACAGGATGATATGATTTTTTCTTTTCTTTTTTTTAGTTAAGTTTGTATGCGGTAGTTCTGGGACCAAAGTGTCAGCAATCCGGCGGTCGCTTTTGTTGCCTTGTTTATTAGGGTACCAGACTGGCTGCTTAGCTGTCAATTAAAGCAACCCTCAGTCATAGTGAAATCAACCAAATTGTCCGGCTTTAGGGGGAATTTTTTTCCGCTTGGCCTCAGGGATAAATGTCACACTGATCTGTTTTGTGCAAAGCATTAAAGAGCCAAATACTGCAGCTCAGTGCTGCACACAGAGAAAAGCAGGAAGAATGTTTGACCGTCCACGTATCTGTACACACCTGATGCCTTTTCCTGTATTCCTTGTGCATCTTGTGCCAGTTGCTGATTGCTTCACTAGGGATTGGAAATGTTGAAGCAGGGTTGGTAGCTACAGCTGGAGCTGTGTGGTGGGCTGTAAGTTAGGCAGCTTAAATGACTGCAAGTTAAGTGCTTCAGTGTTATGCAGCAATCTTTTTTTAAAGTTCATATCAAGCTCTCTGCCCAGCTGAGTGTCCTGGAGACCAATCTGGACAGCTCACGTTCTCTCAGCAGTGGCTTTTTCTGCAAAGACCCCTGGGTACATTTTCAGAACTCTTTCTTCTCGTTTCATTGAGGACTTCTTACCTCTGCCTGCCTCTACCATCTGATTGTCCTTCCACTCTAATGTAGCCTGCATGAAGAGCCTCCACAATGTTTGCTGTATTTTTCTTCCTTTTCTGTCATATATTAAAAGCTTCTACAGCTCTCCCAAACCATTTCCTCTATGCAGTGCACAAAGCCGCTGGTATAACTTGGAAGCTGCTAAATAGTATTCTGTTAATTAATGGAGCAGTAAGTGTGGGTACAGACACAGGACTCATTGGCTATATAATTAATTGACTCAACTATATGGTAAAAGTCGAATAGACAAGACACACAGATCTGCTGTGTACTAAATAGCTCAGATCCAAGGTAAAGTTACCCCTTAAATACTTGGTGCTTTTACATGCATACATTTACTGCGCCGTAACTGAAATTACTGTGCGGTATGGGCACACGTCTACATGTGCACACCTGTACTGCACAGTAAATATGGCATCTCATGCCAACTTGAGCGTAAATTTGCTACCTGCATCATGTAGGCATCAAATTTATGCCTAATTGGTTACTGTGCCAGAAAGCACACACAGACTGGTTACGGCACAGTAACCCAGGGGGCCTCCCTACTGGGTCTGCCCAGCTACTAGGGGACCAACCTGAGCCTGGTCACCTGTCCTGGCTTCGCCTTGGGACTAAAGTTAGTCCCAATGCTGGCAGCTAGCTCTGGCTTCAACTTGGTACTACAGTTAGTCCCAAGGGCTGAAACACTGTCATGCCCCAGCCAGCTGGGTCAGCATCAACACTTGCATTGCCACGCACAAAAAAACTCCACAGCAGGATAGTACTTGTATTTCCAAGTACTAACCACCTGCAGAGTTCATTTGTTTCCTGTGGCCTAATAGGGCTCCACAAGTAGGGCATTTTTATATGTGTTTTGGGACACAGCACCAGGTGCTTTAATTAGCGAGCCATGCTATTTAGCACGCCCCCCCACCTCATGTGTATCAGTGTCCCCGCACTGAAATAACGGTGGTGGGGCTCTTTGAACTAAAGCTCACCAAACCTGTTTTATTTCAAAGTGCCCCACTGCCATTTTTCAGCGTGGAGATGCGAAGGGATGCTGATACACACGACACGGGAGGCTGCCTAAGCGTACATCTGTTTCCATGCTCCAGCAGACTTGATTGAGTCTGCTCTGACGTGCTGGATTTCCAGTGCATTGAGGCAGCTCTGCACATTTCTATAGGAGCCCATAGAGACTGAGACATTTACTGCAGAGCTAATTAGGCATCTCCTCAGTAAATGTCTCATGTAGATGCACCCGCTATGGAGTAAATTTACCACAAAATACAATCTGAGGCAAATTAGTTGGTAGTAACTGTACCACAGCACATGGTGAGAAGAATGATAGTAAACTGAGCGTATGCCTGAGTGCCTTTGAATTCTGGAGCCCTAATTCTGATTCTACATCGGGGTGGGCAATTATTTTGGCTAGAGGGCTACTTAACAAGTTTTGATGAGCTGTCAAGGGCTGCAAGGGTAGCCCCACCCCTTGACAGGTGCCCCACCCCCTGGTCACCACCTTGGGACTGGAAGTCCTGCCCCTAGCCCCTGAGCTTTGCCACCTGGAATCCCTCCCCTTGCCCCCAGAAGTACTCCTTTTGGTAAGGGGGTTTGCCCTTTGGAACTAGAAAATAACCAAATTACATACTAAAAATCAAACATCTACAAAAAATATTTGAATTTTTTTTTAATTGTCCTGATTTGTGTATGTTTGCATCTTGTACTTAGAGGTGGTTGCATAATAGCTCAAAATTAAGTCTTAATCTTGTATAGTGTTGTGGGGGGTGTTGTGGAGGGGTATGGGTGGGTGGGTGTAGGGTTTGTGGGGGACTGTGGGCATGTGTATGTGGGTGCATGTCTGTGTGTGGGAGGGTGTGGATGTGTGTGGGGGTTGTGGGAGGTGTGGAGGGTGGATAGGTGGGGGTGTGGATGTGGGGGGCTGGGTGGGTATGAGATTTATAGGGTGCTTTAGGTGTGTGTTTTTGAAAGGTAATAGGAATGTGTGTTTGCCTTC
>NW_017729000.1:10941086-10945056 GCF_001723915.1 Gavialis gangeticus | reverse complement strand
GTATGTGGGGGAGCATATGGGTGTGTGTGGATCTATGGGGTGTGGGTAGGTATGGAGTTTGTGGGGCCTGTGGGTGTGTGGTGAGGGTTGTGGGGTGTGTGGAGGGGAAGGGTGGCTGGGGTGTGTGAGGGGGTGAGGGTGCATGTGTATGGTGGGGTGTGTGTGTGTGGGAACCCCCCTACAAACACGCCCCCCCACAGCCCCTGCCCACCAGCAGCAGCAGCAGCAGGCGTTCATGGCTCGTGGCAGGTGGAGCCCCCCAGCGATTTGTGGTCCCAGCGAGGCACAGGACTGCACATGGCTCCATCATGCAGGGCTCACATGCCCAAGCCCCACACCTCTGGGGGGAGCACCACGCAATGAAGCCAGTGGTGCAGGTCATGGGGCTCAGCTGAGGTGGCAGGGAGAGGGGCAGAGCTGGCCCAGCTCCATAGTGCGGAGCTCCCCACCATTCCCCATGACCTGCACATGGAAGTGAGTGGGGCTGGGCCGCCGGATCCACTGTGCGGGGCTCCCCGCAGAGGCATGCAGCTCAGGCAGAGAAACTGGGAACCACACGTGAGCCCCATGGAGCGCTGCATGATTGAGCCAGGTGGTCCCCACACACCCACTGGCCTGGGCTTTGTTCTTTCCATCATGCCACCCTGGGCCTCTGCTGCCCTCGGGGCACCAGTGCAGGCCCTGTGCTCCTGCCCAGCTGTCCCTGTGCTCCTGCCCACTACTCCCCTCTGCCCACCTGCCACCACTGCCGCCCTTCCCTTGCATCCACCCCTGTCTGCCACCACTTCCTGCCCACCTGCTGGCACTGCCACCTGCCACCCTTCCCCTGCTTGCTGCTGCTCCCCACACCACTGCCCTTCCCCTACCTACTGTCACTACTTTCCTACCTGTGGGGATGGGGTCAGGGTTGTCCCATGGGTAAAGGTGGGAGTGCAGCACTCAGGAGTAAGCAGCACTCAGCCCCATGCAAGCACAGCAGGGGCAGTCCGGGATGGGGCTGGATACAGTGAATAGGTATTCACCTACCTGTGGGCCTGACAAAATCTCCTGGTAGGCCACATCTGGCCTACTGGCCATATTTTGCCTGCCCTGTTCTAAATGGTACTTAATGAGAAAGCCACTGGATTGTCTTTTGTCTCACTTTCCCCTTTTGTAAAAAGAGCAACAATGTTACCTTAGAGGCCTGAAGTTTAATCACTTAATGACTGCAAGAGGCTTTCAAGCAATCAGACATTATTATATCAGACTACTAGACATTACTATCAGATGATAGAAGTTAAACTTCTTTTCTTAGTGGAGGTAAACACTTATTTTGTGATAGCGCCTGCTTCACAAAACTGTTTTGAAGTGTGGAGGGCCAGCGGGTGTCAATCAATGCACCTTTGTTGAGAGCACCATTAATTTAGTAGAGTGATGCTGATTATACAACCTGGGAATCTGGCTGGTAGTCAATATACCTTTATAGTTATTAGAGGCCAGCTCCCCAGTTGGTATGAATCAGTGTAGATCGATTGAGATCAACCTTTCGTCTGGAGAGTTAAATGTGGCTTCCCCATGACATTCCTCATTTATTGTACATGCACAGCCTGTGCTCCCAAGAAAATATATTGATTTCATGTCCCTCTGGGTATTTGTTTAAGCTACATTAGTATTGTATCGGTGCTACTTTTCATATGCCTCTTGGCATTTTAATGTTTTCCTCAGTGACTTGAGTTGGCTGGTAGAATCAGGTATTTCTAGTGGGAATTGCTGGGTATGAAACGTGGCTCAGTTCCTTGAGATTTGTGACCAAAAGGAGGGAGAACTGGAGGCTTTTCAGCCAGCAGGAGACAGTTTGCTAATGATATTTTAATCAATGTTTTCAAGCTCATTGGCCACCTGTTCTTCAGACGACGTGGCCACTACAAGTGGGATTTTTAAATGAGCCTAAGTGATTTAGGGGCTAAAATCCAACTTTCTTTCAATGGAATCCATGCCCTGAAGTCACTTCTGTGTTTTTGGAAGTTGCACTCCATAAATTAAGGATAAAATCTCATGTAAGCATGGAGAAATCTGCCTCAGTAACCCTTTAGATAAGATACAGATATGCATCTACTCCTCCCTATGAACATCAGACCGTACCCCTAAACAAGGTATTATATGTGCTTTAGAGCTGATAATTGATACCAGAGTCTAGGGTGGCAGAAGCTGCAAGGGGTGGAAAGTCGGCACTGGGGTTTGCAGTGAGGCAAACCTGCTACAACCCTCACGTACGCACCAGGGCTCCTCAAAGCAATTACAAAGGTGATCGGCTCTAGCTCAGCGGTTCCCAAACTCTGACAGATTGCGCACCCCCAGTTTAAAATGATACAACCTCAGGTACCACCAGCATTTTTGTCATATAAAGTAGTTACAATAAATCTGGAAGTGCGTACCACGGACACGTCTGTGTACCACTGGTGGTACGCGTACCACAGATTGGGAACCGCTGTCTAGCAAATGACAGAATATGACCAAAGCGATCAGGGCACACATTGGCCCAATGGCCTGGGGGTACAGAGGAATAATATATGGTCTCCCTACTCAAGGTAGAGTGAATCTGGATTTGTGCCTCTATTATCTTGCTTATCTCATTCTGTTTTACATTTTGTGCCAATGCCAAACTCCATGCAAATGATTTGAGTGTATTACCCTCGATAATCAAAAAAGTCTGTTCCTGGTCTGTCCCTAGCACAGGGTTTCCTTATAAGCTGCAATCGCCTCCCTGTTTCCACATAATGTTGTTATTGCTCTGTACATATTTACATAAGCCACTTTTCTGCCGATACATTGAAACGTAGCTGCGTGGTGAGTAATCGCAATACGCTGCTTCCTAGTATTGATTTTCCTCTGCGTGCTATGCCACTTTTTAAACAACACTGTTCTCAAAGGCATTTTATGCAAATACATGTGTTCTCAACACTAACCTTTGTGACCCTCATTTGTTGTCGTGCCCCAACCAAGAATGCAACTCATTTCTTTTACTTTCAACAGGTCCGTGCTCATGGAGGGGAGGGGGAAGAGCAGTCTGTGCGTCTCACTGCAACTTCACAAGCATGAGTTTGAGCCTCATTTCTGATGTGTGCCAAAGAGTGCCCCTACTTGACCTGGTGGTACCTGGTCCAAAGCAGCTGGATGAGTTGTTAGCGACATCATTGCCTTGGGCACTGCTGGCTATAGAAACTGCTGTTCCTTAACTATGCTAACCTGAGGAGCTGCTAGGACCTTTATGACCTCTTGATCTTTGACCTTCTTAAGGTCTCTGTACAGCATCTACATGTTCATTAATGAGTCTGTTGGGTTACAAACAAAGAAGCTCTATCTTTGCCGTACAGGGCACGATCAGCGGATTGTAGAGAAAGATTGAATTTTATCTTTATTTCTAGCAAACTGATGGCAGGTTTCCTCCTTTTCTGTCAACTTCCCTTTCTCCTGAATTTTTTCTTGCTGTGTTTCAGCCTAAAGGTAGAATTTGAGGGAAAGGTTTAGTTAAATTTGTACAGCTTCTTCTGAGTTTATCATGTTAAAAGAAATGTGATGGTTCCCTGTGGAAGCTGAAATAGCATGTTTATAACAGACATAACCAAAAAATAGCAGAACAGCTGAAGCAGGAAATTTACAGTTTGGTGCCCTGTCTGCAGGTTGCACGTAGAGGAGGAGATCCTAAGTCTCTAACCACACTTGAAGAAATGCCTGCCTGTGTTTTTAAAATTGTGAGCATATAGATTTCATAGACATTAGGGCTGGAAGGGACCTCGGAAGATCATCGAGTCCAGCCCCTGAACCATTAAACCATTCGTTCTCCACACTTGCAGTCAAATATTCTATTTTTTATGTGGTTGAAAACTTTTTAATGTGGACCAATTTTCTTGAAAGTGGCTTGATTTTTACACTTTAATTGGCCCTACTAAAGGCACCAACTTCATATAAAAAGTCCATCTTGTATTGTATT
>NW_017729000.1:10935588-10936086 GCF_001723915.1 Gavialis gangeticus | reverse complement strand
GAACCATTAAACCATTCGTTCTCCACACTTGCAGTCAAATATTCTATTTTTTATGTGGTTGAAAACTTTTTAATGTGGACCAATTTTCTTGAAAGTGGCTTGATTTTTACACTTTAATTGGCCCTACTAAAGGCACCAACTTCATATAAAAAGTCCATCTTGTATTGTATTAAATATTGTATTATCTGACATGTAATACATAAGAATCTGAGGACAAATCTTGAAGTTTTGAGGCAGAGGTCCAGTTGAGTCCAGTAGGAATTTGGCTTGAGGAAATAAGTGAAGATTAGTCCCATGGAGAGAAAATAGACTTAGAATCCTTGCCAAATAGTTAAAAAAAAATGCTATGAGGGAGACCCACAACTGAACATGAATTCTTAACTTCATCACGTTTCCTCATTTGCAAAGTGATGACTTATCATCCTAAGAGTTTCCTTAATGCAAGTTTCATAGTTTCACAGTTAGTAGGGCCGGAAGGGACCTGAGCAGATCATCAAG
>NW_017729000.1:10927487-10935577 GCF_001723915.1 Gavialis gangeticus | reverse complement strand
AGCCCCACTACGTCTGGGTTGGTGTCAGCTAGCAGGAGGCTAAGTTCCTCCCGCTAGCTGTTTCCAACAGGAAACAGCTGTTTCCAATGGAAATTATATAGATATTGCAGTTAGCATTTAGTGAGAGTAACTTTCATTTTTGAAGCCAAATTGTGGTTGCATTTCTTGGTGCACCATGGAGAAACTAATTGGAGGAAGAGTACCATTCTAAGTCAGGGGTGTGGCAGGACACTGTTGGTGCCTGTCACTTTAAGGGCCAAGCCAAGTGGCTAGCAGGTGCTTAATTGTGGCAGCCATTTTAGATCCATGGCTGCCTATATAAACAGGGCAGTTTGCTGCTGGCAGGCCAAACAGTAATGTTGCTTGGCTGCTAGGCTGAACACAACATCCTGGAGGTAAGGGGGGAGCTTAGGGGATGGTTTGGAGGCTCCTGGTGCTGGGCATGACCTAAAACTGCACCCTTCCAGGAGTGGGTGGCCTGGTGGGGCTCTCAGTGGTGTGGGAGCTCCCAGAAAATGCCAGACCAGTTATCACCCTGGTGAAAGGTAAGTAGGGGCACCTTAACCTCAGCCCTCACCTTCCGGTGGGCTATTAATATCATTGGAGCAGGGTAGGCCAGGTAAGCTTCTGGAGGTGCCTGAGCCTGCTGGGGAGTGACCCCGCAGTGCCATGCATGCTTCCAGGAGCACCTGAGCCGGGAGTGGAGGACCCCAATCCCTAAGTGCAGTCAGGAGGTGAAAACCCAACCAAGGCACTTGACTGATCAATGCTGGGGCCAGGACTGGAGAGGTCAAAAAGCCCAGGGGCCCACTGCGTGGGATGCCTATGATGAGCAAAGAAGCTTGAGGTCCCGACTGGCCTGAGACAGGGCCAGGGCTTATAGAAGCTGAAGGTACCATGATTGGGGGCCACAGCTAATGGGCGAAGGGGACGGTTGGACCAACTGCCTGAGATGCCATCTGCGAGGCTTGGGCCGCAGTGTAGGGGTGGAATGGAGCCAAGGGTAGCGCCCCCAATATCGGGGTGTAAAAAATGGGTAGCCTCCTGCCTTAATTAACAATGTAATTAATCAACAACAAGGTGTGGCAGGTGAGACAGGTGGGCGGTGTGTCCAGAGGCAGGTGGGGAAACTAGCACGGTAGCTAGTCAGGGACCCCCACCTTGCCACAGGGGCAATGGTATCTCTTTTCTGTGGGAATTGAAAGCACTGCTGCTAAGCTTGCTACCTAAAAACCCTTAGAGGTACTTGTTACTTAAGCCCCTTTTGTTATATATTAAAGCTTTCATACATCACATACAGCAACACAAAGGAAAACGAAGGCATTGCTTAGAGAAAAGAAGCATCATGAAATATGTATCCCTGCTAGGTGTTATATTGCACAGGGATACATGTTTTTTGTGACTGAGCTATATTTTTTAGAAAGATGTCCTCATTGTCAAAGAATTCAGAGTTAATAAGTAAGTATGGGAGACATACAACTGCATGACAAATCCTATCGGAGCAGCTAAATGGTTAGATCGCCGCCTGCTTTCTGTGAAGAGTGGACCGCGGGCCAAAGTCTACTCCCAGCTCTGTTGGGACGAATCCAGAATATCTTTATTGACTCTAATAGAGTGACTCCAGACTTGCAGCAGTGTCACTGAGAGTGCAATTTGGCTCTACATGTCTTATGCCTTAGGAAAACCAGTATATGAGTTCTGGTGGGTCCTTTTTTCTCCGCAGCAGCAAGCAATTGCAGCATCTGGTTGGAAGTGTGAGATTAATTCCTTGTGGGCTTTCCATCGGTGGTAGAGAAAATATTGTTTTTTGCAAGGGCTCCATAACTGACACCTGCACCTCAGCAGCTGAAGCACCCCGAGGCAATTCGTTTCTCATGACTGCTGTTAACTCTTTGCAGGATGTCTCTTGCTGCAGCCCTGATGTAAAGGCAACATTTGAGATGTAACGCTTGTCTCTTTGGGAGAAATTACTCCCATAGAGAGCATGACTCCCAATGAGAATGTAAGCTGGACTGTGAATTTACAGTGCGGTCGCTGCTCCATACTAACTGCCCATGTAGACACTCCTAATGTGGAGTAACGTGAACCGAGGAATTGATCATCCCAGGTCCCTGCTGTTTCATGAAGGGCAGGGAAGAGGAGCAGAAAGCTCAGTAATATACTAAAACTTTATCTTCTTATAGCCCATGGTGCTACCTTAGTCGGGGGGGGCACGTGTGTTAACCGGGGGGGTGGGTACCGATTGGTGCACTGCTCCCAAAAGTGGCTGCAGTGCTCCCAGAAGTGGCCTACATCTGGCGCTCCCACTCCCTGGCTGGCCCTCATAGCGGGGGCCTGCCCACCCGCCCATGACCTAAGTAGGGAGCGCAGCCAGTCAGGGGGTGCACTGGCACTCTCAGGGGGTGCACGTGCACCCCCTCTGTCACCACTCTTATAGCCTACCATTTTATTTAACTTTTGAACTTATTCCTATGTTGAAACACTCATATCCTTGCATAAAGGGCCTGATCTTGCACAGATCTAAAGCTCCCAGTGAATATGCACGAGGGTGAGTTGCCAGGCAGCATGAGCAAAGAGGGCAGGATCTTGGCTTTTGGTAATTTTGTGGAAAGATCAAATTCTCAGCTTTGCAAACAAAAACATCAGTGCACCAAGCAAACCAGGTTTTCCTGACTCTTCAGCCATTAGGAAGGATATAAATGACTTTCTTGCTTAAGTCACAACTGCATCCTAAAACATACAAAGCAAAGGCATGTAACCATGTAGTAATTGGTCTTTTGCATGAACAAATCCAAAATCAACAGTAATAAGTCTGCTTAAGTAAACAGCAAATTTGTCTTGGTTTTATTTACATTTTTTTCTGCTTCTACAGTTTCCAGTATAAAATGTGCCTTTGGGTTTTACATCCATCTTTGGCTTTATCATTCATCCTCCAATTATTTGCTATATAGTAGAGAGCTGTGCAATACATCTCCTGCACATTTAAATAATTGCAATCCTAAGGATGTCCATAGTATCTCCAGCATATGATGATGTGGGGGAAGGAAATTACAAGCTAATAGCTGTAATAGTCACTGAGACTTGGTAAGTGATGTAAAGAGGGGGGAAGATAAATGGAGCAGGGATAAGTGCAGCTGCTTAAAAATGTCCACTAGACTGATTCCCCAGTAGAAATGTTCCTTTTCAAATTAACATTTTCTGTGGGGGAAAAACCCCAATTTTGTCAAAAGAATGGAAGAAAGGGACGAATGAAGTTGCTCACCTGGGACAGGTCTTGTCCATTTTTCCTTCTGCCTTCAAGGAGTTCATGAAATTGCCAAAAGTCTTTCACAGACAAACTTCCAGCAAATAGAAACAATTCATTTTAGGGGAATTAAATTGGAATTTTTCCTTAAAATCATTTTTCTCCCCCTCCCCACAAAAAGAAAAAAAACAGAATTTTTAATTCATCCCTCAACTTGGGGTGTATGTTTTTTCCCAAAACAACAGGCGGGTGATCCAGGCTGACCTGGACAGGCTCAGCACATGGGCGGACGAGAACCTGATGGTGTTTAACACGAAAAATGCAAGGTTCTCCACCTTGGGAAGAAAAACCTGCAGCATCCTTATAGGCTCAGCAGTGCTACACTGGCTAGCGCTACAGAAGAAAGAGACTTGGGGGTCATGATTCACCACAAGATGAACATGAGCCTGCAATGCGATGCTGCGGCTAGTAAGGCGAGCAAAACGCTGGCTTGCATCCATGCGTCTCAAGCAAATCCCGGGACGTCATTCTCCCCTTGTACTCGTCTTGGTGAGGCCACAGCTGGAGTGCTGCGTCCAGTTTTGGGCCCCACAATTCAAAAAGGATGTGGAGAAGCTTGAGAGAGTCCAGAGAAGAGCCACGCGCATGATCAGAGGTCCGGAAAACAGACCTTATGACGACCGGCTGAGAGCTATGGGGCTCTTTAGCCTGGAAAAGCGCAGGCTCAGGGGTGATCTGATGAACACCTGTAAGTTTATCAGGGGTGGCCACCAGGATCTAGGGGAACGTTTGTTCACCAGAGCGCCCCAAGGGATGACGAGGTCGAACGGTCATAAAATCCTGCGAGACCGTTTCAGGCTGGACATAAGGAAGAATTTCTTTACTGTCCGAGCCCCCGAGGTCTGGAACAGCCTGCTGTCGGAGGTGGTTCAAGCACCTACATTGAACACCTTCAACAGCAAATTGGATGCTTATCTTGCTGGGATCCTATGACCCCAGCTGACTTCCTGCCCTTTGGGCATGGGGCTGGACTCGATGATCTTCTGAGGTCCCTTCCAGCCCTAATGTCTATGAAATCTATGAAATATGCATTTTTGTGGGATAGGATTTCTCTTTCTGGCCAGCTCTAGTAATACATAGTTTAGCAATAGCTCGGAGTTAATCAAACACTTACACATGTCCATAACTACAATATTTAAGTAATCCTGGGGTCATTTAAAAAGCATAAAGATATGCAACTGATTCTGTGCTTTTCTAGATGGGGTTTGACATTTGTAAGTGATTTGGGCTGTATTCACCCCTGAACTAGCTATCCTCAGGTGCCTGATAAAAGAGTGGCAGTGATGTTTTAAAAGGGAATTTAAAGGCAACGGTCCTATGAACAATTCAGGAAGGACATGCTGGACACGATGTGTCCAAGCAACTTAAGGATTCAGTCTTCAGATCTCACTGGCTCGGATTTTCCTCTGCAGAACAGGAAGTGTTCTTCATCCGGTACCCGACACATTTTCAACCTGGGATCTTCTGAGGAGTTCAGGTGATGCAACTGATGGCATTATCCTGAAGGTTATAAAACCATTATGTGTTTAGGGATCACAATACTGGCATTAATACAATGAAATAAAACCAGACAAGTCATTGTCCACTCCTGGACCTTCCACGTTTCTCGTTGCTTACACACGGCCCTCAAGGGACAGGTACAGACACGGCTGAATGTATTACTATGACTCATGGCCCATTCCTATTTGTCAGTTAAAGGTTTGGTTCTTGTAAGTCCCTTTAAAATTAATTGGCAGGTTTAGCTCTTTCCAGTTATAAATATTGTTACATCTGTTCCATTGTTTCCCGCTGAAAGTTGTTTTGATTTTAATTTGTTTCGGATGGTGCTAGCCAATCTCCACTTGGGGAAAGCATTCAGTTTCATTTCATTTTGCTTGTAGTCCAGTTCTGCCAACAGTGCTTCCTCTCGCTTGCTGCCTGCAGATGTCTTGGCAGGGGTTGGTGTTTGGTGACCAAAGTTCCTTGTAGACTGCATGTGTGTGTGCACATGTGTGGTTTGCTGGGAGAGAAAAAAGTGGCAAACTGAGTGATATAGGGATAGTTTTGAATCTACCACTCTGCCGTGAGCCAGCAAGCTCTCTTCTAATATAACAACTGAACAAATCCTAGTACGTAGTCCAACACAACCAGGTAAGACTAAAATCTTTGGGGTAGAGTCTGCTTTTTTAGATCTGTGTTGTATAGTACCTAATGACTGGAAACAGGACAAATGACTTCACGGGTACCATGAACAAATCAGAGCAATAATAACATAAGGCAGTGTTATGAATTGGGACTGGTGTGCCCCTATTTTCTATAGGTTTCCAGACTGCCCTTCTGACTATAATGACTGGGCACTTTCCATGAGTAAAGGCAACGTGACAAATGTTGTACTTGCTGCTTGAAAAATTGCTACATCTATTGCACAATATTTAATAGTTTTTTTTCTTAATGATTGCTGTAGCATATTACTTAGTAGCTACACTGTTGCAATATGACTTGGCTCAAGTATAGGAGTATTATGCCTTTCTCCTTGTGTTTGTTGGTGTTTCTGACAGCCAAGAGGCATGATTACGAGTCCAGTCATTTTACATGCACATTTATTAGGTCAAAGATCGCCACAAACCTCTTGCAACAGGAAAAACAAATTGCAAGGTAGAACATGTCAGATCTGAATTCCTGAAGCATGAATCCTGATCACTGGGAGCTACTCTGGATGATTTATTTTACCTTTGTTCTTGTTACCGCATGGCAATTGACTTTGAGTGATGTGTGAGCCTACCATAATAAATAAGGTCCATCAGGGAATGCCGCTTCATTTGAGTTATGCATTGATTATTTGTCACTGTTTTTTTTTTTTTTTCTTTTACACCCTGACTTCACTGGTTGGTTAACAAAGTCAAACACGGGGTAAGATTATTTCACCCTCCCCATGCTGAGTACTCCCTTATTACACCAATGGCCCCACTTACTTCATTTACCATTTTCATTCAACTGAAGCCAAGTGAAGGGCCCATCTCAGGGTTTATTCACATAAATCCTCTTCATTCACTGTCTTCATTCTGGTGCAGGTCATCTGTTAGCAAAATACGCTGTGGTTCGGTTTCTCTTCAAATGAATCCATTTCTCCAGGTGCCTGCCTGTAGGCTTGACGTCTGAAAATTTATCTTGGCCTTAATGACTTGCTCAGGGAGCCGGCTGCAGAACAGACTTCTACTAAATGCAAGTAAGAGTGGAAGAGTCTGGTTCGTAATTCTGTGCATAAAGGTCCCAACCAAAATTGGCCTCCACTGTGCTAGGGATTATACAAGCACAAACTGATTGAGGCTCCCTTCCCTGAAGGCCTTCCAAGCTCGAGAGACAATACAGACAATGGGTAAAAAGGGAAAGAGAAGTACAGAGAGGTGAAATGACCTGGCCAAAGTCACATGATCATGGTCAGCGGCAGAGCTTGGGATAGATTTCCAGTCCGCTCACTCTCAAACCAGTCTCATTCACTGATGCATAGCCCCTGTCCTCCTCTATTTAACAACTATAGGAGACAGGAGGATTGTGATGACTAGATCCTCACTGTTTCGAAGAGGAACAACATTTGTCAACCATCTGAAGCCCAAACTCTCAATTCAGTCACTTTCCTTGGGGAATTAGAAAGAGTGATTTGCAGCTGATGTCAGCATGGAGCCTGGTGTGCTTTTTTAAAGGGTGTTCTGGGACTTGATTTCCAAAACCTTGCAAGCTCTTCTTTGTTTCCTGCATGTGAGTGTGTGGATGAGCCAAGATGTTGAAATCAGAGGTGGCACAGCTTCTTCAACGTGCAGAGGAACCTGGCAGACCTGAATCCACAAATCATGAGTTCAAATCACATGGAGCTACTTCTGACTGTGTATTTACTTTTATTCCTGTGAGCGCATAGCAATTGATGAGTAAGTGGTGAGCTTCGTTTAATAAATAGGATCCATACGGGAACATGATTCACTGGAGTGATGTATGGATTAGTTGCTGGTGGTATTTTATGTCTTGTAACTCAGAACTGGGATACAGATTTTAAATGAGATATGTATGGATTCAGCTTGTAGTTTAGGGCTTAGAATCTGGTCTTGGTTTTCCCCTTTCAAGCTGTAATATAGGTGAAGATATTGATATTCTGATGAAGGCCTTTAATGGGACAATTCAGCATTTTCTTCTGGGATTCACAGCCCATGAGATTTTATATGAAATGATCATGCACTTTATATGCTTATGCACAGTATGGAGGAAGATTCAGTAAAACTTGCCTGACCCATACCCAGGTAGAAGTATACAGAAGAGTGCTTGAGCGTACTGGGAAAATGAGCAATGGAAAGGTCTGTGAACAGAAACAGGTGCAGTCTGCTTTTTCAATAGTGGTAGAAGCCCAAGGGCCATCCACTCAAATAGGTGTGCTGAAAACACGTTGGCATGTGCTTCGCACCTTACAAACAGTAATGCTCATACATACAGACAGAGGCACCCAAGTCAACTGAAGCTCATCTCACGTTCTTGAGAGTCGCCTATGTCTCCCGTACATCTTTTCTTGCAATCTATTGAGTTTTTCTTTTGTCTGCAACTCCTCTGGGCAGGAAGGCGATAAGGGCTCCCTGCTTGATCTCAACTCCCTTCTCCCAGTGAGTGTAATGTACTGGAATAATAATAATAATTGCACAGATGTTCTGACTCCCAAAGCCAGACAGGAATGTTCAGTACTGCGCACTTGTAAGTGTTGATTGCTAGTAACTATTACTTGTGTTGTGGCAATGTCCAGGATAATGAATGCCGCGTCCTCTGGAGG
>NW_017729000.1:10919078-10926889 GCF_001723915.1 Gavialis gangeticus | reverse complement strand
AAGAGCTGGGGAAAGAGTCTGGGGGGGAGGCACGGCAAGCTTCTGCAGGCAATGGCGCTGTTGTCATTGAACAGGGAGCTCTCGCAGGCGGCCATGGCACTGTTGGCGGCGGGGGGGAGGGCAGGGAGCGGTGGTAAGTGCTGACTGGAGGTTGGCAACCACCCACAAATGCCTCTGGCAGTGTCCGTGGTGGCCAGTGGCAATCATGGACCACCCACAGATGCCACTGGCGGTGTTCGTGGCAAAGGGGGGTAGGGCTGGCGAGTGGCCTTTTTGCAGCAGGTGCACAGCCACACTCAAGGGCTGCATGTGCACATGCGTGCATCCCCTACCCATTGCCAATGTTTGGGATCCACAGTACTGTCCCGCCCAACATATTGTACTAGGGGCTGTACAAATCGAGAACATGTCTGCAAAAGAAAGCGACTCCGCCTGGAATTTCCAGAATTACAACACAAAGCCTCCAAGCCCTTCCTGTCAACAGTTTCAGCTGCCTGAACACCTGAGATGTGGCAAGTTAGTCCACAGTCTTTACATGAACAGATTGATGTAAGCACTGCAAAACTCTCTCTTTCTTTCGCCTCAACAATACCAGAGAATTGTAGGAAGTTCGGGTGGAAGGAGGTCACATCTAGTCCAAGCCCCTGCTCAAAGCAGGACCATGCCCAACTAGATCATCCCAGCCAAGACTTTGTCTAGCTGGGTCTTAAATACCTCCAAGGCTGGAGAGTCCACCACCTCTCTGGGTAACCTGTTCCAGCAGTTTACTACCCTCCTGGTGAGAGAGTTTTTCCTAATATCTAATTTAACCTTCCCTTGCCACAACGTGAGACCATTGCTCCTTTTTCGTCCACCTGTCACCACAGAAAGCAGGTTAGCTCCGTCCTCTTTGTAACCACACTTCAGGTAGCTGAAGACGACAAACACTGCATGTCTCCAGATAATGCAAGCCTGCATCTGAAATGCAGTCGCCAGAAGAAGACCAAGGTGGATGCAATCCAGAGATGCAGCAGAGTCAACAGCTCCTCTGCAGTCTGGAGCCTGAGAGTCAATCCTGTGTTCAGACTTTTGCTACAAACTCTGCCATTTTCTGGTTGACTTCAACTAAAATGTTAATTGAATGAAAATAATTATATTGCTGCTGTTAGTAAAAATCCTGTTTTTTTTTTTTATCCACCCCCTGAAACTTCATGCTTTGTTCAGTGGGCATCTATTTTTTAATCAAGCTTAATGTTTAAAAAACCTGGTTTGGCTTGTTTTTTTTTTTTTACAAATAGGAGGTGAATGTAATATTTACTGCATTCTAGTGTCAGACCAGTATCCATTCACTTTGTGCCAAATATGGCCAAGAGTTTAAAATCTAACTTTTTTCAGGGATTTACTTCTTGAACTAGAATAGTACCTTCAGTCTCCAAGCATCTTAAAAATAAAGGCGGAGAATCTCCAAGATACTGCTGTGTCTGCTTCGGTCTGGTCCATGAAAGATTAATATGTGTTATCTCTAGGCACCCACTTCTGCTCTAAGTGAAGTCTAGTTGCTGAGAATGAGAATGGAGCCATTACCTTGGGATGCACTTCTGCAATGGTTTGCCCAGTCCTGGAGTTTTTTTCCATTGGGCTAGGCTAGGAGTGTAGGCATTTTATCTCAAAAGAAAGCCGTTTTAACAAAAAAAAGAAAACACTGGAGGAAAGACTTAGATAAAAGTCTACCAAGAAACAATAAAAAAAATATTATCTGCTGCTGAATGCATGCATAATTAAGTTAGATTCAAACATTTCCCTTCAGGGAGGCATAATAGATCCATGCAGCGATTTGACTTTTATGTTCTCTAGGCAATAAAGCTGAGATTGGAACAAAAAATAGTCAAACAATTCTCAGACGGTGTTTTAAATACCAAAGATATCTTTCTAAGAATAGATCATATATGTGCTGAAACAATAGAAAGAACATTTATTGAGAGTAAAAATCCATTTAGATTCAGACTGATGGAGAACTATGTGCATGCAGGAGACTGCGGACCGTTCAGGAGTCCTCCTGGTCTGCCTGCTGTTTGTTGCAGATCCTTTATAGCATCCATCGTGATTTGGTAAACCGCTTACATGGATCTTTATGGTAACTGTAACTCTTGCCAGGGCAGGAAGTTGGGTGAAGCTGAACTTCTTTCTCCTCCAGGAAGCAAACTGAAGAAAGATAATAGGCAGAAGGAGTCTTGTTTGGACTCTGCAGCTGTCCATTAGTCCATGAACTCCTCTCATGAACTCATGTTAAGCGATTCATGTCCTGAGCCATTCAAATGTATACATAAAACAGCTGAAACTGCAAGTCCGTTTGGTTAAGGGCCTGATCCACAGGCAACTGCTGTCAATGGAAGTCTTCACGTTGATCCCAGCGGGGTTTGGATTAGGCTGTAAGAGAAGAGGACACAGACACAGAATCACTAAAGCCAGTGATTCTTCTGAGTAGGTGATGACTGCAAAAGCAATGGATTTAACTGAAAGCCATAGCGAATTCCTGCTTAATCCAGGATTGAACTACATTGCCTCCAGTAGTTACTTTTTATTATTCTCACGGCTCAGGTTGGAACCTTCAATATTGTGCTGCAACGAGGCACAATTAATCTGTCCCACTGAACATCTGTGTCCTGTTTGCTATGATCAAGGCCCTGATCCAAGTCTTTGCTAACATGCTGGAATATTTAAAATTGCTTGTGGTTATGCATAAAAGGTGAGATGTCTGATTTTTAGCACCTTGACAAGTAAAGTAATCTCTGATAGAGATGTGGAATTGCACGAGGATATGGAGTATATTTTAAAGGGGGGGGGGCAGGCATTTAAGGTTAACCGTGACTGGAAACCCAACACATGGATTGTGTGCAGATGTTCATCTGCCTATTTACAAATAACCCCAAATATCCGATTAACAGGAACAAGCAAAGCAAGGTTTCTGGAGCAACTACTATGCTTTGTGGGGAGCAAAAGAATGCAGCAGAATATTAGGCTCAGATGAAGAGCAAATGACTAACATCTGTGAAGACGTGTGAAAGAGCCATTTATGTATGTACAGTTTTGAAGTGTTTCTAGAATAGCTACCAAGTGTGTTGGCTGGGCTACCTTGCCTCTCCACCCATTTGCCTTCCTGTAGAGGCAATCACAAGGGATGATTTATAAAGTTGTTTCAACATCCACAGCTACACTGTAAACAGATGCTTAACTCCTGACATTTGGGGGGGCGGTTAGTTTCTCTGATGAGGTTAGTGTGTCCCTCAGGGTCCAAGATCAAGCTTTTCTGCTTTCCACATTGCTTTTCATGTACCAAAGGGTCTCCCACTTGCAGAGCTCTGTGAATGTTTAGATCCTTGGGCTTTAACCCTGTATTCATCATCTTAGTGACTTTTTTTTTCTTTATACCCTGGTTTCAAAAGTAACCGACCCATTGGAGTCTTTTTTTTTTAATGACTGGAGTGAGGTCCTTAGCCATATTGGTCTGAAATCAGGCAGAAGGTAGGGCATGGCGGCACCTCATCTGGTAGAGGAATCTGTAAGCCTATGAAAGCTTATGCCTCTCTCAGCCAGTTAAGCTCGAAGGCACTACTCTGCCCTGTCTACTGTCTTCTCCTGCATCTGAGAAGAGTATTTGAAGGCCCCTGAGAGGCTGATCAGTACGGTGTGTCACACTGAATAAGTGTAAAACTGACCTGGGCAAAGCACCTTGCCCAAAGTAAGTTCATCACTTGTGCTCTGCCTATGCTCTTCTTGGAGAGAACCACGTTTTTATCTATAGGCGAAGTCATAGCTACATGCAACTCCCAGAGTGTGGACACACCTAAATGCTTAAAATATGCTTATACCAGCACAGTTAGCCTTGCCTGCAGTGGGAATAAAGGCCTTTCATATTACCTATGATGGTACTTTGGCCCTCCCACCTCTGTGATAGCTAGTTCAACTGCCAGTTTTACTGGGTGGACCCATGAAGCTCAGGCTGAATCTCATTGACTGGCTTACATAAGGTAAGCTCCATCTGCACCACCAATTTGGATGCTGTAATTCATTTGGTAAAAATATCATGCTCCCGCCAAAATAGCTGCAAAACCTGACTTACATGACTTTTGAGAGGCGCTTGCACTGCCTCTGTGCTAGGAACCAATTTCATTTTAAGTCCATTGCATTGCTTTGCGATGCTCTCAGGTTGTTACCAAGACGAGGGGTGGGTGGGAATCCCTGTTGACATTAGTGGGTCCAGGATTTCACCTGGGATCTTTTGGGGACTTGCAAACGATGGAGCAGTTTTGACTCTGTAATTAGGACATTGTCTGCGATGCATAATTCAAGAGAGAAATTGCAAGTTGGTGACAGTGTGGTCCAGGAAGATTGCACCTGTGGATAATCAACACAGGCTTCCCAGAGCTGTAATTAGGAGCACATACAAAAGAATAAACAATAGTGAAAATGAGAATGAGCAGTCCTAAACTTAAGTGCAATTAGAGTTTTGCAGCTGTGCTAATTGCCCCAAATGCAAAGAACCAAATCAAAACCAAACCAAGCCTCTTTGGATGGAGGAAAGTTAACCTTCAGATTTAAAGTCATTTTCTCAAATGAATCATGTAAGCCTGAGAACCCTAGTGGGACTGGGTTTTTTTTAATAATTATGTCATTTGAATTAATTACAGTTTCTCACTCCAAGTATAATACATAGAAACTCAGGAACAGCAATAGATATATTGTATTTGGAACAAAATTTGGCCCTGATATATTGTTTTCATGATGGCAGAATGCCAAGGTTAATTTACTGTAATTGTATCTTTCGCCAGGTTTTAGCAAAGAAAGTAGAGCGCCCTGGATTTGCTGTTATAATTCCTTTGTTAACATTTATGTACCTCCCTAGAACATGGCTCTCGTGCTACACCAGATCTCAATTTTCATGGATTTAAACTGCGAGTTACTGAATTACTCAGTTACTGTAATTGTGTTTTGAAGTCAGCGAGCATTTTCTGGAACCAAACTTTTTTACCACTGATAACCTTTTGTGGATCAAATGGATACAAATGCAGTTTATGTCTTTTCTTACCTAAACCAATCATGCAGAACCGGGTAAAATGAAAATACGAGCCTCTAATACTAATAAAAAGGGGGTTGTTTTCAAGCTGTGACTAACCACTACCTGTCTTAAGTGTGTGCATTGCTGTGTGGTCCAAGCCAAGTCAGTGGAAGCTACAGGTGCAAAACACTTCTGCCCTAACAAATAGGCAAGAGTCCCATGATATTTTCCTAGCTGTGGTCTTTGTATTGTGCTTAGATCATTTAAATCATAACAGGCAGCTGTTTAGCTAGGTTAGGTGCTGTGCACATGAGCAGGACTCTTTGGGATATGAGCATTTCCACATGGAGGTAAATGGATGGTGGAGCATTGGCTGAGGCCACAGCAGTTTGTTATCCATTTTAAGTAAGCTGGAGACTGCTGATAGGCTAAAGCGTATTGAGGGTGGGGCTAATGAACTTTAAACTAGTCTCTAGCTCTGTATTACATACTCTAGCTTGGGAGACTAGTCTGGTACTAAAGACAGCTTGACTCTACAGGAGCTCGCTTCAGCGTGGGACCAAGCGATATTTTAGATCAGGGCGAAGGGCTGCTTACTGAGTTTTGGGAAGCCATCTAGGTCTGCATGACAGGCAGCCAGGGGCAGATAAATATTAATTTTCTAAATTTTTTAGGGGCCCCGTGGGCCAGATAGAATGGCCTGGCGGGCTGCATCTGGCCTGTGGGCCATATTTTGCCCACCCCTGACTTAGATAGTTATTTCATCATGGGTTTTTGGGGTAGCTCAGAAGTTGATTCTAGCTTGGAGCTGAGTTTCTTTTTCTAGGAACATGCTTCACTCATGGGAACGAGAGGTCTTCTGCAAGGAGCTCTGTACCCTAAAGAAGAGAGTTTCATAAAGGAGCGTCTGATTCCCACAAAGCTGAAATGCTGCAACTGAAGCTGGTTCCCTCCGGCAATAGGCTTATGCATCATACTTTTAATGGACTCCTGATTATCTGTCTCTTTTCCTCCCACCCCTTTTCTCTGCCCCTTGGTGATCTCCTAGTTGTCATTTTATAACCATAGCATGGTGAAATCCCTACTCAGTTCTTTGAAGCCTGTTGTATTTTTTCATGAAATAATACTGCTTACATTGTAGAGTGACTCTGTAGCCACTTAAGTAATTAAAAAGGGAGTAGCTAGGTTCTGCAGTTAGTTAGCACTGATGGGGCAGCTTTAACTCACACAACTGTACATGGCCCTCACTGGAGAACACTGACCACACTGCAGGGAGGATCTGATGTATTTTGCAGAAGGATAAAGGGAGAAGTTAGGTGCCTTGTCTCAAATCCTCACAGCAATTCAGTCGGGAGCAGAAACTAGGTTGGGGTTCTCAACTGAACCCTTAAACCACACTCTGGCTCAGTCTCCTCTGGCTGGCAATACAGTTTTAGAGGGAGCTTTGCAGAGGAAACTTGTCTCCTAGGAAAGTGATTGCAGCAAAGTGGGAAGCAGTGATGTGGGTACTGACACCCAGATAAAGGCCCCGATCTCAAATCAGGATCAATTAGTGCAGGTTTCAGTGCCCAGGCAGAGCTGGGTCAGGGCTAAGGTGTTAGAATAGCATCAGGAAAGAGGGTTATAGTTCCCGCACAGCTTGACTCCAGTGTCCAACCCCCCGGCTGGCTGAAGTGTACTGGAAACTACTTTGGCTAGAAAGGAACTGAAATATTGTTCCAGCTAGACTGTATCAACAGCGGATTAGCTCAGTGTAGACAAGGTCTCTGGACCAGGGGTGATGTATGCAGGGCTTCAACTGAGATTTCTCAGTTGCATGACAATTGTCGCTCTTGCTGTGCTAGTCATGCAATCTTCAGACACCTATCAGGGGAACAACACAACTGAAGTATCCTGTGGGGCTTGTTAACTCTTTTGAAGTGATTAACGAACTTTTCACACACTTGAATTCCTTTATGAAGGAGGAAATCATTTATTTTTCAGTCCTTAGTTTCCTTTTGAAAAAAAAAAGCAATCTGCTGAGATGCTCTGCTGGTGTTTCTGGAGCAGCTGAATCAGGGAGATCAAATATAGGAAGTGTGTGCGTGTGTGTGTGTGTGTGTGTGTGTGTGTGTATATGAGAGAGAGAGACAGACAGACAGACAGACACATATAGATATATAGATATAGATATATACCGGCTTTAATCAAAAGAATGTTTCATGGGGTTATATCAATCTGTGACAATGTTTTAAAGAGATTGGCATGCTGGTCAAATGATCACCTCTTGGCAAAACTGGCAAACTACAGCCTTGGCCTCAGCACGATCCGCTGGCTGGGGAATTGGCTGCGCGGTAGGACCCAGAGGGTGGTGGCTGATGGAAGCCAATCGTCATGGTGCTGTGACCAGTGGGGTCCCTCAAGGCTCTGTCTTAGGCCCTATACTGTTTAACATCTTCATTAATGATGTGGACATTGGTGTCAGAAGCAGACTGGCCAGGTTTGCCGATGACACCAAACTCTGGGGTAAAGCATCCACACCTGAGGACAGGAGGGGGATTCAGGCAGACCTTGACAGGCTCAGGAAATGGGTGGATGAGAACTTGATAGTGTTTAACACCAAAGAATGCAAGGTTCTCCACCTTGGGAGGAAAAACCTGCAGCATGCTTATAGGCTCAGCAATGCTACACTGGCTAGCACTATGGACAAAAGGGACTTGGGGGTCATGACTGACCACAAGATGAACATGAGGCTTCAATGTGATGCTGCGGCTAGTAAAGCGAGCAAAATGCTGGC
>NW_017729000.1:10899035-10914078 GCF_001723915.1 Gavialis gangeticus | reverse complement strand
ATGATCATAGGTCAGGAATACAGACCTTATGATGAGAGGCTGAGAGTCATGGGACTCTTCAGCCTGGAAAAGCGCAGGCTCAGAGGTGATCTGGTGGCCCCCTACAAGTTTATCGGGGTGCTCACCAGGATCTGGGGGAACATTTGTTTACCAGAGCGCCCCAAGGGATGACAAGGTCGAATGGTCACAAACTCCTCCGTGACCGTTTCAGGCTGGACATGAGAAAGAACTTTACTGTCCGAGCCCCCAAGGTCTGGAACAGACTGCCGCCGGAGGCAGTTCAAGCACCCACTTTGAACGCCTTCAAGAGACATTCAAATGCTTATCTTGGTGGGATCCTATGATCCCTGCTGACTTCCTGCCCCTGGGGCAGGGGGCTGGACTCGATGATCCTCCGGGGTCCCTTCCAGCCCTAGTGTCTGTGATTCTATAAATCTGTGAATTCCTAGTTTTGCTAACTAGTGATACAGCAACTGGTAGCAACTAAGGCTCCCCCCACCCCCCCTCCACTGTCATTCTGAGGAAGCATTAACATGTCAGTCAGCACTGCACAAGGATAACGGGTCTTTTTGTTATTGTTGTGACAATCCACTGAACTCAAATTTTTCTAAATTTAACAAAGCGGCACTTGCTGCCAGCTCTAATTGGGTTCATGGAGTTAAAGAATAAAAGATTGGGGCGGAGCGCTTAAAAAATTACATATACCATTGAAGTAATAACAAAAAAGAATTAGCTAGTGGAATTCACATTCCTAAAGTTATTAAGGAAAGCAAAATACCCTTTATGTGTTTGTTGGGCTTTTTGGGTGTTGTTTATTACTTTTTTACTCCAAAGGGAAAATAATGAAGATAATGAAATTCTAATGAAATATGGAAAAGCTAGTTCAGAAGAGAAGGGTATTGCAAAAAAAACAAAGTGAAATCATGTAGCAAACCAGGTCTACTAACACTGCCCTTTAAACATATCAGGCTTGGTCTTCTGGGCTTTAAATCAAGATGTTAGTAGTTAGCCAAGCAATGAGACGGGCCTTTCTTCCAGATGTTAGAAATGGTCCCTTTTTAGATCAAAACCAAAGTCCCCAGGCAGGGGCATAGTGAGAGTAGCTGGCATGGCCTCGCTGTGATTTTTGAAGCAAGGATCTCTGAGGGACTTTACATAGAAAACCTGGATGGGAAAAAAAATGGTCCAAAGTTTTGCTTGGGTGACATGGTGATATTGTTCTTTCCTCCCCGCCCCCTCAGAAATCTTGTTGTTTAAAAGATATTTTAAAAGAAACATAAAAAAGGAAAAGGAAACAATATTTAATGCAGTATTTCATGTTCAAATCTAACTTGTGCAAAATAATGAATTGCTTACAGGGAGAAGCCCAAACCTCGCACGACTCACAGACTTGCTGATAGTCAGAATTTTTTTCCATAGACATTCACCCTGCCTTACCCTCATCAAGAGACAGGTTTCCTTCCAAATTATCATCAAGAACATACTGTCAAGGCACATTGCCTGAATTCAACCTGCTTCACCGAGGACCCATATACCCCCAAGCTGAGTCAGTCCTGAGGCTGCTGCAACCGTTGGGGCACCTTAGATGCTGTGCATCATTGGTGATTCTTCGGGCAAAGTGATCTGGTGGCGCCTGTGGCAGAATGCCACCTCTGTCTGTCCCCAAAATCTCTGCTATGGGACAATTTGGTTAACATTGCAATGGGTAGACTCCTCTGCCCCCTCTCTCAGGTGACCCCGAGTTGTACCTGAGCTGGATACATTCCCAAGGGAGGGGGGAAACCTGCTTCCTCTGCCTACGTGACAGGCATCACACACCTGGGTGAGGGGCTTACGCTTACTATTGTTCTAAGCAATGCCAGTCTACCTGGCAACCAGTAATGCATTTCAAATTGGTTGGCTGTCAGCCAACAGGTGCTGGCCTCTATTGGACCAGGTAAATGATGTCATAAGTTCTATATAAGTTAAGGACTGCCCAGGAGGAGGAGCAGTACCCATGATGAAAAAAACTCAGAGAGAGAAGTTGGACCATCTGAAACTTTCTCTCTCTCTTGAAACTCATGATCAATGAACTGCCTGCCTCCAGAAGAAATCTCCACCTGCCTCTGGATGATACTCGTGAGTAAGCTACCTGAGATCTAAGTAGATATATAGCTTGCAGTAACTCAGATGCGTGATCAAAGGCTACCCAGCCATGCCAGTTTGCTCTATGGGATTTCTCTGATATTGCTCAACCCTGTACCCTATTCCAAACCTACTCCTTGTAAACAATAAAGTTCTCCTTTGTACCCAGCATGGGAGACTTACTGGGAGAGGGGCTAGATTATGCCTTGGGGTCCCCTTGGTTTGGTTGACTATGGGAGACCGCTATTTGTGCTTCAGACTAAGGGAAGCACCCCAAGTTCTTGAAGTGGGGTGAGTACCTTCAAGGCCTGTGTTTCCCAGGGGGCACAGAGCCAGGATCAGTCCAGACCCTGGGTG
Source organism: Gavialis gangeticus (assembly GCF_001723915.1). Lineage (NCBI taxonomy): Eukaryota > Metazoa > Chordata > Crocodylia > Gavialidae > Gavialis > Gavialis gangeticus. The sequence continues at coordinate 10,911,597 of NW_017729000.1, read as the reverse complement.
GTGGTGGCATTCCCCCCAGACTAGCAGGTGTTCTCCAGGAAGGGGGGCGCCCAGACGTGAGGCACCTCCAGTAAGGCACTCAGAGCCTGGAAGGTGGTCAGATGCAGTGGGGTGGGTGGCTCAGCTCAGGAGCACCCCTTACCGGCCCACCACAGTGCCCATCTCCTCACCAGGTATGGATGGCCATGGGCTTACAGGGAGATCATCTGCCCTTTGACATGTCTTGTTTTTATTCCTGCTGGGTGCCCACACACCCTCCTCAGCCAGGTTAACCCAGGTGGGGGTGCCGGTTTAGTCACCAGCAACCCAACCATAGAACAAGCTGTACTGGTTTACATGGTACCAGAGAACAGACCAAGAGAAGCCTGGCCTGACAGGGGTATATCCCAAAGGGGAAGTGTATTTGGGTAAGTACAAGAGCATCACACTGCTGCAAATGGATCCTAGAGCAACATGGAACATCTGCAGGCTGCTCTCTAAACTGCTTTCAGTCCAAGGGCTTACTTGCTTGGTTGATAATAAGGGTGTTCCTATTTGCTTCCTGGCCTCATTTCTCCTTGTGTATTCTGAGAAGAAGGCTATCCAAAGGGCTTCCTTTCAGTTAGATAAGAAAGGAGAGTTGATAACAAAGCCTGTGCACATTGCTACGCGTTTGTTCCAGGATGTGTGTATCTGCCAATGTGCCTGCTTACGCTTTTGCAAAGAATTTATCTTAAGATCATTTACAAAACAGGAACTGTGGAGATGAAATAGTTTCCTAGTTGGTAGGGTCAGAAAGAACCTGAGCAGATCATCAAGCCTGACCCCCTGCCATGGCAGGAAAGAGTACTGGGGTCAAACGATCCCAGCAAGGTGATTGTCTAGCCAATGGCAACCATGTACCCTAGTGATGCATGTAGAGGGGCCTTGTCTCACAAGATAGCCATCCTTTTGCAAGGAAAGGCATCAAAAGGCAGTGCAGAATGCCACTTTGTGATGCCCTCTTCTGGCATCCATGCTTGAAAGGGTGGGTTCATTGTGTCATCCAATGAGAATACAGCTAAAAGAAATGATATGTGAAATGGGAGCCAATGAAAGAAATAGTAGCCTCCATTGTCCTCAGGTGCCCTACAGCCTAGGGTCACTCTCACTTCTACTTGGAATCCTGCAGCCAATCCCAGAGGAGTGTTATGGAGGGAAGAGGTTAGGGTTGTTCTGCTTCCTTGCTTTCCTGTGACATCTTCAGCTGTTATTTTCCCAACATTTCACAATTCTTATTATATAAAAGAAAGGCTTTTTTTGTTTGTTTGTTTGTTTTGTTTACAGCACTCAGTCATATCAGGCACCTCACAAAAATGGACTATAAAGTCTAGGCTGTGAAGATGTGACCACATAATGTTACACACAGTGTAAGGAAATATGTCAGGCAGGAAAGGCCAAAATTGGGAAAGGATAAGCATTGCAGTAATAAGATCCCAGGGTGACTTAGTATTGGCATGTGCTATAGCTGGCTATGTTTAATTTGACATAAGTGGGCTCCTTTGGAGGGGTTCATTTATGGTAGTGGAAGTTGCACTGATTTTAGCAGAGCCAAGATGATTGACAAGTATGTGACGAAGAACAGAATTTGGCCCCCAATGTCCCAGATGGAGATCTCGAGCTAATGAACACTGCACATACCCACATCAGGTTAAAGAGCTCCTTAATTTTCTGTGGTCCAATGTACAACAGACAAGGGCTCTGCCTCTATTTTGAGATGTAAATGTTTATAACAAGGTTGGTGGCTACTGGTTAAATGTCAAAGTTTGTTATTCTCAAAGTTTGTTCTTCTCAGCAGTTTTAGATGCCTTCTACCCAAAGTTCTGCATGTGTTTTTAATAAACAAGGGCTTTCTACTGGTGAAAGGCTTTGGATGAAGGTCAGCCCCTCTGAAATGCTTGGAGAACAAGGGATTGTTGACCAGAGCTGAACATTCAGCTTGTTCTAAAATGGTTGATAATCAGAGGTAATTTTGACAGAGGTTCCTGGGAATGGATACAGTATGTGCAAGATTAATGCCGGGAAAAATTAGTGATGAGGCTCCATAATGTAGGTACGAGAAAGGTATCTGCACCCAACTTCCTGAAGATTTGGGAGGATCCTGTTTCAGAAAGGAGTCAGGCAGATGTGTGCTGGACTTCATCAGTCATGACAACAACTTTGAATGGAAAACATAAACACCTTGGTTCAATTTTGCCTAATATTGTAGGGGCCTGATTCTGCAAAGACTTGAAGCGGGGATTTTCACAGGGCCAAAGAGCTGTTACTTCGAACCTGGCAAAAATTAATAGAGAGCATGTAAAGATGGGCCTCCCTAGTGAAATCCTGGTCTCTTTGAAGTCTGTGGGCACTCTGGCATCAAGAGTGGAACAAAGCTATTATTTGTGCGACAACAAGGAGATGAGAAAGTAAAAACGGCATCGCAGTGTGTTACATACTCTGTTCTCCTAGACATGTTCCACAAGATCAGAAAGATCAAAGTGTGCCATGAAAAATAATTTGACTGATTTTTGAGCAATTTTGAATCCATGGTATCCATTGAATGAGATACAATGTTGTACTTAATTTTCTAAGTAGTAAATTGTCGGAATTATTTTAATCTGAACCAGATTTGCAGATTTTTAAAACAAGAAAACATACACAGTTCCAGGCAAGAACCAGTGGGAGGGATTTGAGAGGGTAAACCACAAACAGTTCACTTCTCAACGGTGCCCTTTATTTACAATTGAATTCAGATGCGAGGGTTCAACATGGAAATGGTTCAGTATGTGGGGTTCTCTTAGTGCGCTAAATGTTGGTAATGTTGGTTAGATTCCCCCTGGGACCAACACATCAAGTTAGCTGAAGTTCTGGCAGCATGTATGACATTCATTGCTTTTTTCTTAAGTGGAAAATTCACTGCTTCAAAAACCCTGTTTTGGACATTTTGAATATAACAAGGACTGTCTAGCTCTTAAAGCAAAGAAACCCCCTTTTTTTTTTAGCATTTGAATCTAGAACTCTTGGGGGAACTATCTTTTAACATTTCATTTCTGAAAACCATCTTGCTTACAGGTGTGGAAAGGGTAACGGTGTAGCTCACAGGACATCTGGTTTGATATTAGAGTTAGAAGATGAGAGGAAAAAATGGGTATTTATTGAAGTAAAGCCAAATATGGACCTTGTCAAAGTCAAAGCTCCCATTTGATTCAATGATATTGGGACTGGCACTGTTGTAAGTGTTTCCGTGATCACATTCACAATCAGAATAGCATTAGAAGAGCTTTACATCCTGTATTACTCATCTTTCTCTTTTCTTTGGAACATCCTCATCTGCTCGTTGACGCCTGTTGTACATCACAAGAATTGGCACATTCCTGCTTCTCCTTTTAGCTTGGGCACAAAGACAGACACAACCCTGCCATGAGCAAAATTCACCAAGTAATACATTACACAGAAGCTGGAAGCAAACAGCCACACTTTTTCCATAACTTGTTCGGACTTGTTTTGAGTGTCCTCTTGTTCTCCTCGCCACTTTAACCCACAGTAAAATCCCTATTACCTGATAGAAGAAACTTTGACAGGAACAAGAGTCTCAAGCGGCCAGAAATGAATAGTAACCGGTTGGAGAGCAGTGTGTAATTTGCCCTTTGTTTTGATATTTGTTAATGGCTCAAAGAGGTATCCTTGACAACAGATGGAAAATTAGTTACAGCATTATCCAAAGGCTCCTGTGAGGATCCAGGCCTCATTTTTGTGAAAAATGTGTTTAATCAAAAGCCTAATTTTCTGTCAAAACAATTTTAATGAAACATTTTTCAAGCAAGGCCCAGTAGTTACCCTGTAGCAGAAAGGAAAGATGCTCCAGAACCTTTCTGAAGCCATTTCCTTACCCCAGTCTTACCAGACCAAGCAGCGGCACGCTTTAAGATGTGGCACTTCACCATCCTCTTCCTCCTCTCCATACTCCTCGAATCAGAAGTAGGGTAGCCACGTCCATGGGTACTGAGCACTCTCATTCTCCAGTGTGAATTAGCCTGCCATTAACATTACACAAATGCAGTGGAGGGCATCATTATCAGATGTGCCAAGTTGGCCATCTAGGTCTGAGACAGACATTTGCATAAACCGGTTTGACCCAAATCAGTGAAGTCTGACACTACATTCAACCAGGTTTCTCTCAAACTGGTTTCAGCAATTTTCAAACTGGTTTATGTGCACTGAACATCTGTTCTGTTACAGGTTTAAATCGGTTGCTGATCACTTATGCGTAATGTCTGTCCCTAACCCTAGACATGACCTCAGTGTATTTAGCTTAGCTAATGAACCAGACGTAAAAAGATCCCTTCAGGTTCAAAGCAGCTGTTATGAGCACAGCTATCTGGAGCAAGTAAACTACAAGCAGGAAAAGAGATACAATGGGATGAGAGTAAAACTGGAAAGATGATTTTGTTCAGTATATTCTATTTTATTTTTTAACTCCCCCCACCCCAGCACGAGCACCTCCAGACTTAGCAGGTATTCATTTTCTCTATGTAGATCTCAACAGTGTAAATATTTAATACTCTTAGATGATAGAGCTGTAACCTTAGATTAGTTCCAACCCAGAAGACTTCAATTGGCTGGGATCTTTGCATTTAAATGACTCCTGCTGTGCACAGAGTGTCGGCTCGCAGGAAGTGTTCAGAAATCTATCGTTGTTTTGAGTTAAACTCTTCTAGGTTTTGCTCTCTGTGCAGAAAACATAAACACCTTTTCTATTCCCAGGGCTTCTGTCAGGATTTTAAAGTGATATGTTATGACAAACAGAGTAATAGCTCCAGGTTATGTGGGTAGATCAGAACATTTAGACTTCTGATTAGCATTGCTGCTCAGTAGCGGTGGCAAACAGTTGCACCGATCTGAGAAAGTTTAGATCTTTCTGGATGCAAAAGATAGCCATAAATAGGTTAAGAGAAAGTTACTGGCACTGATGTTTTGCTTTATTACACAAATAAATAGACACTTCCCTTTCTAGTTGAATTTACTCTGAAATAAGACAAGAAAGCACAGCTCCAGGGGTTAGCACAGCAGGGAGACCTTCGTTTTCCAAACTGCATGGATAAAAGGACAAGCAATGTGAGTTGTGGATGCTCAGTGCCTCTGAAAAGCAGGCCGTGACTTTGAATAACCTAAACAGGAAGTGAGGTGACTAATTTCAGGCCCCCAAGTTGAGAAGTCAAAGCTTATTGAGAAAAATAATAGAGGTGCTTCAGGTAGGGTTGCCAGCCCTCCAGGAATGAGAGATAAATCTCTGGGAGACTGCTGAGAGGCACCCACGAGATCAATGATAGGACATTCATTACAATAAATATGAAATGCTGAGTTTTTAAAATGTAACAGTCCCATGGGTTTGCCTTCCCAATGTAAAGTCTATGCACCATAATCCATAACTGATAAAGACAAGCACACGGGAGTGTTTGCGTTGTGTGTCGCGGGCATGCTGGCGTTCCCAAAACCGCCTGGAATACATTCAGAGTTGGCAACCCTAGCTTCAGCAATGGAAATAGAGCTAACGTGGAAAGCCAACAGCTGCATGACTTCCTTGTTCTTTTATCAACATCCCTCTGTAGATGGCCGTGTTTGTCTGAAGTCAGGCAGGGTAGATGGTGTGTCTTCCACTCCCTTCCAAAAGGTTATACAGAGCATTTTCTCGACAAACGGGAGAGCTGCTGCCATTCAGACGGTCGCCCTCCCCACCCCTCACCTCAGCCTTCACCATTCTCTGTGAAAATTGTATACTCCCTTTCATGGGTATAAGCAATTTCAGGACAGTCTCAAGGCAGGCGAGAATCAAGTCCCTGTAGACGTGGCACAAGAAACATCTGTTGCTGGAGAAACAGGGAGCTGTAAGAGGAGAAGAGATTTCATTTAATATGGAAGTCTCACCCAGGGGAAAAAAATCTACAACATTCATTGTATACAGCTCGCTGCCATCTCCAGCCCATCTCTTTATGTAAGTAGTCTACCAGTGCTACAGGGCTGCCAGAAGGCTCTTACACAGTGATAACAGCCTTATGCAAATGGAAATGGCTTTTTTCTTCCTCCTCCCTTTTTGAACCCCAGCTTTACTGTCAGCTGGGATGCAGCATAAAGTAAACTCTACGGATTTCAACTTCAGCTTTCATTGCTCAGGGAATACCCAGGAGAATGCTGGGAATCAATCCATGCGAAGGCACCCTGAGGAGCTATTTCATCCACCAGAACCAAATCTTCATTAATAGTAGTAGCTGTTTCATCTGCTGTTTTTTTGGAAAGAAAAATGTTGCTCCATAAATGAAATCTAATCACAGAAGATCTCAATCTAATGGGAATCTAACAAGCACCTTGGGTGAGTAATTAATTAACAGATAGCGAAATAGAACATGAAAAGCACCACAAACAACAAGTAAAGCCAGAAATGATCGGAATAAGAAACTGGAATTAACGCCAAACGTTTTAAAGCCAGCCCACAAAGGATATCTGGTTTTGCATTGCATTTGCATTCATTTAATTAAATTGTTCTGCTACATATGACAGCTCAGCCGACGTCAGAAATGTGCAGTGCCCCAGACCTGTCTTTTAAATGCATCTCCACTTTAGAAGCAAGTGCTGCAAATGTCAGAGAAGCTTAAAATATTCATTACCAAAATTCATCATTCTGATACTGAAATATTCATGGTGATTTTCCTGGTCATTTTCACTACGGCTTTGAATAATTACCAGCTGCATTCTGCGATAAGCCATAACGAGTCACTATTGACAGATAAGTCAAAAAAAAAAGAGTACAGGAAGGTACATTTTCCTCACCTGTGACTGCCACCATGATGTGAACAGGGTATTTATATGGTGTTGGGTTCAAAACTGCTTTTGCGCATGGGACATTTAACTGTAAGGACTGGATGCATGATTCAGTAGTATTAATATGGCATATCTGTGTGCAACTCCAAGGTTTAGAAATACATAATTAGCTTCAGTAAGTCACAAATTGGCTAGAATGATCATTGGTTGGTACAAATCAGTACAGAACCACTGACTTCGGTTGTGCAGAATGGATTTACCCCTGCCAAAAATCTTTATTGACCCTAAACATTTAACTCTCGAATGTAAATGTCAGTATGCTCTTTGGAGACAAGGATTTTGTTTCTTTTACATATTTTCCTGGTTCATGAAGTTGACATACCTTTTTCTGCACAGCAGAACTTTTTTTTAGTGGAAGTTCAAAATTGTTCCCAGGTTATTGAAAATGATCATTTCTCAAAATTTTCAGGGAGTTGAAAGTTCAAAGGAAGTGTTACTTGTTTAAATCTTGTTTGAGTCTTTTTTTAAATTGCATTTTTAAAATTAAGTTGAAGTGCTTTTTTTAACTAAACATTTAAAAAAAATATTTTGTGTAGAATATTTTGGAAAAAAGATTTGGACCTTTATGGAGCTGTCAAAAGATTTTTGTTCAACAGAAACAACTTGCAGCACTCATCTAATCCACAAATGATTTTGGCTGAATCTGAATTTTTCTGGGTAAAAAAAAAAGATGGCCAAAGCATTACGTCCTCTTCCACGTAGAATCTAAATGGGACGTAGCATCTTCTTTGTAGATGCATGGAAATGATAACGGTGCATCCAGAAGCAAAATATTTCTGTCAAAGCAAAAATCCCCAGTAGTTAAGACTGAATTAATTCTTCTCTTCTAACATCAGATTTAAGGGAATATTATATGAACTATTTTACAGTGCTTCAGGTTGAAATTTAGCACACATGTTCAGTCTGGACAGACTTCTAATTTCAGTCTTTAAATTATAAGAAATTAGTTAATCCCATGCTTGCTGACATATAACCTAATTATTTCACGGGGAACTGCAGTTTCCGCCAATCCCAAATGAGGGGTTTGGCAAAAGTACCACACATTTGTTTAATTAAAACAAGTTTGTGTATGGATTAAATCTGCTTTCCATCCACCGGAGAGTTTAAAAATAAATTCCTTGAGATATCCTTGCAGACCTCAGGCCTGTTTACTTCTTCATAATGGAAAGGGAGAAGCCAAACCTTCCAACTCATTCTTCTGCCCTTCAGACAATGAATTCAGATGGTGAGGCTGCTGCTGACACTTTGGCCAGATGGCTTTTTCAAAACCTACTCCTTTTTTTCTTTTTTTTTTTAAAGGAGTGAAGTCTGAAAAATAAAAGAGTGGCAGCTGGCGACATGGTGTGAATGCTGCTGCATGGTGTGGGGATGGTGTATTTAATAAAGGAAGTTAAAAACACCTGGAGCAAAACTAGGTCAACTAGGTCATAAAAGCCGTCCCATACTATCAGCTCCCAAGCTTCTCTGCTGGCTTTGTGCATGCCTATTATGCCCTGCCTTGTGTTGTTTTGTGATTCCCCGTCATAAGGAATCAGGATGAGATATTACCAACATTCACAACCGCTAGACTATCTACTCAATTTTCACATCAGTGGTGGATGTGGCCTGTTTTCCAATAAAACACTACCATGCATTGCTGCAATCATTCCTTAGTGCAGTGCCTCCAAACCACACTTACTTAGCCAAGTTCTTTACAGTGGTGCAAATATTGAGAAATTCCTGGGATGAATTTTTCCCAGGGTCAAATTCTGTTGAATAAATGTTGTTACTTAAGTATTCTCTGTGGATCTTGGGTGCACACTCACCTTGATGGGTTGCTCTTTCTCTAAAGTTATTACCAAATAATTTTGGTACCCTCATCGGGGAGGGAAATCACTTCTGTATCATGCTCTATGATAATTGGGCCTGGGAAGGATTAATAAATAGCAGATTCATAAAAGGGGATTTTTTTTGAGACTTCTGTGTGAACAGGACATTTTTTTCCTCGTGTCTCTCATACCTGCCTTTGCCATTCTTTTGGTCCCTCTTTTTTGTGGGTAGTTGATAACATTGACCCAGTATAGTACAGTACATTCATTTCTTTCCTTCTCAAATCCCAATGAAGGGTCTGTGTTCAAGCCAGATGGATAATTCGTTTCATTAATTTTACCCGCTTATTATGCTTTTGATGTAATAATATTTTGGATAACATTGGTTGAAAAAAGTTCAAGTACCCAACAGTTGCAATTTGAACTTCATTGGTTAATCGTGATTGGTCGCAGCAGTCGCATTTTCCGAGTTCTGTAACTGGATTGATATACCACTCATTATTGTGGAAAAGGCTTCCAAGAGCCACTCAGGCTTTCAGTCTTTCAGGAGAAGGTACCAGATAAGTGGAATTAGAAAAGGTTAGTAATTGTGGAGCCTCTTAGTTAATTTTTAGTTAACCTGAGGTTCTTTGGCTGAAGCCAATATCCCCAGAAAAACGAGGCCCCTGTGATCTTCTTGACTGGAGGATATTCTGAATATTACTAATAGCATCCCAGCTGTGAAGAGCGCTGCCAAATAGTTCATTTAATTGCTGCTGTGCCAGAGCTCTGGGGAGGTCAGGCTTCTCCGGCTCTGTCATCGGTTAGCTGAGGAGGTGGCTGACTGGGATGAGTGGCTATGTCAGATAGGCCCAAGTGCCAGGTTCAAAACCATGGCTTAACACCAAGAAAACATTTTGGAGGCAGATAGCATAGCTAGATTCCAAAAGGGACTGAATAAATTCATGGATGGTAGATCTATTCATGGCTATTGAATAGAACGGTTGGAGATGTATCCTCTGGCACCTCTAAGCCAATAATGTTGGATATCAGGGATGGTGTTGAATAAGGGAATAGATCACTCTAGAAATATCCAGTTCAGTGCCCTCCCTCCTATAGAATTCATTTCTGTCACCGTCAGGGACAGAATACTGGGCTAGATGGACCATTGGTCTGACCCAGTATGGCACTAGTTCTGGTTTTATCCCAGATATCAAATGCCTTGCTTTTAATGACTTGCTACCCTGCAGCTATGTTGCTAGCAATGGTGTGATCCTCCCTGTGCAAGACATGGTCCTCTCTTCTTACCTGCCTGAGCTAACTCCTGCCTTCGGATTTTACAGAGTGACTGGGCAAGATTGTTTTCTCCTATTGTGTGAAATCTCCTTTACACCCAGGAGACAGAAAATCCCGGTGCATGTCATTAGGTTTGCAAAGTTCCATTATTCAGATATTTTTTTTTGATAGAATTTGATTGGTGGACTGTTTGCTGAGACTCAACCAAAGAGGACCAATGTGGACATGACTGCAATTGCAAAACAACTTGCACAGTATTGATTTTCCCCTAGCACTTGGCCTGCTTTCCCTTGAGTACTGTATCACCTCCCTCAGGTGCTCATCATTGTTGCATCTAGACACTACCCACATTTTAAGAGCATTTTAATCTAATGGGCATTGGTGGCACAAGAACAAATGGGTATAAACTGGCCAGGATAAATTTTAGCTGGAAATTAGGAGTTTCTAGCCATCAGAGAAATAAGGCTGTGGATAAGCCTTGCAGTGTCAGTAGTAGTAAGCAAGCAAACTAACTCAGGGGTTGTCGGCCAGGGGTACGTGTACCCTGGGGGTACTTGGGAAGGCCCTAGTGGGATGGAGCACCGCCATCCACCACCCCATGCTGCTGCCTTCCAGGAGCAGGGCTGGGGCAGGGCGATGGCAGCAGCACCGTTCTGCGGGCCACACAGGCACTGCCTTGCCAGATGGACGTGGGGGAGAATGGGGGGAAGCTTGCACATGGCAGCAGCCGCCACCACCTACCAGCCTGCACGGGTGCTGCTCTATGTCCAGCCACCACCTGCCCCCGCTCCGTGTCTGGCTGTTGCCTCCCCCTTCTCCCCCCCCAATTCCTGTCCAGCCGCTGGGGGTACATGTATTGAAAAAGGTTGAAAACCCCTGAACTAACTGGTTACAAAATCAAATTTAGTAGTATCTTCTTCTCCACAGTAGGTTACCTTCTTTTTATTTCCAACTAGTTGAAAGTTTTTAATGTAATCCCATGACTTTAGGTGCTGTGGCTATTAGAACACACATATTTACAAGTTTATGCATGCACACACTCATCTACCTAGCCACATAAGTAATTTGTGATACAATCATGTGTTTAAAACACTTTGAGAAGCATGAAAGGGTCAACATTTCAGTGCGTTCCCTACTAAAACTCTACTTTTGTGTAGAGTAAATTGCAGACACTTGTTTATATGAAAAGACAGAGTTGGAAACAACCTGTCCTTATGATGAAAATGGTAATATCTCTGTATGTCAAGTGCTGGAATGGGTTTTGCAGATGCAAGTTATAATTCACTTGAAGATCTGAAATGATTGTAAATGCACTTGCAAAGGACTTGCCTACCCTGCTTTGCATGTGCAAATGTTATGACTGGCCTTAGAAAAATGATCTTCAAAAGAGGAGACTACTTGAGGTTGGGAAAAGCACAAAGAGAAGCCCAAATGAGTGCCTGAACTCATTTATGCCAGTGTAAATCCAAATTAATGCTAGATAAGTCCTTTCAGTTCTATATTACTGAAGTAAATAGAATTATTCCATTATAACTTAGATCTGAATCTAACCCTTAAACCCTAGAAACCCCTCTGTTTGCTGTCCCATAGCTTAGAGATATGTAGGATGCAACTCTACCCATCTGGTTAGTGGAAAACCTTTATAGATTTTAATGGGAGCAAGATCAAAACTTTAATGGATGGTTTTCTAAAAGTAAAAAACAAGCAACAACAATGCCTGAACAAAGGATAACAACAATATTTTTTAGAAATAGGAGCCAGCCTCCACAGAAAAGGGTGAAGGAGAAGACAGATACTGGGAGGAAAACATGAGAAGGAAACAGATGTAAAATGTAGCAGATTTTTGCTGCTGTAATATAAGAATAAAAATGTTACAAAGCCCTTCTTCTGAAGGCAGGTTGCTTTCCAACGTCAGCTGTTGTGTGGGAAAGCTTCGAGTCCAGCTGCAAGGCTGGCCGGCTCTAGTATCGAAAGCAAATCAGGATCCAAATGCAATGCTTTGATTGCAAGTTCAAACAATCCAAATCTATAGAGGTTTAACCCACTATAAAATATCATGAAAAGGACCTTTTTCCATTAGCTCTGGGTTATTGCACAGCTGCCAAAGTGTAATTTTTCTCGCAGCCCTGGTGAGTGGCAGTTTTCTTTTAAATAAAATTGTTTAATCTTTTTTGGAAGAGAGAACATTCCAAAAACCTGTATTGCCAGAGGCCAGGCACGGTGGTCTGGTGGCAACACATTGTGTTGCATGTGGGTGATCTGGAAAAAGGCACTGCTCCCAACTTCTGTGTAAAAGGACACATGAAGGGCACTATATACTAGGGCTGTGAAGCTTTGGGTGCTGATTTGATTCAGAGGAGATTCAGCCCAATTCGGTGGCCAAATCTCTGAATTCACATTGAATTGGGAGACTAAAAAAAGGTCCAAATTGATTTGAAGCCTCTGAATTGATTCAGAAAAGATTCAGGGAAAGATTTGGAGATTCAGCAATTGGGCAGTCCCTGCTTGCTGCCACAGGGAGCTGGACCCGGGCTCCATGCTGAAAAGTAGGGGGTTGGGGAGGGGCTGAAGGAGGGGGAAGGGGGCCATGGGGGGACCCCCAC
>NW_017729000.1:10872224-10898830 GCF_001723915.1 Gavialis gangeticus | reverse complement strand
AAAAAAAAAAAAAGTCCCATACTCACTGGCTGCTGCCAGGTTGGGGGGCAATCCCCGCTGCCCCATACTGCATGGGGGGCTCTGCCACAAGCCCCCATCCCCCACCCACTCTCCCAGCCCCATCAATGGCTGTCCTGCCTGGCCCCAGTGTCCCACCTCTTTAAAAAAAAAAAGCCCCGCACTCACCAGCTGCTGCAGTGGCCATCAAGCCTTTTGGGGGCTCATGGCAGAGCTCTTCCATGCAGTGCAGGGCAGTGGGGGCCAGCAGGGATTTCCCTCCCACCTGAAAGGAATCAATGGGTGTGAGGGTTTGGGTTTTTTTTTTTTTTAAAGAGCTGGGGTGCTGGGGCTGGGAGAGCAGGTGGGGGATGGGGCCTGTTTGATTCAGAGATTTAGTTGATTCAGTGGTGGCCAAATCTCTGAATCAGATTCAATTCAGGACAGTGATTTGAATCACCGAATTGAATCACTGTCCCCTAAATAGGCTGAATCTCAATCCAAATCTGAAGCAAATACCAGCCACTTTGCACAGGCCTACTATCTACTGGTAGTTCAGTTCACCAGTGGTATTGGCAAGCTTTCTTGGGAGCTCTGCTCAGTGCCCACATGATTGGTTTTGTAGGGGTACTTGCAGTGTTGCACTTGAACTCAACCTCTTTTCTTATTCTGCATCTTTGCCCCATTAAACCACCACTTAGGAACCTCCCAAATATTTATCTTCACAACACTCCCGTGTGGTCAAGAAGAAGTATTATCTGGGTTGATATGACTTGCCCAAAGTCATGACCACAATTTTTGCCAGGATAGGAATTGGATCCACTAAACTCCTGTGTCCCAAACCAGAGCCTTGAACAAAAGTTCTTTCTACTTTCCTTCTGAACAAAGTCTAGGTTTGGTGAGAGGGGCCATCAACAGTTTCCAGGTCATTTGCTCTTTCATACAGAACAAGCTTCTATATTATAGATGTTAAAACACAGCTGTTTACTATTTTTCTAATAAGTCATCTGAGATTTCCCTTGGTAGGTTACTGGACATTTTACGTCTTCCAGCAAAATTAAGTTATTAACATAATTAGTTATGCTGCCTAAGGAAAAAAAAATGCAATACTCCAGCAAAAGATGGACATCTCAACTGTGGGCTCTTTCCTGTCACTCTTGCAGCTAGGAAGTTGTTTTAACATTTGCATCTAAATGGTAGACTTCTATGTTGAGTTTGTTGCCACATCTCACATTCTTGAACAGCTCCAGACCTTCAGTCTTAGCCGTGTCTCATCATAAGTCACAAAGCCCAGCTCCAAGTCTGCGATCATGACTGTTAGGATTCATCCCAGCAATAAAAGGGTGGGTTGAAACTTTAAGGGCCAACTTCCTGCAGTCAACGGAAGTGACTGAAGTATTGAAAGTTTTCATGTGACCTTTGCAAAGAGTTGAAGACCACTGAAGACTAGTTAGTGTTGTGTGGAGATAAAGCTAGTCCAACAGTAGTTATTCAGCTAGCTCACCCAAAGCTCCAGGCTGCAATGGAAAAGTTAATCTCTAAGCTGTGGGAAGAACGTGGTGTCCAATAAAAGAATGAAGCAATGTTGGTGGGGTGGTGTTTTGCAATTGCTATTCTCATTCATTGCAAATGTGTTAACTGTAAAAGGTCACATTTTCCGGGCAGAGGCTTTCTCTCTGCTTTCCCTTCACAGAAGTGAGACGATGGGGCTCAGCTGCTTTTGGCTGCTTGTAACGTTGCTGACGCGCCTATTCTAGCTTCCTGGTAGCATAAGCCTATACCCTTTCCAGCACTCAGATCTTGTTGGCTCTCTAAGGTTAGGTCTTCAGAGACATGTGATACTTGAAAGTAACCAGTCGTCGACTTTATTCATTGCTTTAGCTGCCATACAAAAAATAGATAGGCGCATTCATTTATTTGTCTACCTGCAGTTCCCTGCCTCAAGTTTCTCGCTTTTTTTGGGTGTTCTTAGGAAATGGGTCAGTGACTTCTAAGGAGTCCTGGCGCACAGTCCACACACACTTGGCTTCTCCGGAAGAGAAATTTCTCTTCAGATGTGTACCCTGTGTTGATTGGTTCCTCTTTCTCGTCTGGTCCAGCATAGTTCCCCATGCTATGAAGGCATGCCCCTTTCTTTCTGTTTTCTGCCCAGGGTTCTTGTAGCTATGAGTCCCCTGCCTAGTAGGGGTGTGCAAAGTTTCAGTCACTGATTCAATCTGGCCCGATTCGGAGGCCAAATCATCAAAATCCAAATCGAATCAGGAGACCCATAAAAACCTCCAAATCGATTCAAAACATTCGAATCGATTTGGAAAAGATTCAGCTATTTGGAAGGCAGTCTTGCAGCGAAACAGAAACTGAGAAAGGGGTGGGGGGGAAGGACTGACACCTGTAGCTGGCCAGTGACTCTGATCTTTCCCTGAGTTCCCTTCCAATCACAGTGCTCTGGGGGAGGGACATAGAAACAACATACTTCACTTCATCTTCCTCCTAGATACAAAACCTCATGGGCTTAATATAGACATTGGATTTATGACACACTATAACCTGCCTGACACCTGACTCCCCTGGTACCTCTCCACTTTTATCTGCTACATGCCCCTCTCCCCTGCCTCCCAGCCTGTCTCTCTCACCCCGTGATGCCTCAGTTTCCATTTTCACTGACTGGCTCTCTTGCCTGCATTGCATGCCAGCCTCTAGCTTCTTTACTATTCCTTCCATCCAAGAAGACCACACACTAACTGCAGGTGCTTCCTCAGCCTGGCGAAGGGTTTTTAAACCCGAAAACTAGCCAAGATATATTTCTCCAACTATTCAGTTAGTCTAATAAAAGATATCAGATTGACCCAAAGAACCGTGTCTGCCATGTCCTTAGACCACTACAACCTACACCACTTAACACACAGACATGACACAGGTTTTGCTTTCAGAACCTTGAGGTGCACTTTCCCATAAACCCCTGCACCTATCTCCTTGACACCTGGCAGGCTTCATGTCCTCAGAAGGAGCCACCATCCCTGCTTCTTTCATCCCGCACTACCTTAACACTCACACATGACACAACTTTTGCTTTCAACAGTTTGAGGTGCACTTTCCCGAAACCCCTGGACCTATCTCCTTGAAACTTGCCAAGCTTCATTCTCTCAGAAGGGGCTACCATCTCTGCTTTTTTCATCCAAATCTAACAAAAAATGACAAATTTATAGACATTTCAGTGATTGTTCATTATAGTCTATGGCCAAGTCACCAAATCTCTCTCAGTCAGCCTCGAATCTTTCAAAGCCATTTTGGCCGAATCGATTTGGGACAGAGACCCAATCTCTGAATCGAATCACTGTCCTCCAAATTGGCTGAATCTGAATTGAATACTTTCCTATTTGCACAGGCCTACTGCCTCGTTTGTCAACCTTTGCATTTTGCAAGGATTTGCCAACCTCTGCTCTCCTGGTTGCCTGCAATTTTAAAATGGCTTGTAGAGATTTCAGTTTTTAAATGCAAAGCTAAATTGAGGAATAAATCAGTTAATTGGATCTGTTCACCCCTGCTGGCACTGGTGAATACCAATGACTTCCCCCTTGTATCTGTGCTTAAAAGCTTGAAAATTAGAACTTTCCCTGTGAGAAATTATTTATTGTTTTTAATAAAGGTAACATCTCATAAGTTTTAAGTCAACCTAATGATTAGAAAGGCCTGACTCATGGTTTTTGAATGGTAAATATCAGTTTAATTATACTCTTATATACCTTCTTGTAAATCTGTGATAGGTTAGTGCCTTTGGCAAACCAGTAGGAATATTATACCCCAGAGAGTTGATTTAGGAATTTTTCATGTTAAGAAAATGTCAATTCCACTGTCACATTCAGGATGTTTGGATGCATAATAAGAACAATGACTAATTTAAATCATATAAATGATTTAAAACTTCAGCAGCTGAAGCAGGAATGTTATTAGATGAATGCCTGTTAAACACTGCTATCCACTTAGAAATGGCACTTGTGTTTATAGTCATTTTCTTTGGTGCCCTGTTGTAGAATAGACAAGTGGAGATAGTTTCATTTCTCAGAAATAAGTCTGGAATAACACCCTGACAGTCAGTGTCTTACTCTGCATTTATATCAGTGAGACCAAGAACAGAAATTTGTCTGCTCATCTATAGGTTATAGATTTCTGTGGGCTAATGCAATGTTATTCCACTGGCTGGAAAAAAATAAAGTGTGCACAAAAGGTGTGAGGTTAGAAATGAATTGGCATGACACCGATGTTATGTGTTATTCACCACAACAGGATGCTTAGAAAGGCCAGTTTTTAATGATCAGCAGTGTGTCCTCTTCTACACGTATGAGATGAGCCCACAGGACAACTGGCTGTCAAACCAAACAAACTGAGTACTTACGGTAGAAATGTTTCTTCCGCCTGTGGAAGTTTCTGAGACGCAAAGATCACCCAGTTATTAAATTCAAAGTTTTCTTCTTTCTTCAAGTTCCTTAGACTCTTTCTCTTAAGGTGTGCTCCAACCAGTTACGTTGACCAAGGCTCAGCTTGGATCTGGATACACTTTTCTTCAAAATTTCAGGGGAGGTTCTCATGAAATATTTTACCTCCAATTTGGGTTTGAAACTAAAATTAACTCTGACAACAATAAAATGGGAAAGGTCAGTGACAGGCACTTTCAGTTGTCAACATCTAAACTGTGGCTAATGCACATTGCTCATTCAATATAGTCAGTCCACTGACCACAGATATGGAACTGGTGTTACTATTAATATAGACTAGTGAATTGCCCATCAAGAATCATGGGGAAGGGGAGGGGATGGAGCGCTGCTACCCACCACCCCATTGCTGCCACCGCCTCCCAGGAGTCGGTGAGTTGGGGGTGGGGTTGCACACGGCTGCCACTGCTGCCACCCACCACCTCATGCTATCACCACTCCGTGCCCAGCCATGTGCCACCCCCCAACTCCATGTCCAGCCCCATGCCCCCCCCGAACATTGTTGGAGTGGTAGGTGGCCCCACCACCCACCACGCGTGCTGCTGCTACTCCATGTCCAGCCACATGCCACCCTCCCTTCCACTTTGCATCCAGCTCCACATCACCCCTCCTCCCCCCACTGCTCTGTGTCCAGCCCCTCACCACCTCCCCTGCTTCACGTCCAGCCCCATGCCACCCCTCTGCCTCCCTGGGTCCACCTGGCCTGCTCCACTGGAGCCATGCCCTGCCTGTCATTCTCGATGGGCATTCTTGATGCAGCACTGGCTGGAGCTACACCCTGCCAGGAGCCATGCCCCCTGAGAGCATTACAGACAGACATACACACAGACAGACAGAGTAAGTCCTTTATATATAGAATACCCATGTAAAAATTCTGTACATAGAATTCAAAAAATGTCTTACATGGCAATGTTATGGACAGCTGGGGGAACAAGTCAATATATCCAATTTGTGTAGTGTCTTGGGGGTCACTCAAGATTTCTAGTAATGATCGTAAGATAAAAAGGACTCTTTCACTCTTACGTTTTCTTCTTGTTCAGGTACGCCAGTGGGAGGCAGGAGATATCGGCTGGTTTTGCTATCGATTTTCTGCATGATTTTGGGCAAGTTATTTAACCTTGCTCAGCCTCAATTCTCAGCCTGTAAAATAGGGATAACACCATGTACCTAGGGATGAGGGTAAATCCATGGATACATCCGAGGTACTCATGTACTATAGCTCTGGATGACATGTACAAATGCATGGGTAGACTAGGTGTTTCTTGGATAGGTTTTTCCATTAGTTTTGTTATGTGAAAGATGTTACCGCTCTGTGTCTTGCCTCTTTCCCTTTAGTTTAAATAGTATTATTTTATGGAGTACAAAATAACTATATCTTGCAGTGACTTAGGCACTTGACATTTTCAACTGTCTGCTGCAAGGGTGGCTAAATGCTGTAGCCACTCAGTATATTTGTATCGAAGGCAGATTGGTCTCTTTCCAGTGTCTGAGCTTGATGTCTTTTTTTTCAAAGCCCTAAAGAAATCTACATTGTGTGTTTTGTGCCATTTGTGAAAGTTCAAAGCCATTATTAAGGAGGTATAATAAGGTGTTCTCATTGTGGTGCCTTGTGTAGCATCTGAAAGTGTATTGAGAATGGATTTACAATTTATGGACAACTTTGTGTAGTGGGTGCTCATAATTCCCTGTCTTCTTTGGATACCGACAGCCGACTCCACATTTTTTGTGCTTTTCAAATTTTTAACATCCTGTTCCCAACTTCCCGAAAGACATATAGGTGTGATTTATATCTCTGCCTATTAAGCAGTGTGCTCTTTGAAAATCTGTTTACTACAGTATGTGCAACAGAGACAGTAAAGAGAGGATAACTGTGTATGGGCCCCTGTGTTAACAGTAAGGAATAGAGATTATCTTAGAGCTAAAAACATCCATAAGCCAATAGATTTCTCTTTATTAATACAGGGGCTGGGAGGAACAACAGAAGAAAGGGATTTGTTTCCAAAAAAACACGCCATGAGGAATAAATGGGCAATATGTCATGGACATGTGTGCTAGGAGTTTAGTGAGCACTTGATGGAGGTGAATTATGAGCCTACGTGAGACTTCTCGATGGGGATCTATTAAAAGAAATTACAAGAGGAAAGAAAGGGGCATTGTTGTTGTTGCACCAGGTGTCTCACATCTGCTTGAGCTTCTCCTGCTGGACACTCACTAATCCCCATGTGCCCTTAGTTTCCTGGGGCTGGGCAGGGTTGAGGCTCTGTTTTTTGGCTCTAGATCTTGAGGAACACACACTCCAGGTGCGGACCTCATGGCTGGTGGTTCCCTTGAAGAGAACACCCACCGTGGTCCAAATGCCTGGACCTGAAACTAGTCGTTTTCCCCAAGTCTTCCCTAAAGCTGTCTCCACATTCCCCAGAATTCCAGTCCAGATGGAAACCCTGTGCCTCTAAATAATAAATAATAGATAAGAAAGTACAGAGGCAGCACTAGACTGCGACTCCAAAGATCAGGATCCTTTTGTGGCTATGAAACGGGTGTCCTGTCTGACCTTAAGAAATTCATTTAAATTCTCTGGGCTTCTGTCTCTTTCCCGTCTCTCGTCTTTTTAAATGTTATTGCTTTGTGGGAGGGAGTCTTTTTCCTCTGTGTTTGTACAGTGCCTAGCTAGCACAAAGTCCCCTAATCCCAGTTGGGGTCTCTCCTAGGTGCTACTGTAATGCAAATAATGATGATGATAATAATAGTTAGTTCTTATGCCAATGGTTTTAATTCCAATTTAGTTCTAATACCCAGTTCTCAGTTCCATGGGTAGCCACCCACATCGCCTACTCCAATAGCATGACTTTCAAAAGAATGGGTTTATTGATGGAAACGAATGGTGGAAAATCTGCAGCATGTGTATAAGAAAGTTGTATGAAACTGGAGGGATAAAATGTGGAATAAGAGAACAAAATCCTGGAAGCCATTATGGCAATAGGCACATTTTATGGTATAGATTAAAATGTAATAATTTCTGTTGTGAAATAAAATATATGGCCAGAAATTATGTGGATGTAAATGTGTGTGTGTGTGTATTTAGAATTTGATACAATTTCTTTTTTCAAAGGGCTTTCCTCTCCAGGGGCACCTGGATGTATCCTTACATTAAAAAAAAAAAAAATTCTGTGTGAAAAGCATGAAACCTACAGATTGTTTTACTCGTTGGTTCCAAACCTTATGTTATTTGACACCAGTTCTCCTACTTGTTTTTTTTTTTTTAATTACTGCTGTAGTACTCTCTGGGTGCATCTGCACCAGGGATGGGCAATTATTTTGGGTGGAGGGCTGCTTACTGAGTTTTGGCAAGCCATCGAGGGCTGCATGACAGGCAGCCAGGGGCAGATAAATATTAATTTTCTAAATTTTTTAAGGGCCCTGCGGGCCAGATAGAATGGCCTGGTGGGCTGCATCTGGCCCACAGGCCACATTTTGGCCACCCCTGAGCTACACATTCATTAATATGCTGTGCATTAAGTTTAGTACCTCTAATATGAGGTAGTAAACACTCAATGCATAGTAGATTAATTCAATTGTGCATTAGCACAGTTTTTGCTGTGATCTGCTAACGCACAATAGAACAGTCCACTGCACATTAAGGCATCTCGAATAGACACACCCTCTCTATCTAATATATATAAGCTACATGGTGTATTTGTCAGCTTTCTGAGAATGCATTTTGCAAATGTATGTGAAGAAAGTATCCTGTAAGTTAATTAATAATTAATGTTAACACCACTCTTCAGTGTCATAGGAGAAGTTCAGCTTCCTATCCTGCCTTTGGTTTCTGTTTGAAGGTCAGGGCTATGGATTATGGTGGCTAGCCATTTGGCGCTCTTTTCGATGAGCAAATAGGTGGGAAGTGACTACAGCCATGTCTTTCCCTTTCTACAGACTAGGAAAAGGAGTTGGCCAGGAGCGGTTGGTAGTGGAAGTAAAGCTTCCCCCAGGACACAACTAAAACAATTTACTACCAGAGCAAGGTGGCAGCCATTCTGGGGGATGACTGTGCTCCTCCTGGGGTGATGCAGTAGGTGCCATCATAGGGCCCAAAGTTTCCAAAGAGCTTCATGAACAGCTATTCACATGCTCCAGGTCTGCAACTGAAATTGTATTTTCAGAGATGATCTGTTCCCAATTAGACATTTCTACATGGGTCAGGCTTTTAAGAGCTCATCACTCAGCTGCTTCCATCCAGACACTTAAAGCTGTATACTCAGATATGTTCAGCACTTATTGTGTGTCCTAGGTTGGTTTGTGCCATATATGCTAGTAAAAGGAGAACATCTCACAATTTTGAAGAGGGATCACAGGCTAACAAAAAAATAGGGTTGAGCAGGTCTTTTTGAGGTCCTTTATTCTAACCCCCTGCTCAAGGTAGGTCCCACTGGGCACATCCTAATAAGATGTTGTTTATTGCTGTTGGCAAATTAGCTCCACAGTAAAGGTCTCACATCTACACATGCATTGCTATTAGGCAGGAGTAAACTAATTAACTCGCAGCAAGTTTACAAGTACTGTCCTACTGCAGAGTTGTTTGCTCCACAACAGTGCATGTGTAGATGCTGGAGAGGCTGGCTGGGACACAAGGGTGCGTCAGTGCAGGGACTGCCTGCTGGCCGCCTGCCGGCTAGTCCCAGCAGCCTGACCCCTGGGGCTCCCTGCCAGCCCAGTCTACTCTGACCCAGTTCAATGTGCTGTGCTCCTGAGTGCACATGTAAACATGGTGCCAGGGAAGCAATAAACTTTGGTGCAATAAGCCTGGAGTTTATTGCTTTGACATAATTGCATGTGTAGCTACGCCCTCTATGTAAACTGCCCCAGCAGGTATTTATGTAACCTGCACTTAAATATAGTGATGGAGAATCCCCAAACTCTCTAAATTATCTATTCCATTCTATACCTTTATAGAGAGTTCTGTTACTATCTAATTTCTTTTGCTGAAATTTAAACCTGCTCCCAGGGGGAAGAGGCGGTGCAGGGGCAGGAAGTGGAAATTGGAGAAGGGAGAGGGAACCTGGAGACCATGGTGGCAGCAGCAGCTGGAGTGGTTGTGCAGAGAGGGGGGCTTGGTGGGGCTTGGGGGGGCGTTGGGAGTGGCACCTGCGGAAGAGTCCGTGGGCCGCAAACGTAGCTCCCTGCGGGCTGTCTGTGGCTTACAGACCAAGACTTGGACAACCCTGGTTTAGGAAATTTACCTTTGGGTGCTACTTCAGCAAAATGCTTAAAGCAAGTGTTGATGATGTACTTCTGTGGACAGAGATGAACTTCAAAAAAGCATTGAATACAAGATGTGCCTAAGTTGCTTGCTGAATTAGGGCTTCAGCCTAGATAACTAAAAGGATGCATGTTGGATCAAACTTCAGGGTTGTTAGGTTTTTGATAAAAGCAGTGAAAGTCCTCAGCCATTATGTGAACCATGGAGGAGATACTGATATTATGCCTACCCAACTCTGGGATTAGGAATCAGTTTAGAGCTATGTTATAAACTCATATTTGAGTAATTAGTAGGATCTAGCCATCTTCCCCTACAATGTCAAAAAAGCTATTAATTGCAATAACCACATACATTAAACAGCAAATACCTATCAAAATAACAGTTAGAAAAAAATAAAAGTGAATGGAATGATCTTGATGGAGGCATTAGGCTTTCAAAACTGCATTCGGTCCATTCTCTTCATGTAAGGTTCTCATATAATATGCTTAAAAATCAATGGCTCTGAAGTTTGTGCTCACATTTAAATGTCATCTATGTTTAGGAACTGCTTGTGACCCACATACTGCACGTCATCACTTTTCCCCTTGTCAATATTGCTAGGAATTTATTTTATAAGGAATAGCAGAGATGAATGAGCTCAATTTCATTTTGTTCTATATGTGGACTAAACATTTACTTTCTCAGAGATACTAGGCATTAAAATGAAAGCCAGACGGAGAGATACTTGTGTCCTTGCTCATTTCACCGCCTTTCCTAGCTATTAATGTGGTCTGGTATTAATAACACCAAGTCACAAAATCAACATGGCCAACTTGAGTCTGTCTCCAACATAGCACTATTTTTTTCTTGGCCGGATTTATTGAAAACATAGCTCGTCTCACAGAGCCAACCAATTTCTCTTAAACTGGCAATGGGTTGCTCTACTGTTTCTCATGTTATAGATCCATTTGCTGTTAAATCAGTGTAGATCAAAGCTCTTCGCTTGTCAGCACAGTGAAGAAATAATTTAATTCTTGATATTTTGCCCTTGATAAGAGACCTCCACGACACTGTAAGCTTTTCCTCTGCAACCAGCAGCTCCTAATATCCTTTTAGAGCTGCTCCTTAGATTTTATTCCAGTGAAAAATATTTTATGAAGATTTCATTCAGCAAATGAAGAAACTCAACCCCCCATCTCCTAAATATCTAACCATAGGGCCTACAAATAGGTGGTATGTCTCAATGAAAGCTTATTTGGGAACAGCATTGATGTATTCCAGAAGTAGAAGGTAACCAATTTTGAAGTTCCTACCATGATCTAGATCTGGGCTTTGCTTGGGTTCAGCTTGATAATGTGGCTTCTCTCTCTAATTTAAATATATGAAGCTGAATCTAGACCTAAATCCTGCAATAAAAAGATCCACAAATGCTTACGTTTAAGTATGTGAGCCATCCTATGTAATTCAATTATTTTTCTGAAGGATTTTTATTACACGGTCACCAGTGATGACAGGGAACTGGACTTAGTGACCTGAGAGGTTTCTGTGTTCTTAACATGGCAATTACTTTCTTTATCTACCTGACTGCTTTCTTCTGCTAAAAGTAACTCTTGTTACCTTTGCCATCAGATTTCATTAGCTCACCATATAGAGGCCTTGTGCTAATTGTGTAACTGGCATTTGATTTTAAGACTATTAATTTTATAACCCTATTAAAAAATTATATACATATTAAATATTTATGCTGACTTGACAGAACACACAATTCTGCTCTAAGGTTTCCGGCTTCATTTTTTGCAAGTAATTGGGCAGAACCACTGACGTCAGACAAGCAGATGCTCTTCTGCTTTATTTTTCCATAAATAATTTTGTTTTGTGTTTTGCACTCCTACCAGGCATATCAGGTTCAAAGGAAAATGTTGCCTCTTGCTAATGAGAGGATTAATAGCATTCACACATGCTGCAGACTTTGTCAGTTCTCCTGAAAGTTTGATGACTTTTAAGGGATAAAGTTTTAGTGTGTCCAAAATAGATAATTCACCCTTCAGTGCGTTGCCTTCCCTATCCATTTGGATAAATCTGAATCATGCTGATGAATGTGTCAGAGGGTAATTATCATTCTATCTAATTGAGATAATAATCTTTTTTTTTCCTAGTGTGTTTCAAAGTGCAGCTATTCCTTTAAGGATATCCGTGAACTGATATATAATTACAGGATCTGCCCTCAGATCTCATTGGTGCAGAAGAGCAGTCAGTTTTCTTCAAGCCTTCTTTTAAGTTTGGCCATTACTAAAAAAACTCATGCTTTTTTTCCAGCATCAAAATGATCGTATTTACAATTATGCCCCTCCTTCCCCCCCCATATCTGAAAATCTTAACCTCCTTCAAGTCCTTCATTGAAATTCATGTTTGTTGTGGTGTGCTGTAAAAACTCATGCTCCCTGATGGTCATTTAGCCTCTGTTTCACCCTGTTCATGAGGCCACCTCCCCTTCTGCTCTCCTGCCATGCCTTGATGTAAATAAGTCTTTAAAAATGGGAGGCTGCCTTAGGGATCCCTGAGCAAGATCTTATCCGCTCATGAGCTATAGTCTAATAGCTCATTGCCTTAAAGGATACTTTTGTGTCCTCCTCATCTCCCCTCTTAGATATGTCCAAGCCTTGCAGATATTACCAATCAAACAATTCATGCCCCACTCCTGGGCTGTGCCCTGCTCCCAGGCTCAATCAATTTAGTGGGCTCTCTAGCCCTGTCTCTGCCCTGCAGTGGGTACTGGCCTCATTCTAGCCCCATCTCTAATCCTCTCTCTGCCCTTCTTCTGGGTTCTGGCCTTATTCCCAGGCCTATTACCCTCTTTGCCCTGTTCCAGAGCTGGATTAACCCTTCAGTGGGCCCTAGGGGAACAGACTCATGAACCCCTACTTAATACTGTATATTTATATTACTTTTTTCACTCAATAATTATAATATGTAAAATGAGCACAACTGAGCCCCTTCTTCACTTAGGGCCCTATGCATGCATCTAGTTTGCCTGTGCATTAATTTGGCCCTGCCCTGTTTCCAGGCTCTGGCCCTGCTCCCAGGCCTGCTGGACCTCCAGTCTTCCCCACTAGTCCTCCAGAGTTCTCCAGGGAAAGTCTACAATACTCTACACACCTGCCCTTCTTTTGGGCTCAAGTGTATCCCTGGTGTGAGTCAGAGCTGCTCTGCAGCCCTCCTGCTCAGGAGCTCTTTTATCTATGGCTTCCAGGGTGAGACTGCCTCACTCAGCTCAGGCCATGGGTTTATATACTAAGTCTGGCCTGCTTCCAGTCAGGTGCTTTCCCTTGAGTACCAGTTGAGCCCTGTCTGCAGCCTTTCTCCTCTTAAAGTAAGTTCCCTGCTTTATGCATATAGAAAAGGACTCCATGATAACGGGTGAGCAGGCACTGAGTTGTGATTTAGTGTAGATATTAAAATTACTGCAACCATTCTTAATACTGTATGTCTAGTCTGCTGAAACATGCTGCTCCATTGTCCACCCTTCCTAGATCCCACATTATTGTGGCCAGCCATGGATACGTACCTCAGCCAATATCAACCCATTGAGTACACCAGAAACCTGCTCAGAAAATGCCAATTATTTTTTCACAGGACAATTTCCAGTAAAAACAAAAAAATGAAAACCACCTATTTGAGCTTTAAAAACCCAGCAAAATGGGGCAAAACCCATGCTTTCCATAACCAGCTTCTGTAAAATAGTTTGTTAAAATACAAAACACATACTTCTACACAACATTCAACAATTTTCCCCAAAGGTTTTTCATTCTTAGTCTTTGTCAAAGCAGAATATTTTAATCAAATGAATATGTTCTATTAATGTGCTTATATTGGTCAAAAAGAAAAAATATGTTTTAATTAAAAAAAAATAAGTTAAGATGAGAAAATTCTAACTTGCAAGAGGAAGCAGCTTTGGGATAGATCCCAAGCTGTAACTTTTTGGCACTGGTATTTGACCATCAACTTCTGAATTATCCTGCGATCTTGCCTACACAGGGAAAGTTCATTTTCTTCTGTAGTATTTCATTGGCCTTAACACTCTTATGACACTGGTACTCCAGCTTATGGCCAAGTTAAGTGAAACTCAACTCAACTTGCCAAAGGAGTTATATGTTCTTCAAGGGCCTGTTCTTCTGTCAATGTGTGCATTGAGCTCCTGTGGATGTCAGCTGTAGGAAAAAGGAAGACTGCATATCTACAACCTCCTCAGAGAAGACACCAAATTGGTGCTACTTCTTTCAAAAGGACCTTGACATTTTGTTTTTAACCATGGTTCTTACTTTTAGATGCTGTAGGTGAACTTTTCTTTTGTTGCAAAAAGAGCCACAGGAAATAGCACAGTAGAACCTCATACAGCCTGTGTTAAATTACAGAGGAAAATATCTGAAAGAAGCATTAAATGAACATCACAGCCATTTAGAAAATCTTTCTTGCCCCCTCAAGTGAGCAAAATTAGACATAAATGGCACCATGTCACCTTGTTACTACAGAGAACAAAAGTTCCCTTAGGGAATAAGTTTCCCAAAAAAACCAACCTTAAGCTCAAAAAAAGAGATTTTCATACAGAAATTGGAACAGGTCTTAAATACTGTCTGGATTTAATGTTGCTTATTATAGATGAAACAATGAGGATGAAAGAGGAAATAATACAAGATAGACAGGTTTTTAAAGGTGATTTACTGACAAAAAGGAAATCCCTGAGATGAGGAATTTGTATGAATCCCAACGATAGTCAAACCTGGAAAAATTCCAAGAAGAGATAAAAACAGAAAATGAGCGAATTGCATAAGGGATAATAGAAACAGTAAGGGAAGGTAATGTGTATTTCTGGAATCAAAAGGACAAAAAGTATTACACAAAGGAAAATAAAGTCCAGCTCAAAACTAGAAACCAACCACCTGCTTCCCTGCAGTTATGATGAGAGAGTCCAAATACCAACCCTTAAAAAAAAAGGGGAAAAAAAATCAGTAAATCACCATGTGGCTAAAATAACAGGATCCTGGGAAGGAAACAATTTTCAAGTAATTAGTATATCAGATATCATTCTCACAGATTCATCAGTGCCTGTGTTTAGTGAGGGATTGTGGTTTTGTTCTGAAAAAAGTGGAAGGCACATAGCTTCCCAAGCTAAAGTATATGCACACATTTGATTAAAATTTGTATTGTATATTCCTGTTGCTGTGTGTCCTGCTCCTGCTTACAACAGTAGGACAAATATTTGTGGAGAGGCATGGGATGGGTTTGAGTCAGATCACGAGCTGCTTTGAGAAACTGTTTTTTAACAACAGCTGTTCTCTGTGACAAGCCAGTTTGCATTCAGTATAGGAAAGCTCCATGTAGTTAAAGAAGGGAGAAAGGGAATGAGAAGGGACCTTTTAAAATGATAGTAAGACACTTCTTTCCTCCATAGGAATTACAAAGGTAAAGAAATGTTATGCAATGGAGAAGTGGCGACCAAATCGAATGATAAAGAAGAACTGCATTATAGAGATGTTGTCCATATTAACAAGGCATTTCTGTTTTGAAATACTTAACAGCTTGGCCAATATGCAAATTAAATAAGAAACCAACAGCCTACTAATGGAGCCTTCAGATAGGGGAAATATATCATCCAACAATCACATGAATAAAAAGCTGAGCTTTGAACTCCAGAACAAGTTAACGAGGGCTGTTATCAATGATTTGCATAGAGATTTTGTCTCCTGGCTTATATCAGTTCTAACAAGAAGGCTGTAGCTAAAACCCGGTGTATCAGTTCGGAAACGTAGGCCTGGATGTCAAGTGTGCGTCTCCAATGTATCTCATTGTCAAGGGTTAGATAAAGTCCATCGCCAGTCCATTCCAAGCCCAGCTCAGACAATGTGTATGTAGAGATGAGTTCCCACAATTTACAAGATTGGAAATGATAAACAGGTTCCCGAGATGCATAAACAAAGAGAAGTGAAGGATGCAGCATAGGCATCTTAACAGGGTCTGACAAGTCATTTGGCTCCCAACGATCTTTATGCCAAGATAATGTCACCTGTGCTGTAATTAGTCCTTGAAAGGGTTACCCGGTAGCAATGCTACTTGAGGTGGTGCTCTTGTCCTCTCTCACTGCTATTTTTATTAAGGGCCTGGAGGCTATGGAAGGTCTTGATAGGCAAGTTCCTCTAACTTTGCTCCTGGGGTGACAATATCTCTAGAGCCATTCACTTGATTTATTCTCATAGAAGTCAAGATTTTTGTGGATTCTATATATAAAATGGAGATCTGACTCAGAGCACATAAATAGGATGTAATATAACAGAAAAGGGGTTCATTTTACCAGTGTTGGAGGAAAGATAATGGGAAAAGAGCTGGCATGCAAGAGAAACTTGATAATGGTTTGATTCTGAGTGAGGAATGTATATTAATAAGATTAAGATCCTACTAAACCAAATAAGTTTCAGACCTGATGCAATTTAAGTACTTTAAAAGATTTTTCAAAAGCGGGTAGGGAACGAAGAATCTTGAATTAACCACTTCTGACTTAAACAGAAGTTAATTAAAAAGTATGTTTAGAAGAAGTTCCTGAAAAAAAGGGTTTCACACAGCTGGTCACATGCTTATTTTCAGGATCCGAGCCCAACTGAGCAGTGACTCATTAAAGACAAAGTCCCAATGGACTAAAGAGGAAGTAGCTTTGATACGCATGATACATACAGCCAACCTCCCGTACACATGCTGCCTTGGACATGCTAATGGAGAACAGCATGGGGATACCCCTAAAAGGTCAAACCCTATACACAAGGTTTTCCCAAGATACAAAATGTTTGATACTGTGGGGCGACATTATGGAATTGCATCAGAGGGAGAAGCACTAGGAATACTACAGGGATATTTTTCATAACGTGGCTTACAGTTTGCCATCATCCAGCTATTAATCTTCATTTCCAGTGTAATGAGAAACATCTCTCGAGTAAAGTTCAGCTGTTAATGCCTTGTATTGTAACATCAATAAAACAATTGAACTTGGCGTTTCCAGATATGGGGGAGAGTAGGGGATATTTTGGAATCAACACATCTGGTGAATTATTGCCATGATGGGGTGTGCAGAATTGATGGGCTCAGAGCTGCTGTTTTGCCTCGGTTCTCTCCATCTCTTCATTATTTCATTAGCTACATTCCTTTCCCCATTCCCTCCATGTTAACTTTCCTTTTACTAGGCAGGGAGAGAAGTGCAGCATGCTGAAGCAGTTCTGCTCATTGTTTTGCTCGTTCCTTCTCCAGATGCTCTCAGGGGTCTCATCTGAGGACTATCAGTGGGAACGTATCTGTGAACTTCGGGTGTTTTGGCTGAGGCTCCTAATGTGCAGAAATAGACACAAGGGTTCCTCCATTTGATCAAACCTCAGCTCCTGCATTAACATGACTCTTCATTATAATAATGTGCTGCAGATAAAGGCACTTCTGCTTTAATTGCTTGCAAAAAAAAGTTGTTCTGCGGTAGTATCTTCAGAAAACATTTTCCCTGTGCATCATCATAATCCTCAAAGCTGCTGTCTTGGTAATAATCTTAGCAATTAAAAGAAAGTATTAGTGTTAATTAAACCTGCCATTCAAGCAGAAACGAGTCTTTCTTATCGAAGAGAGCTGGGTCTCATTTTGTCTGTTTGAGACGGAGGTTAAACACTCTTGTAGAGTAAATCTTTAATTAAGAAAGAAGATTTGGATTAGCTGATGAGGCAGGAAGAGACTGAAAGATCCCATAAAGCCGTTTGAGTGTGATTCATATGAAGAGAGAGATCTAAATATGGGAGCAGCTAATGAAAGCGAAAGACTGAAAGCTTATGGGTAGAAGAGATACAATGGGAATATTTTGGTAGCGTGGCGTGCTCTTAATCAGCCTACTTTCCTTCTTTCAAGTAACCAAAGTCTGGTTTGAAACTATGGAATTATCGAGACCCAACAGGAGGCAGGGCAGAGATGCACTTCATAGACTAACTAAATCAGAGATGCATAAGCTTGCATGAGACCGAGCTCACTTCATCGGATGCTGTGAAAGGGCATGTACAGAGCAATCTATCAAACACAGTGATTTGAACACAAGTAATAAAATAAGGATAAAGGAGTCACAAAAACTAATCCAGGTAAGGGGATAAGAATCTGTAGTCCCTGGGTAGACCATACTCTGGATGAGTTAGTGGTCTATAATTTTATTTGGAATTCCCCAGGCACCCGTAGACACTCCAGCGTGGTCTATTAAGCAGATGATCAGTGGTCCCATACCTAGGACTGCATCGGATTGTCCAGTAGGCACATCCTGGTACAGCTGATCCACTTGATTTGGAAACATCTATTTCTGGCTTTTTTCATACATCCTCATGTTTGCTGCATGGGCACCTGCAGGGGAGTTGTGAAGAGCAGCGCAGGGTGAATCTGTCTCTATGTTCCCAGTCATTTTGCCACGTGCTCAGTGGTTTCCATAGACCCAACATGGCCTGTGCTCCATTGCTCGGGGGGAGAGGAGCTGTGCGGAGATGGAAGGTGCTCTGTCCTGATGGACTCTTTGCAACTTTTAGCTGCTGGGTGCTAACAAGCCCCTGCTGAGCGTGTGTGAATCTCAGGTTTTCAGAGGCTTATAATTTGGCCACATCTGACTGGATTTTCCTGGGTGTGTTCACCCCAATCTCACTGCCAAATTTTCTTTCTCTAGCACTTGATGACAAAATTATTGCAAGCTATTTTTCTCATGTGAGCAAAACAAGGTCTTTCCCCCCACTTTCTAATCGCTTTTTCAGAAATGGCCAAAATTTTAAAAATGTGACCACGTGGCAACCACATGGAATGGAAAATTTAAGATTTTCCATTAGGAAAAATTTCTTTATGGTGAGGGTTGCCAAAATCTGAAATGGGCTTCCAAGGGAGGTGGTGCTCTCCCCTAACTTGGAGGTCTTTAAGAGAAGACTGGACAAGCACCTAGCAAGGGTCATATGATGACCCAGGGCAAGCGGGTTGGACTTGATGATCTACTGAGGTCCCTTCTGACCCTAAAAATCTATGAAATCTATGAAATCTAAGATTTAAGTTTGACCTGCTGATAAGCAACTAGAAATACGATGTTATGTAAGATAACTGTAAGGTAAGCTTAAGTATAAATGTCTTTACCTGTGCTGCCTATAAGAAACAATTATCAAGACAATCTCGGAATGAGATAATCTCTTAGGTGTCACCCAAGGGGTCTTCTGCCTAACTTTAGACTAACACAGCTAATTATCTCTCCTTCAAGACATTTCATCTTTGACCAAAGGTATGCAAGGGCATGGGTAGAGTTTAGGCACTATTTTTACTGCCTTCCATAAGCACGTCATAAATTAGGTTGAAGAACTAGAAAGCATTTTCTTTCTTCCAGAAGGATTTGCCCTTTTTAGAGAGGTATACAGTACTCTGCATATCATGTCAAAACTTGGTTTACAAATTCCTCAAATTTCCTTTTAAAATGAATGTTTCAGCTTGGGAGGAATAGTTTGCATGTTTATTATTTTAGAAATATTTCCCCTAGAACATTCTGCACTGGAAAAAAATGTGGTTAATTTAGTATGTTTACTGCTTGCTTCAAGAACTACTTGTCTTTATTTGCATCTTGGAGACAATGGCAATCCCGTGTGAGATGTGGTGTGGTAACTATTTTCACTGAGTAAGAGAGTAAACAGATTGTTAGGCCCATGGGATTGTCCACTTGGGATGTTAAGGGTCCTTTTCAGCCACATTGTTTACATGTTTACAAAAACCTGCACAACGATGTGTCATGAATGAGGCTAGAATAATAAATTGAAGTGGTCAAAACTAAAGAGGTGTGAATAGACCTCTGGAGCCTTCCTTGCTGGTTTTTCATGGGACACATCAAAGGCATACCTCAAGAAAACAGATGCTGATATCAAGAGCTGGGAGAAGCTGGCTGCTGGCTCCAATGGCGCCGCAATCTCAACCAAGCAGTAGTCCACTTCAAGGTAAATCGTCTTGCCTTTGAGGCAGAGAAGAGACAGCAAAGGAAGGGAAATAAGAGGAATCCCAGCCTGCAGCCTACTTTCCCCTGTGGAAAGACCTGCGATGTCTGCAGATGGATCCATGGCTCAGGAATTGGACTCTTGAGTCATTTCAAGACCTATCAATGAGCCATGATAGAGATCATCCTCAAATCAAGGGATTGCCACTGCCACCAAATTCCTTGGATGGCAATGAAGTTTCCCTGATAGTGCAGCACAAGGTAATCTTTCCAATGACTTTGAAAGAAGCTCTTACAGGTTTAACAATGCCAAATTTTGGACAGACAGGGTAGGATCTATCAAAAAGAAGAAAATTTAGGTGAAAGGGTTTTGCTTTCAGCAATGACCTTGACTGAGTTCTCTTTTTCTGACCACTATCTAGAGCTTTATTTTAATTTTCCATCACTATCGTTCATATTAAGCAGTGGATAGTTTTAAAAAGAAAAAAAAATGATTTGCTGGATATGAAAACCCAGCATTAACACTTTATTAGGAATTGAATTTTACTGAATTTAGGCTTCTTAAAAACATTCTGAAAAGAAGAGTGAGTGACCATTTCCCATAAGAGTTTAATGAGCACATCTATTCTAAACACTTTAAACTGTACAATGTGGATGAATAACATAGAGAGAGACATTGAATTTCTCTGGTATTTAGCTTAGGCTGTATCTGCTTCTTTCCAGACTTTTTTTGTACTCAAAAAAATGTCTAATATCTCTCCCAAATATACAACCAATCCAAGAAAAGATAGTCTCACACATACCTTACTTCTCTTATAACAAAGTGAAGCTGCTTTATAGTTCATCGTGATGTCTGTGTGGGAGAGTGAATCTTACTCCTAATTTAAGAATTGTTTTTTTCCTATGTGATTATTACTTCCTGGCATCATCAAATATACCAATGACCAATTTCTGATCTTTTCCTTTAATGAAAGGCTAGAATTTCCTGTTCTTTTAAAAAAAAGTATAAATGACTTCAATTCAGGAGACTGGTGAATTAGATGGCACTCTTACTTCTTTTTAAGATACAACTTTTTTCTCTAGACCACTCTCTCTTACAACCACGGGGCCATCAATCATGTAAAAGTTACCTGTCAAAATTACGTTAAATTAAGGCTTAAGCTTCTATCCCAACCCACATCCCTAGCTGCCAACGCAGCCCAGTGCTCCATCATCATCATCTGTCTGTAGAAACACTATGTAAACAAAAGCAAAGTGAAAGAATGGAAGGATTTTTGCTAGATGAGTCATTTTCAAGAACCATGAACCAATTAAACACTACGCCCAGATTTCTATTGCAGACTCTCATTGAATAGAAGTGGTTCATTTGATAAAGGATGGTGTTTGAGAAGTGCCAAGAGCAATTCAGGCAGTAAAATGATTTGTTACCCTGAAAAGTTTGTTTTCTAACTGATAGATGAATGGAATCAAATTCTTCCCCCCCCCCCCACACTGTACATAGACAGAAACTATTGTGATGGTGAATCCAGTTTGTTTGTAGCCTACAATAGTAATTCCCCATAGTTACAGAGTTCCTGCAATGGAAAATCGTCTCTTTCGTGTTAAAAAATAGGTGGTACATAGAGATGTAGTTATCAAAGGTTGGATTTTTCAAACCGTGCAGCATTGGCGCAACACTGTTGAAGTCAGGGGTAAAACACCCATTGAATACAACCAGAGATAGGCTAGTGATAAGAATTTTTGGAAAGCTCACTTTTTCCTTTTGTTATAGACATTTTGCATTTTTCATGAGCGTTTTGCAAAGAAGGTCTACTCTTATTCATGGCAGTAAAGTTGAACTGGAGCCAACAACCTCAAGACTCTTCTTGTGGCTAAGTCACCACTTATTTTAAACACCTTGGAAGTAGTCTACTGCTGGGTTACTTCAAGGAGGAACTCTGATTTTGGAAAATTTACATTGATACAAAACTGAGGTAAAGTGATGGTGAATTAGACATCATGTCATTGAAAAATTGCTCAGAACAATTTGGTCAGGCTGATGTGAGGTGTGATTTTTTTCCCCACAAGCTTTACTCTTTGGCAGGAAAGACAGGCCAACGCCAAATGTTTTAAAACAGTTCATGTACGCTGCTGCTTTCAGTAGCATAACTAGGGGTGGGCCCCTGGGCCACTTGCCCCATGAGCCATGGCTCAGGATTGACAGCCACCCCTGCTGTCATCTTGACCGCTTCCAGCCTGGCCACTCGGCTGGAAGTGCCCTCTCGGGAATGGCTTGCTACAATTCTGGCTTCTTCCACCAGTAGCTCTTCTACTCTGCAGTTACCAACATTGCATCAATGAAGCCAACTTGGTTTTAGGAACTGTAGGAAATGTCCCCATTGTGGACAAGTTTCATAGCGCTAAGGCACACTCCAACAGTTCTGCTGGTGACCTGTCTTCTGGCCTGGTGACCTCACTTCCAAATGCAATATCCGTTTCTGCAATTGAACCAGCATTGGGTTTGCAACCTCACTTGGAAGAGTTGTAACCCCCACACCTCCCCACACTTGAAGACATGGCCCCCCAGTTTGGGAGCTGCAGTCTTAACGAGACCCATCATTTCCTGCTGTATTAGTTTAAATCCAGAGTAACAAAAAGTCCATAATTGGAGAAGAGGTAGGAACAGGGACCGAGTGACTCAAACATTGCAAAGGTGATGATAAATGGGCAAAGGCAAACATGAACTGGAGAGCATGTCGTGAAGTCAAGGACACTCCCAGAACTAAAAGACCATTGATTCTGCCAAGTAGCTTTGTGGGCAGTGTGGTTGGACCACTTTTTAGATCTATGTCCTTTGTTTCCCTAAGTGTGGGACACAATAGCTTATGGGTGCTACAGAACTTTCCAGTTCACTTGGACTGGTTATAGCAAGCATGAAAAGATGAGAATAATAAGAGCTGCCGCAGCCTATTAGCACGGCATTCCATTTTAATTCTTATGCATACACAAAAGTTTCAAGGGCTGGTACATATGAGTGGCCTATTTTCTGCCGTTGTTTGCTCTGTTGTACACAAACACTAACTGATTATATTGCTAACAAAATGCAGAGGCTGCTCTGCTCTGGAGTTACTTTGTGCCACTGTCACGCATTCGACTATTACACAATATGCTTTGGAAGTGATGTGCAGAAATATGAAGTTCCACTTGGAGGTGAGTCCAAGCTGCAAAGTTCAATCCCTGATCCAGGCATGAGGCAGATGATTCCAAAGGCAGATCTGCCATGCTGATTTTACTCACTAAAATAAGACCCCTGCTGCACAATTCAGACAAGGACCTGAAATTTCCTAAAGTTTGGTGGTGTCTAAGTCTTGGTTTTGTGTCCCGGGTACATTTGTACAAGCTATCATTAAGTTGTCATCTCCCTAGGATCAAACTGGCAAATCCTATATTTATTCAACAGAGAGAAATACTTAAACAGCAAAGCTAACTATGAGTCTGCCTTTTTCTGCCTCAACCTTTCACACTGCATACAGGAATCCGTGCTTCCAAGTCTGCCAGGGCTGTGTACTGAAATGGGTTCTGCGGAAGTGGGATAGTCAGGGTCCGCCTGCACTATACAGAAGTAAGGGAGATTGGGAGGCTTGCCAGCTCCCAGCGGGAACAGCATGGTCCAGTATAGTCCTGAGAATTGGCATGCTAGCATCACTATCTGCAGTACAGTCTTATAGTCATTCTGTGCTTCTTTTCTTTCTTTGGGTTGCATGATGACACTACTGTCTAGGAACTCTGGAGTCAGGGCACCCTAAACAGATAAATAACCACAAGGCCATCCCTCTCCTGAAAGAGCCCTCAGTACACATGGCAGCCAGAATGCATTCTATTCTGTCCCTTTGGCTACTTGTCACTCAGCTGTCTACCGGCTAAAGTCATTTATAATGAAAGAGTTTTTACTTCGCCAGCCAAGGAAGGAGGGGAATTGTGGGCAGCACGCCCAAGCCAGAGAATCATAGAATTACAGAAAATGGGGGTTGGATTAGACCTCAGGAGGTCATCTAGTTCAACCCCCTGCTCAAAGCAGAACCATCCCTCAACTAGATCATCCCATCCAAGGCTTTGTTTAGCTGGGTCTTACAAACCTCCAAGGATGGAAACTCTACAACCTCCCTGGGTAACCTGTTCCAGTGCTTCACTACCTTTCTAGTAAAAAAGTTCTTCCTAACATGTAACCTAAACTTCCCTTGCTTCATCTTGATAACATCGTTCCTTGTTCTGCATCTGCCACCACTGAGAACAGTCCAGCTCCATCCTCTTTGGAACCTCCCTTCAGGTAGTTGAAGGCTGCTATTAAATCCCTCCTGATTGGGTGTGTCTCTATGTGCGTTAGATTTGGGAGCAGTTTACTTGTGAGTTAACTACTCGTGAGTTAACTACTCATGAGTAAATGCTTCTGGGCAGGTGTCTATACATGCAGGGAAGTGGGAGCAGATTTGCTGCTAATGGCAGCAAACTGTTTCTGTTTCCTGGAGCCCTGCAATGGGCCCCTGCCACCATCAGGGGGAGCTCTATGCTAGCCCTTGGGCTGGCAGGGAGCACTGGCCCAAGAGACAGCTGTCTCCTTGTTGGGGCTGAAACATTGCTCCCTGCCCCTGGGGGGCAGCCTGCTGCCAGGGCAAGGACAATGTCCCTCCTCTCCAGCAGCAGAGAGTTCCTGGCCCCTGCTCCCCACTTGGGAGTGAGCCCCAGCCCAGCCAGGGGTGGGGTTCTCCGCCCAGCCAGGGGTCGCTAATAGCTCCCCCCCCCAGTGGATGGGGCTGGGACCTGCCCCACCCCTGCAGCTCTTTCCAAGCCCTGCACCTCACTTGTCCAATCAGGGCATGGGACTAAGACCGGCCCCTGACTGGGATAGTTCCCGACCCCACTCCATAATTGTTCCCTGCTCTGTGATTGTGGAGCTGGGTGGAAAACAAATTCCCCAGCCCCCACCAACAGGGAGCTTCCAGCAGCAGCCCTGTGACCATGGAGCTGGTGCTGGGAAATAAGGATCTCCCAGCCCCTGCTCCCCAGTTGCAATCTCAGCATGGGTGGCTTAGAGCTCCCTGATGCCAGGGTAGGAGGGGCATAGTTCCCACCTGGGCTCTGGTGGCAGAGTCTGCCCTGGCAGCAGGCAGCTCTCAGGGGCAGGGAGCAATCTCCCACCCACTGGTGGCCTGAATGTAATCCAGATGCTCCTGGTCAGGTGTCTACATGAGTGCTACTATGCAGTAACTAACCACAAGTAATTTGCTACTTGTACTTGCAGGTAGCAAACTTACCCACAATTAGTGAGGTTTACTGCGCAGTAAGCATGTGCACATGCATGTGCGTCTATGTGTGCACATGATTACTGTGCAGTAAACTATGCTACTTTGCAGTAAAGCATCTCATGTAGATGCACCCAGTCTTCTCTTCTCTAAATTAAATAAGCCCAGTTTCCTCAGCCTCTCCTCATAAATCATGTGTCCCAGCCTCTTTAGCATTTTCATTGCCCACTGCTGGGCTCTCTCCAATTTGTCCACATCCTTTCTGTTGTAGGGGGCCCAAAACTGGACACAGGACTCCATTTGTGGCCTTACCAGTGAAGGGAATAATTACTTCCTTTGATCTGCTGGCAATGCTCCTACTAATGCAGCCAAGTATGCCACTAGCCTTCTTTTGCAGGAAGAGCAACTGTTGGCTCATATTCAGCTTGCTGTAAACCCCAGGTCCTTTTCTGCAGAGCTGCTGCTTAACTAGGCAATCCCCAGCCAGTACCGGTGCATGGGATTGTTCTGTCCTAAGTGCAGAACTTTGCACTTTTCCTTACTGAACCTCATGAGATTTCTTTTGGCCCAATCCTCCAATTTGTCTTGGTGACTGAATCCTAGCCCTACCCTCCAGTGTATCTACTACACCCCCCACCCCCAGCTTGGTGTCATCTGCAAACTTGCTGAGGGTGCACTACATCCCATCTTCCAGGTTGTTGATGAAGATATTGAACAAAACCAGCCCTAGGACTGACCCCTGGGGCAGTCCACTTAATACCAGCAGGCATTGAGAGAGACTAGGAGCAGAGGAAAAAGAGGTGGACACCTCCTCAGGCCTGCCTTACTGTCAGTTCAAGTAATCAGGGCCCAGATGTAAGCTGAATGTAAGCTGTTTCCTATCTGGTGAAGGCTGGGAGCCAGTCTAGTGGGGGCCTCAATTAGTCACTTATTGGTCTACTACACACATGTTTTGCTTCCTTTTGCTCTCAAGTAGAGCATTCTCTTTGATAATTGTTTTTGCCACATCTGTGTTTAGTTTAACGCCCAGCTGAGAGGTATGTGCTCTTGAATGGACACGGGGCATCCCTGTCCTGAGGCTTGCTATCTGTTATTTTCATTAGCATCTCAGTTGTGTTTGGGAGAAAAAAAAGTCACTGTCAAAAATACCATGTGCCCAGCTAGAGCATGTCCTTATATTGCATAACTTATCAGCAGCTCTTTCTTTTTTTCTAAGAACGCTTTACTTTACTGGAACTGTCAAGCACAGTGCAGTAAACCTGCTGGATTTAACTTGTCACAGAAAGGAAAGCACAATGTGATATCTGCAGATCAGCTTCTAGGGAACATACCATGAAGGTGGCAAGAACCCATTAGACCTGCTTCTGTTTTATTCCAGGACACCTTTGGCTACTCTTCACTACCATTGTAACTCCTACTACGCCTGGAAGCATGAAGGCCTCTGTACCTCCCGCTGCCCGTAGTTGGCATTTTACACCTTCTTAGTTTGTTTTCATTCTCAATTTGCATGCCGTTTTTGTTGTTGGTTTTTTAGCCTTACGTGGATCTTGGCTTTAAAGACAGTGCCCCCCCCCCCCCCAACCCCTTCATAAACAAAA
>NW_017729000.1:10843099-10871951 GCF_001723915.1 Gavialis gangeticus | reverse complement strand
GCCCCCCCCCCCCCCAAAGCCTTCATGAACCAAGAATGTTTCATTCTACCTGGAGGAACATAAGAAAACAGGAGAGAAGGGCTTCTGAAACAGTAACACAGTCTAGATGCATGTCTGTTACCTCAAGGCATAGGTAGGCCTGTTTTCTAGACCTCCAGCCTCGGGAATCTGGGTCTCAGTTTCTTCCTCTGCAATTTCTGCTGCATTGTCGTCCTTGCCCACCCGCTGTCCTGGAGTGTATAGGTCCTGAGGATTTTGAATCTCTTCTTGTTGCAGGCGGAGGCATTCTTAGAGATTTCTTAGAGATTTGGTGTGCAAGTCCAATCTAGCACACCTCACAGCAAAGTGCTCCTGCAGTTTGAACATTTGTTGAGGGGACATAAGATTAATTTCCCCCTCTGGGTATGCATTGCCAGACAATGTTGCTAGTGAATCTGCTGTGTGCACAATAACCCATGCAATAACTGCTCATTGTGGCTCCAAATCTGCAAGAGAGAAGGGACACTGAGATAAGATATAAATAATACCCACATTTATGTAACTTGGGTTAACTGATATAACTTAGTACATCAATAGCTATCACAATATTTCCCTGTAAGGCAGTCGCTAGCAGCAACAAGACTCTGTTGACTAGCAAACTCCTGCACCTTCTGCTGAGTAGTTATTTCCTGTTGTGCAGCCAGGTTTCACATCCATTATCTCAAGAGTTCAGTATCTGCACATTAAAGAGCACCGAAGAGTCGTTGAGACCCAAGATCAATAAGAAGATCAAAGCCAAGAACACACATGTTAGGCCAGTCAGTTATGTTACCATTACTGCACAGCCGTACTCCATTAAGCCATGACGTTTTGTCTCCGTCCGGTTAAGATGCAAGCACTACCTCCTACAAAGAAAATGAGCTGAGAAACAAAACAAAATGCCACCATTCAATACAAGCATCAGGGAAGTGTAGCTGGAAAAAAGATAAGAACTAAATAACAGGTGCTCTTTGAGTGGACCTTTTGTACAGTTGCATTTGCAGAGCACAAAGGAACACATTTCCTGAGGCTCTAAGTAGTCTACCATTAATTTAAAAAACACACAATTTGTACACAAGTCTACCTAAAGTAACACAGTGAGCTCAGGACAAGGGCCCCCACATAAATAATCAACCCAACGGGCATTTTCATATAGAGGCAGGAGGTCATTAATAGTGATATGATTTGGATCACAATAAAAATAATTAAATGTACCCAAGCTAATTTCAAGCAAAACTTTTGAAATAATTTTGCGTTGTGAACCCCATGCACAAAAAACAGAATAAGACTTACCACCTTGATCGTGTGTTATATGATGTCAGAGCTGGATGCAAGTCATTACTTTCCATGACTGACAGCATGGTACGTGAACTAAATGTGCTTCTGCACCAGGGGAGCTTCCAAAATGGGTAGGTTAAGGTTCATACTGACATATGGAAGAAAAGGAAATCATGACAAGGATCAGATCTGGAGCTAATGTGTGACTTTACCTCTCCATTGATACTGCCCAGGTGACACACACAAATAGAGACTCTGGCCCATATATATCGGTTTATAGACATAGATAATATCCGAGCAGCCAGGCAGGATTTCTGATCAGAGCAAGGATATTTCATGTTAGACATCCAGAGTTTGGAAAGCACTGATTAGCTTGTTGCTACTGCGCAGTAAGGTCAGAAACAACCCATAGGGTGCCAGGACCACGTTGTTTAGCAAGTACTAAATGACGGCTCAGTAACAATTGGGCAGTCAGGCACACATGCATATAGATTCACCCAGTGACACTTAAGCATAATGTAAGTGTGTTACTTCTGAGAAATCCCAGTTCCCTATATCACATAGGTAACTGTAATTCAACACTAATCAGAGTTGAAACTTTTCATTAAAAGAAGAAAACAATGCTTTTTCTCCATTGTAACAAATTAAAACCATTGTATATTCCACCCTAGGTCTCAAATGTTGAGAAACTATTTGGTAAATGACATTTTCCAGCTCAGTTTCTCTAGACTTGAAAGGGCTTGGATGTCATGGTAGGAAATTCATCCCACAAAATGGCCTATTTTTGAAACATTAGGAGCTAGACTGTGGCAAGGATGCCTTGCAACATTGGTTTTGTCCAGGCATTGAGCCAGCCTTAGGGAAATGCACAGGCCTAACATCATTACTAGGCCCTTTGCCTTTATAACTTGCACAAGCTTCTTCCACTCATCTTGGGTGCAGGTGGTCATGATTCAAGACCTTTGTTAGCTGCCTTGGGATTTAAGTGCTGTTCTACACTGAAGCCAGCATGCTTTGGTTCAAATATGAGGTATGGACATCAGCCTGTCCACACACTTCTAGCCTACTGGTTTGGAGATTTGAAGGAGTCACCTCTGCACAGGGACCCACACGAAGATGATGACTCCTTGTGCCCTGTTCCCTTCCATGAGAAATGTATATATGCAGAACAGACCAAGGCCAACATTTCCAAATCTTATAAGGTTTATCTCGAGACGATAACATCTGGATATGGGAGCCCAGTATTATATACATGGGTTTGAAATAATTGTGTCCTCTCTTTACTCAGTAATCTTTCTTTTGATATTCAAAAGTGTCTCTATTTCATTTAATACCTCATTCATCTTATGAGACTTCCCTCTTTCACAAAACCCGGTGAAATCAAGAAGGGCCCTTATTCCCTTGTGGTGGTGGTTGTTGCTGTAGGCACAGAAAAGAAGTGGCTTCCCTAGGGTTACATAAAATATCAGTAGTAGAACAGGAGATGTGACCTCAGTCTACCAAGTCCTAAGCCAGTGCCCCAATGACTGGACTTACCCTTCTCTTCCTTGAGTTTTCCTTCCATAAGGCAAAGCACTACTGTGTTTTTATCTTACTCAAGCTGTTTATTCCCTTATCATAGTCATAAAGGTATATTGAGTGCCTCATATTTGTCATCGTAAGACTTTTATCATTTTTTTCTAAGGATAACTGAAGTGGAGGCATCCAATACAGGCTCCAATGACCAGAAAAGCAGATGTGTAAACAACCCAAATAAGAAAATCTTTGTGGGCTGGATCACTGCCTCTCATTGCAAACCCTTCATGGACTTTCCCATACATGGTTGAGATTAGATAATACATCTTGGGTATGGAGAGATGTTTCACCACTGGTTGGAGCTAGAGGGTCGCTTATTCCCCCCCATAACCCGCAAGACGTGTGTCTCATTTCCTCTGCAGAAGGGAGCTGCTGGCCAGAAAGGATCCCAAGATGGTCCCACTGGAAGAAGGCTCATTAAACCTGATTGCTAGCTGACAGAGCACCAGTCCAATCCAGTGTATGTGGGTGGCTGATTTTGCATTCTGGTTTCTCAGCAGAAACATTTTTTATAGGGAAAAAAATTGTGAATTTGTTTTTAGGCGCAGATCTTCTGGGCCAAGCTGAAGAGGGAAATGAATTTTTAGAGCCTCCTTATACATGCCTGGAAATAGGTGGTTGTAATGGAAATGGTGACAGACTTCTAGGCTTCTTTCTCACTGCAGCACTAATAGCAACACTGTGGTTGATTATGCTGAATGGAAGTCTCTGGGGAACCTTGGATTAGCACTGAAGGGGCCTTTGAAGCCAAAAATGTTGTAATAGTGAGAAGTGTGTTTGAAAGGTCGCCTATCAGCTTCTTTGCAAGTGCCATGGATTTATGAAAAACAGATACAAAGCACTGTCAGGCTTCTTTGAGCAAAAATGTCGCAGTTATTCATTAAAATATGGAGGCTATTTTATAAAATTTGTATACAGGGGACACAGGAGGAGCAACAGCTTTTGTTGAGGCTATGTAGCCATTTCCATTCTGTCTATTTTCAGATGGCCATACCTGTATGAAATGTCTAGTATTTGAAGAAAAATATCCCGGCTTGGAGCTAATTCATCAACCAATAGAAAGGGTGAAATTCAAGGGTGGGTAGAAGGAACAACACGGCATTTGGAGGTCTCAGATCAAGTGAGACTTACATTTTGCTTAGGCCTTGCCTTGACTTACTCCACAGCTGTGAATTCCACTTCAGGAGAGCAAACATGTCCGTTCCTCACATGTTAAATCTCTTTTTGAGCTGCAGCAAAGCAGCTAGGAGCAGAAAGTTGAAGTCTGATGTAGAAATAGCCCCACTGAGAAGTGCTCTTAAGGGCTGTAGGAAAGGACTTCTTTAGCCTTTTGGGGCTAGTTTACAGAGCAGAGTCCATGTTTATTTAAAAGTAGGAAT
The DNA here is from genome assembly GCF_001723915.1 of Gavialis gangeticus. NCBI lineage: Eukaryota > Metazoa > Chordata > Crocodylia > Gavialidae > Gavialis > Gavialis gangeticus. The sequence goes on along the minus strand of NW_017729000.1, from coordinate 10,867,701 downwards.
AAATCTCTATTGCTCTTTCAAGTAAGAGTTACATGGCTCATTTTGAAAAGGTAAAGAATAAAGAAAGAAGAATGCCTTGCAGGGGGTTTTAAAGGAGCAGGGTAGAACCAGCGTACAGCAACATTTCAAAACCCTGTATTTAAATTCCTTTTTCAAGGAATGTGCTGAAGCCTGTAATTATGTCAATAAAGAAAATAGCAGTTGGAAGGGAGCACAGTCACTAAATATCCCAGGAGTGAGTAAGGAGACACAGCTGACATTTGAAAAAAGGCAAATGTTAATGCTTCTCTTTGGCCAGGATGCTTCTGTGATGGAAAGAACCTTGTTTGTGGATTAGGAGCTTTGGGTAACTCGGAGCAGACAGGAAATCAAATTTTGCTCCAGCCTTTACAAACCCGGCTCTCGTTGACAATAATGGGAGCCATGTGTAAGGAAAATTCTTGGTCCAAACCAACTAAAAACTCTAAAAAGCAATTGTCTGATTGAAGTATGTATTTGAAAAACACCGCAGGCCCTTCCATAATGCCAGTCTGCTACCAAGGTGTTTTCTTGAAACTTTCCTCTTTTCAGTCCATGTCAAACTCGAGTTTCTAGGTGAACTGTTGTTGTAAAATGACATTGCCATACTACAACATTTTATACAACATATTAATATCTTCCTGGGTGCCTTGGGGACTCTTGTCCAAAATCCTGAAGGATCACCTCCACAGCACAGACATATTTATCAGGATCTAGAGTCGCCAGAAAGGTGTCATTTTGAAAACATTGTCCGTTCTGCAACCACACCTTGTCTGCTAAGGGCTTGACTGATCTTGTGCTCAAAATGAAGGGTTGCCAACTCGTAGACAGTGATAGAAATCTGTAAGATTGTGATACAAATTGATTATTAATTCTAAGTGAAGGACAATTCACGGTTCATGTCTGGCTAGACCTACAATTACTGACTGTTGTCCTTTATTTTTAATCCCAAATCATCTACTTATTAAGAAGTCAAAATAATTCCATTCAGAGCTTTTCTGTGCTTTTGTAGGACTAGGTCATGCAAGTTGACCTTGTCAGGAGCAAGGAGCTGTGTGTAGTATTACTATCCCAAATAGAGGACTGAAGGATGGCATGTGGCATTCAATGGGGTACAGGTGGATGATATGCACAGCCACCCACTTCATAGAGGATAGCAGACTTCCTGTTGCATGGCCACCCTGGGAAGGGACAGGTCCATACAGCTTCACTTCCCCCTGAAATCCTTTGGTATTTTCCCAAGGAATCTCCTTATTCCCAGTATCTCATGATGCGCCAATGCACAATTTGACCCTTTGGAGGGAAGAGACTGGGTTCCTGAAAATTAAATAGGACAGTACATGCCAAATAACATTAGTGTACCTGGAAATGCGAGAAGAGGAAAATAGCTGAAATATGCAGCAGATACTGCGGTAATGAGGATCATTTTATAACTGAAAAGGCAAGATAAAAATGAAGGCATGTTTCAGAGCTGTAACACAATAAATTACAGTGCTTCAGGTAAGCGAAAACATTTCAAAGAGAAACTAACTGATATTCTGACGGGCCTTTTCATCCATATGCATATAACCAGGGGAAAAAATGCTACACAAAGCAGACTAGCAATGGTGGCCTTTTGCTTTAATTAAAAGGTGTTCCCCCCCCAAAAAATTAAGAACATAATTTTAGAAACAGAAAATTGTTTCTCAGAAGTTGTGAAAGGGAGGCTACGTGACATTTGGACTCATGGCTCTAGTTTTCATTATAATTTCAACAACCTCTACTTTCCTGTAAACTCTGCTTTTAACATGTTCTAATTTTGGGTCCAGCCTGACCCCAGACCTGCCCTCCCAGAGTGACTTTGCTCTGGTATTTTGTTATGCTTCTTCCATGTTTAACATCAAATGTGATGGATTACCTGAAAGTAACAGAGGCAGCATGCAGATATCACAAACAACTGGGTATTTCTTTGGGTTCGACCGCCTATACTCGATATCTGTCTAACAGTTTCTCTCTGTAATAGGAAGAGCACTGAAGGTTTGTAAAGGGGCAAGTCCTGCCACTTCTCTTCTGTGCCACTTCAGAGATCTGAATGTCATGGAATCGGTCCAGTTCCAGTGTTTTCAACTTTATATCCACGGAAAGCTTTTCGGTGTTGCTGGTTATGTATGTGAAGGATGAAGTTTAACTCTTAAGTGCCTTCTAGGTACATAACGTAGCAGCCATAAAAGCACTGAGCATGTAGATTTATGGATGCATCTGTTTGAGAGAAAATGTTCTGGTGGTCAAGAGCATTGGGGTCCACTACTAGCGCTGGTGTTGACCTGTGTGTTCATAGCTAAGACACTTGCACTTCTTTTCTGCTTAAGTTCCCCTTCTAGGAAACAGGAATAACCATACTTCCTTCCTCCTACTCTCGGTCTTGTTTGCTCACATTGTCTGGAACAAGAATACCTTCTTGTTGGACATAGAAACAGCTTACTGGGTAGAGGAACATCAAAAGGGCAGGACTTTACCTTATTTGAGCGGCTCCTTGTCAGCTGCATGCATTCATGCTCTTACGCTCTGGTAAGTGGAAGTTAGTTAACCCACAGTATTTTAGCCCTCTACCCTTTCTGTGTATTTGTACAGGGCGTAGCACAATGCATCTCTCAGCTTCGCTGTTAGCCTGGTTGCTAATAAATCATAATGAATTGCTCATCACTGAATTAAGTAGAGGACTTGAGAAGTGGAATGGAAGTCTTATCAGCTCTCATATGAACTGGTGCAGCATTCAGCCCTTCACCGCAACACCTTCTCTCCTAAATTCTGTTTGGGCCTTTGGGTGAAATCGGTATTCACCAAAATACTTTGCCTGATTAAGACCCCACGTTCCCTCGCCCCTCTCCTCTGAAGAGTTTTCAGTGTCTTGTGATGTTGTAGCCCCACACTTGTTAATTCTCCAAAATGCCCAACAAAGGAACCAGCAAGGGAGCCTTGTCATTTCTGTTGCCTGGGGAAGAAAGTAGGGCAAATGCTGTGGCTGGGAAATGAAATCTTTTAGGATCCCTTCATGCCTCGTGAAGAAGAAAAAAAAACAAGAACAAAGAGGACAGAACCACAATGATTTTGAAAGGAGCAAATATAACAGGCACACTTGTACCTCCACTTGAAGTCAAGAGCAAAGCTCCCATTGAGGTCAACAGGAGCAGGATCAGACTTTTACATTGGCGTGGCTCAGAATAAACCAGGGCAAATCAAAGCTGGGCTTTAAGCCATTCAGTAGCTGCTGGTTTTTGTTTTCAGGGCACCTGGTAGAGGTATGCGAAGTAAGCTGTATTTGATTCAGATTCAGCCTGAATCAGGGATAATGATTTGATTAATTGATTCAGATCGCTGTCCCTGATTCAATTCAGCCAAATCCGAATCTGAAGATTCGCTGCTGATTCGCAGAATCAGAAATTCAGACACAGAGACAGTTTTAAAAGTGTTTTCTACATACCTTGAGATAGCAGCACGGCTCATGATTGCTACAGTGCTGGGGTGCATGGAGCATCCCACAGGAGGGGTGGGGGGGGGCTTCCACGTGCTCGGCGGCAAGCCCAGAAGTGGACTGGCAGTACGTCCGGTCCACTTTCAGGTCTGCCAGGGAGCACGCTGAGAGGTCCCCCTGGCTGCCCCCTTGGCTCTGTGATTGTCTACAGGGGAACCCTGGGTGCCCCCCCAGACCAAGAAGGCACCAGTCACCAAGCCACAGAGATATGTCGGGGGGTGGGAGGGGAGTGCTGGCCATGCACTCCCTGGCAGACCTGGAAGTGGACCGGAAGTGTTTCTAGTCCACTTCCGGGTCTGCTGCTGAGTGCACTGGGGAACCCCGCATGCTTCTGTGGGATACTCTGTCCACCCCAGCTTCGCAGCAATCATGAGCACCCCCTGCTACCTACAGATATGTAGAAAAAACGTTTAAAGCTGTCTCTATGTCCGAATTTTTCTGAATCTCTCTGAATCGATTTGGAGGGTTCTGATTCAATTCGGAGAGATTAAAGTGTCCTCTGATTCAATTCATATTTGCAGATTCGGCCACCGAATCGGGCCATATCGCCACCGAATCGAATCAGGAACTGAAGCTTCACACGGCCGTAACACCTGGGTCTTGTTTATGTGACCATATATAACCACTGCACGTTTTCACCGACTTCTTCCCCTTCGTGGGCAAAAGTTCTAGAGATCCCATCCTTCATGCAGCTTTGGAAGTTGCTATTTCTCCTCTCTCGCTTTCTTTTTATTCATGTAACATTTTATTGAACCTAAATGTCATCTCATTTGTATTCTTGGAGCTGAATTCATTCTGATCCCAGAGCTGTTGTTTGATGCGTAAAGCATATATTTTGAATTAGTTAAATTACATTTCTCTCCCTTGTACCTGACCTTCAATTGCAAAGTGTATATAAGCGCTCCAAAAGACAGCCCAATAAGCCAATGTCTAAAGTATAAATTAGCCATATTTAATAGAGAAAAAGCAGATATTAGAAAGATAGGACTTTTAAATAACTACAGACTGCAAGTCAAAATTAATACATTTGTTTTGCTGGCATATACATACACCGGGGTTTTAAAAGGCTAGTTGCTATGGTAACTCCTGCATTACATGGTCCATATGTTGATTCTGAGAGCTTTTTCTTAATGGAAAATTACACCCATGAACATAGATAACATTTGTAAATCTCTCAGAAAAGCAACATTTTTGCTTTTCTTTCTAAATGTCATCAGCTGTGTGTCTGATGCCTTTGAAGTTAGATTTTCCCGTAGTCAATTTACCAAATAAGAGAAAAGAGTTAAATCTAAACCTTGCCTTTTTTAAAAATTTGTTCAGGGTTTGATGAAAGCACACGTTCCTTCTGTACCCTCTGATACATTAATGCACCACACCTGACCCAGGCACCTGACACCTGGGTAAACATTTTGCAATATTTACATTTCACCCTTTCCCACTGCAGCGGAAAGCTTTGAAATCAAGTGGTAGCAATACAGGGCTGAATCCAGAGCCAACTGAAGACAATAGATACATTGGCTGTAGGGCGAGCAAAATTTTTGCACAGACCACATTTCCTATTATTTTTCACATATATACCAGCCTGCTTTGTCAGATGCTAGGAATCTGATGAAGTAGGTTGTTGTATATGAAAGTCCACATTTCTCTGAACCAGTCAGTCTCTAAGGGCACTCGTACACATGACGAAAATTGCTCATTTTTGTGGTTGAATTGTGTCATGGTGTACATGTACAGGTTTCTTTTTAATGTGTTATATTGCAAACTGAACCACATCCGCATGTAGTTTAGTTTGCAATGTAGCTATTTCAAATCTTGCAGCCTTCTGACAACTGGTCCCCCGGGGTGGGAGAGGCAGGCTGAAGGCAGAAGCAGTGAGGGGCCCAATCATTTTTCTTCTTTTTTTTTCCCCCCCTGTGGAGCCTGCCCACATCTCCTGCAGCCTGGGGGCAAGCTGCTGGCAGACCAAGTGGCCCCTGAGCTGCAGGAGCCCTGGTCCTTCCTTCCACAGCAGTGTCACCCCCCCAGGGCTACCTGGGCAGGCAGCTAGGAGGTGGGTGCTGCCCCAGCTTTGGCTCAGGGAACAGTTGGATAGGGCTGGGTGCTACCTCTGAGTTGGGGCAGCACCTGTTCACTGGCTGCCTGCCTGGGCAGCCCCCAGGGGTGCCACCACCAAAGAAGGACCAAGGCCCCCTGCATCTCAGGGGCCTCTGGCAGTTTGCACCCCAGCTGCAGGCAGGCTTTATGAAAAAAAAAAGGATTGGGTCCTTTGCCACTTTTTTTTTTCCAGGTGACCCTGGGGCAGCTCAGGGAAATGGCAGGAGGGTGACTGGGTGTGTTGGTGGCTGGAGAAGATGGCAGGGCAGCGCAGACAATGCTGGGAGCCCCAGAGAGCTTGGTGAAGTGTTGGATCTGGCAGGAACTACCTCCAAGCTGGGGAAGCACCCACCCACTTGCTGTCACCCAGGCAGCCCCGGGAGGTGCCACCACCATGGAGAGGAGCAGGCCCCCCCACATATCAGGGACTGTGTGGCCCACTGGCAGCTTGCATGGACAAACTCCACTGGGAAAAGAAGTAGCAAGGGACCCAATCTGTTTGTTTTTTTTTCATGGGGCCTGTCCGCCCCTCCTGTGGCCAGGGGGGTGCCCCCCAGGGCTGCCTGGGTGAGCAGCTAGTAGGCAGGCGCTGCCCCAGCTCAGAAGCAGCACCCAGCCCAATCCAACTGTTCCCTGAAACCAAGCTGGGGCAGCATCCACCCACCAGCAGCCCTCCCAGGTGGCTCCAGGGGGTGCTGCCACTGCAGGGGGAAGGACCAGAGCCCCCCCACAGCTCAGGGGTCACCTGGCCCACTGGCAGCTCACTCCCTGGGCACAGGAAATGCAACAGTGATGGAAACTCCTAAATTGAAATGATGGATTTTTAATCATCACAATTAAACCCCACCATTCCAGTTTAGGGGACTAAACCCCCGGAGCATGTGCAAGTGCCCTAAGGTGCTACCTTGTCCTCTCTATTAAAGCTAGGTAAGCAACAACGGTAAAGAAAAGACTGCACAAATCCTGGATCCAGACCTTCACTAAGCTCATGAGTGTTTGGCTCTGGGCTGTATGCTCCTAAATCAATGTAGGTGCCTAATCTTGTAATTGCTTGCTCTTACTAGAAAATCATGTCATGTTTCTGCAGGTAACAGAATTCCTTGCATTCCTACAAATGCAGATTGAGAGAGGATGCTTTTAGAGCTATTTTGATGAAGTTTGGGGTCCATGCCTTTTTGATCATTTCTCAAAATGGAAGAAGAAAGGAGATTGTTGGGCCTCTGGACTAGGAGAGCTGCGTTCAACTCCCCTTTGTACCTAATTCAGTATGCTTTGTTCTGAATGAGGGACATAAAGACACTTCAAAAGTCACAGTGAAATACAACTGTTGTCCGGAAGCTCTAGTCATTGTAATTAATTAATAAATATGCTTATATGTATTAATGGGCTGATACAATATAAGTCAGATACTCAGGTGGGTCTGAGTTAGACTCAGCACAACTGCTGGGACATAGATGGCTTTCTGCTGCCTTGGTGCACCCTGGCATGTTGGCTTAGCAAAGTAGTGCAGCAGTGAACTAAATTCTGATGGTTTCCGAATTTTTTGTGCTTGGCTTTGCACCCTAGTTCTCTACCTATGGTATTTTTGGAGGGGGTAGGAAGGAAATTGGGGGGAAAAAACAAATGATGTTTTTTATATGTTATTGGAATAAGTTGACCTCCTGCCTGGGTTGCAGTCAGATTTTAAACCCTGGGTGTTGGAATCCGTACCACAGACTTCGACCACGGCAGCTAAAGGGCCTTTAGCCAAGGGCCATACCGGGCTCTAGCCCTCCAGTGTGTCCACACATGAGTTACCTGTGGTGTTAGCAGGTACAACAAGTATTGTTGAATGCTAGGGAGACATGCAACCATACACAATATTAATCTCATTCCTGTGGAGTTTCACTGGGGTGGGGATTTAACTTGATGTCTCTAACCCTCACTAAAAATCCAGAGCCACTTCAATAACATTTATTTTGCACCTTATTTTCCCAGCCATTCTTATTAAAGACTGCAGCCTGGCAGCTACTGCTCAGATACTTGAGAGGAGCTGTGAATGCTGGCTTCTCAGAAGTCTTTCTCTGTGTGTTGCACAGTTGTGTTTCTGTTTCGCACTTGGAAAGTCTGACACCTTAGCAGCATAAAGTTATAGTTTTGATCCTACAAACTTCCCCAATGCTCTTTCCTTGATTAACACAATCAGGAGAGCTCCAATTTGTTTATATTTCTTCACCTGGGGCACATAAAATTAAAGGGCTGAAAATCCCCCCATACAAGAAAAGTGTTTTATATAACTGCTACCTCTCTCAGTAAGGGATAGCTGGCCTTTGAAGGCTTTGAGCACATTTACATCATGGAAATAATATGCAAGTCTGGGCTTTACATTGCTCTTGTTTATAATTCTGAACCTCCAGATGAAAATATGATGATTCCAGGGGCAAATACCTTTCCAACCAACTAATATTATCATTTGATGTGAACAAAATGAAAGGCTACAGTTGTCTGGTTTGAATTTGGTAATGCATAGAAAACATTGCTGCTCGTGTTTTGATAACTTTTGTAAGGTTGTAACTTTGAAATGTCTGTATAGTTCTTGAATCCGGATTGGGTGGCTGTGATGATGGGTTCAGTGACTTAACAGTGGCCGTTATGGGGAGAAGGGCTAACACTACCCTTTATATTAATATAAGCCAGGCTTAAGAAAAACTCTATCACTTCCTGGTTATAACTTGGTGCGGTGAAGATACCAGCCTGAAGTGACCTAGAGATCTTTTGTGAAATATATTTATGGCACTATATTTTTCAGGACTTTGCTTTGGGCCCAGATCCAAAAGTCCGCTGACTTTGTATTTTTGATGCTGAGAGTTGACTGAGTCTCTATCAGATGGGCTAACATGAGCTAAAGGGACCTCTCTGCAATCCCTACTTATACCTGGTATTGCACAATAAGAAGCAAACAGAACAAAATCAATCCCAAATTAACTCAAAACCTATTGATCCTTTGCAAGCCCAGTCTCACAGCCAACCTGCCTCTTCAGTAGATAGGAATAAAAATGGAGCCCTCCATTGAATTCCCAGCTCAGTTTCTGCTTTTCTTGTGTGACCGTGGACTTGAGTTCCCTATAAGGATACTTCCCTACCTCATGTGAGGATAGACTCCATTCACAATGCAAGGTCACTCAAACAGACCATTCACAATGCAAAGTCACTCAAATGATATGAGGATAAGGGCCATCTAAGTAGATAGAGGGGGAAAGAGAGGGTAAGAGTGGTGTTGTTCTCTTCACATGTGTGAGCAAATTCCCTTGGTACCCTCATTGCATTTTTGTTGTGTGCTTTAAGTTTAACCTAAAGCAAGTTGTAGTCACAGCCCAGCTAAGTGCCTTTCTGTATGGCTGCTCACACATGAACTGAAGGATGCTTCCCTGGAAATAACAAGGATTTAAGGGGGGTGGAGAGGACACGTTGGCCTGGAAACAGGTGCAACACGAAGAACTTGCAGGTATCAAGGAATAGCTGCTTCTCACGATCGCCGGGTGTGCCAGTGAGTTATATAAGCACAGAGTGGGGCTAACAAAGCAGACACACATCATTGTCAGGTATTGAGGGATTTTGACAGGAGTTGTGAGTGTGAACAAAAATTCAGGCAATAAATTAGGGAAATATAGACAGAGCTTGAGAAATGTGCTCTGAAGGATGACTACTCAAAAGCCTGGTAATAAGCAAGGTCACCTCTCCCATGGTGGGGTATGTGATGAATCAAGCCCTGTCTAGAGCGACTAGCTTTATTTTCTGATGGATGCTTAGCAACCTTCATGGAAAAAGTGTGGTGGACTCAGTCCAGGTGACGGTCCATGACTTGTCACATCAGAAAAACTGGCCTGAAGACTAGATCGCAGATTGTACCTTGCCTTTACCCCAAAAGTGGTATTTCCAAATGAAGGGACCAAAGCGCACAGGCAGGACAAGGTAAGGGAAGGTGGTGTGATTTGGTATGCATTTTGTGGATAACCCGAAACAATAATGCAGACTATAAAACAAAAGGAGAATAAAGAGTAACTTCCAGTAATTTGAGTTCATCCAGATGTGGAGCCTCTATGTACATCCCTCTCTGGATGCACATGCCCTTCATGAACTTGAAGCTGAGGTGGGGGACTCCAATCCACCCGCCTCCTCTTCCAGCACAGGCTGGGCAAACCCCAGGCAGAGCTTCCTTCCCACCCTTCCCCTCTCCCATCCTGAAGACAGCACCTGGAGCTGGGAGGGAGGGGCCTGGGCTAGGGGAGAGACAGGCAGCCTCTTCCCACTGGATTGGCTCCAAAGTCAAGCTCGATTTCCCTCCCCCATCGCTCCTTGACCAAACAGTGAATATCCATTGGATTGGGGGTCACTGTAATTCATGACGCTTTTTGTGAAGTGCCATGAGTCACAGTGGGGAGCTGCACGTCTGTCAGCACCCACATTCACCCTTTGGTGGGGGGACAAATCTTAAACTGGGTTCCGCCATTTTTAAACCAGTCCATCTGTGCTGAACTTCTGTTCTGTTGTGAGTATAGACCAGTCTTGTGTGCTGAACTTCTGTTATGGGTATAGACTGGTTTCCAATCATTTATACTGGTAAAAGCGTAACTTCTGTACCTGGCCTCAGTGTTGCCAACTCCTGGAAATGTTATTGCTAGTGCCATAATATTTGGTGTTTTTCTTAAATCCCTGGTTCTTAAACCCTTTGATCATATGAAAAGCTCAGCTTTCATTAATGAAAACCCTTTTCTAATTCACGTTTGAAAATATGACCCGCGTCTGTTCTAGGGGTTCAAAAATCAAAAGGCAAATAAAAGGATTCCTACATTTATTATTTAAAAAAGCCCTTTTCATTTTTAAGCTTAAATTCTTTTGGAGCTGCAATTTCAACACTGGGGGTTCACAGTATTGGAATTTCATTAGATTATTTTTCTTATGATTTCCCCTTATTAGCAACCACAGCTATGAGTAACTTTAATGACTACATGACTTGAAAAAATGTAATTCATACCAGTTGCATGTCAACAAATAGTTATAAGATCTTCTCTTTTAGTTTTTGTAGTTTTGTGGTTTATTTTCTTGTAAAAATGAAATGGATTGCATTGTTTGCTATCTCTGCCTAGAATGCATCTGAAAAGAACAGCAATAAAAGCGCTCCATAAAAACAATAGGGTCATTGTTTTTCCCTGAATACAATTACCCATGAGGAAGCAAACCCTTCCCTCACTGGGGAAAAATAGTGTGTTGCTCAGCTGATTTATGTCTCTCTCCCCAACCCAAATGAAAACATTTGCTGAAAAAACCCCCAAACAATTTTTTCATAGGTTTCAATATCCTAAACCAGTGTTTCCCAATCTTTTCAGGTTAATGACCTCTTGGAGAGTCGATAACCCCTTCTTATAGTTATTATCAATGCAAGAGGAAAACATGCATCTGTGCTAACAAGGATACACTTATATAATGTGTATGTGCTGGCTTTTTGAGAGGTTGACCAGTTGTACAAGAAGTGGAAGAATGAGATTTTCTTGGCTTTGGGTTCTAATGACATTTTCAAAACCTTGCAACCAGCACCCAACTTGCTTTTTTGCAGCTCTACATGTTGGTGTTATCCACACCTATAAAATCACTCCCTGGGCATACATGAAAACCAAAAGAGTGACAGCTGGTCTTATTGTTGCCCCTGCTAGCCTGAGCCTTGTTAGAACACGGTGATTCTTTCTAATATGAAATGGAATGGGACCTGTTCTGGGATACACGCTCATGGCAAATGCAGCTTTCCACTATTTGTTTGTTTTAGCCTTTTTTCTAACTCCACCCTACAGGTGTACAAATGACATAATCCACTTGTCCAGGAGAATAAAAATGATCTCATAGCAGACAAGCCTGCTGATCATTCTGTTTTATGCTCAGAGCATATATCAAGCTAAAGGTCCATGTCCCCCGAAGTCCTAATTTTACTTTTGACAGAGATAACAAACAGCTTCCTAGGGGCTCTTTCCTGTGTCTCTTTGGTGTTCCAAGCTACTTCTTGAATGCACCCGGTGTTACACACAGGTGCAGAGTTTATTTCTCTTGCTGCCTGCAATTGTAAAACTAGAACTAGATCCATTTAAATATGGCTTAAGTCATCAATTGCCGATACATTTCCCCAATTTCATGCTCCATCTGTTTTCTAGATGTTTCTAGTCTCCATTCAGCTTGGCCTTGCTGGCTACCATTATGTTTCATATAATATATAAATATAAATATACATAAATAATATAATTTTTCAGATTGCTAAAAAATGTGATCCAAAATAGATTTTTTTTTCACTTATTTTTTTTGTCCATTCACTGAGGGAAGGAGGGGCGAGGGGGAGTCATTTTCACAGTGTACATTCAGTCTCCCCCCCAACCAATTCAGGGTTAGGCTAATCACCCTATTTGTGCTCTGGAAGTAATTTTACCCAATGGTCAGATTGGTCTGATCTATGGGGATTTTTGCCTTGCTCTGTAGTGGGGGGTCTGGCCCTCTTCACGGGGTGTCCCGAGTGTATATTAACAACCCTTTACAGAAGCAAGATGTTGGCTTCCATGGTTCTCCTGTTTTGCCTGTGACATGTTAAAGTGTTATGTCTTGTGTCAGAGCTGACTAGTTTTACTATGAAGTTAGACTATAGATTAGTCTAGGATGGTGTGGATAGGGGTGATCCTGCCTCAGGCAGGGGTTTTGAGTAGATGACTTCTGGAGGTCCCTTCCAGCCCTACTTCTCTATGATAATAATGATGATGAACCTCCTTGCTCTCTAAGCACCCAGGGAATGGCCATTTGCAGAGTGATCCAACAGTCAAGTGATCTGAGCTTGTATCCAAGTATCTGGGGTGGGGGTGGGGGAAAGTTCCAAATTTGAGGTGTCCTTACTGAAAATATCCTGTCAGCACTTCTGAGAATAGCCTAAAATGAGCAATTCCCAGAATAGCAAATGATGGTAGTATCCGTGCAGAGAGAAGCCATTTTCAGGGAAACGGATGCTAAGCCATGGTGACCTTGGAAGGACAAACAAGGAAAAGAATAAAGGATCAAGAGAACTGTTCTGAGAGGATGCTGACAAGTTTTCCTGAAGGAGGAGGCAGCAGTTTCCGTCACAGCATACGAAGAAGCAAGCAGTTGCAGAATCCTGTTAGATCTCGGGCGCAGACAGAAGTGCAGCTCCCCACTGTAACCGAGAACGCTTTGCAGGAAACATTCTGCATTGCAATGATCCCCTGCAACAAACAGAAGTTCTCTATTGGCTCCAGGGGGGCAGGAATCTAGCTGCTGGAGCCTGCAGCCAGTTTCTCCTATCAATGGCCCTCCCTATCTTCCAGCCTGTCCCAGTTTCAGAATGGGAAGGAGAAAACAGAGAGGAGGGAGTTCATTTGGCAGAGGTGGAGGGGGTGGGATTTCATCCCCTGCTGAAGGGTGCAGTGGATGTATTGGAGCCCACACCCTCTAAGTCAGCTCAAAAACTCCCAGCATGGGCTGAAAACCCCCCAGACCGAACTCCCTCCACTCCCTTTCCCCCCTCCCATTCTGAAAACATCTGTCAGGCAGCGCAGACAGAAGTTACAGAAGTTGCTCTGTTTTGAAACATCTTCATCTGAACCCTCACGCAATGAGGGGTCAGATTTTCACCTGATCAGCTATTTTATGAAGCGGTCTGCTGCCATGCACTTGTGTTTGGTCATGGTTATAAACTGCTTTCTGTGGCTAGATGGGGTGAAAATTGTCACTTCTGTTTCACCCCTGCTTTTTTGGGAGCTAAATGTTCTCTTGGTCATTACTGGAAAAGCAGCCTGTTGGGAACCCAGAAAGACAGAAGGGTAGGATCCAGCTCAAGATGTATAGTGATCTCTCAATAGGGGGCAAGGCTGCAGTGATTAGCCGCAAACACATGCTCCATTAAAGAAATGGGAGAAAGAGAATTAGAGAAACTGCTGCCATGTTGTAACCTGTGGGTCTGTGTCTTATCATCATTCCCTTGCCTAATTCTTGCTCTTACCTGTTCCTGAAGAGGAAATATCATCCTTCTTCCTTCTTAAGGGGTTTTCAAAATCTCTTTTCCTCATTTCTTCCCTCTCTCTAGCCTCCTGTTTTTGCTGGCATGTGCCCCTTTCTGATCGCGAGACACTTTTGCACCCTGGAGAGGCCTCACAAGCTTTGCTTTATCTCAAGTGAGGATTACGTTCGGCAAACTGTCTCACTTGGCGTAATTCCATCGTCTGGTGAGACAGACAGATGCCTACTATTACTACAGTAGACAGTGTATATGCAACCTCTCAGCCTCCTGTCCTGCTGCATTGTAGACAATTTCCTTTCCCTCTTGATAAAAACCAAACCAACCTGTCCCTGCAATAATTTGCAGTCATATTTGCTGGGCTTTGCGTGCAGTGTATTGGTACCTATCAAAGCCAGCCATTTATCATCCAAGACTGATATACCACAGAGGCCTCTGCATGGTCCTAAAACCTTAAGGGTTGCTGCTCTTCACAAGAGACCCCCCTCTCATCCTTTCTTTAGCACTTCTGCTGTCACTTGTGCCCTCTGCTTGTGAACCTAGCATGTCCCTCCTACAAATTTTGCCCAGTCCCAATGCCACTGAAAACACAGGAGAGAATACAAGAGCTCTCTGGTCTCTACTCAGGCATCTGGACCCAAAGGTAGCTCATTTTGCCTGCAATCCTTTTCAGATCGGCAGTCCTGAAAGGTAGCTGCAATCCTTTTCAGATCTTTTGCTGAATTGCCCAGTGTGGAGGAAACCTTCAAGGCATGGTACAGCTAAAATCCGAGACATCTCTACTAAGCAGATGCACACTAATTTTTAAAGATATTGCTTGGCTACATTTGGGTTTTTTTCATAGGGACGAACAAAGATACCTTGCCAACAAACAGGCTACCCCTGCGGAGGGGAAAGTTGGGCTGGAGTTTTTCACAAAAAAAAAAAGGCCATTAAAATGTTTTAACATGGACAAAACAATGCCTTTCCTCCACTGCTGTGCTTGGAGATGGGTGAACAGTTTAGGCTGCAAGTTTCCAAAATAACTCAGTGCGAGACAGACACCAGCATGGAAACCTTCAGACCAGATGGTTAACATTTGGCAAGATGACAAGCAATAGAACAGGATCTAACAATGGAAAATCTTGGGCAACCTCTTCAGTGGAAATGTTAACAGCCCCACCTATTACCCTGTGAATAAATTACTGCCTGTTCTAGTGTACGGTTATGACAGGAGTCACCAGGGAGCACTGCTTGACTTACTAACACGTTCTCTTTCTTTGTGTGTGGGCAGTGTATGGTCACTGAGAAAATGCTGCTTAGTTTTTGTGATGCCGCATCTTTTGGTGAACGCTGTATCAGGGCCCATCTGTACCTGTCACTTCCCATGCCAGGCAGTGCCATGCTGCTCCACACACATGACCTCCTGACCAGCTAATTAGTTTGGGTATTGTTCTGAGTTGAATGCAGCTACATGGCTTCAACTGCATGGGGTAGTTTGTGGGGTTTGGTATGTGTGGCATGTTTTCATGGTACTGCCTGGTGTGGGAAGTAAAAGGCAAGGCTGTGCCTTCAGAGAGTTTGCTCTCTACCTCAGTCTCCCTCCTTGGAGCCAGTGCTCGGTATACAGTTACTTCTTGAACAATGGGCATCAGACTGCAATTCCTGAAAGCAGGGACTGTTCGTGTGGTGTTAGCGTTAAATAGGGACCTACCTAAATTACGGTTTTGCAGATTTTGCAGAAATCATGAAAAACAGCATTGTCCGCAATCACTAGGAAATCCAGCATTGGTTGTGATTTCCTGTGAAATCAACCCCCCCAAAAAACAATAGTGACAGTCGGAATTAAGATACGCTCCACCAGTTAGTGACTGGGGTGGGACCGCTGCAAAATGCCCGTGAAATCAGCTCTGCGTGCTGTAAGCGAGCCACGAAAACCCATCATCTCACGGTGACTTAGGTAGGTCCCTAGTGATGAACATTGCTTAATGTCTGGTGCATGTAAATAAACCAGTTACACTAAAAAAAGAGAACTAGACACCACATCCCTGACTTCCCTACTAGGAAATAGATCTACAAGACCAAGCAACCTGGGGGAAGGTGATAATACTATTCCAAGCCAAGGAGCTGCTGGAACATATCATTCAAATTCTAATGAAGTGAAATTCTCTTGCTGCTATTGCTTCTTTGTTGTTCCTCTAGTTGTCTTTGCAACAGAGTGATTTAAATGGCCAGACTCTCCATGAGCTTCCTCGATAAATTCTCACTCATGTAACTGTCATACGGTAAATTGAAGATAATGAAGCCAAAGTGGTTTGAAAGGCACAATATGTGCTGGCGCTGGGGGTTGGTTATTTGCTGTCCTTCTATTGGCCTTCTGGACTAATTGGCAATAGAAGAAAAGTGCTGGTGGTAGGGAGGGCATTTGATGTCTGAGTCAGAGTTATAACAATACGTGCCCACTGCGCAGTGTTGGTGTTGCAGCTGCCTTTTGTTCTCCAATGCGTCTAACCCTGGGATGCTCTAAGAGAGAAACCATCTTGCCATGAGCTCACAGAGCTCTGGACCATCTACCCACTTCCATAATTGTGTTTTGTATTTTCTGCTCTTTCCTCTGGCAGGTCGAGAAAGGAAAGTTTAAATTTTGCAACATGGATACCACGACTTCTGAAACCAGAGCACCTGCCTATTGGGCTGCTGGATCAATGGCAACAAGCAAAACAGCTCAGGTAGCTGGTAAACTAACTCACTGGAGAGGTGCATGTATCCCATGGTGACTGCATTGGCTGTTGGTGGTGAGGCTCAGATGCAGCCTTTTGTCCAGTGGTTAAGAGACAGGCTGGTTGATAACAAGCACTGCAGAATGCAAATTCCTCTTCTTCACCGGAACAGGAACAGGACGCTTTGGGACTAGAGTCCCATGAACCACTGCAACTTTTAACCATTTGTGTGAGTGTTGCAGGATGACAGCCGACATGGTGAGTACAGGGTTCCTTGTTTCCAAGATGTTCTTGGAAATAAAAAGCAGTCTATTACACCTTGGTGAGAAAAGACAGAAATACTTGCTGAGTCTGATCACCTTTGAGCAAAATAAGGCATACAAGTTATTACAGACAAGAATATCCATAGCTAACACCAGACTGTCATGCCATAGCCTTGAACCTTGGGCTGTAACATGCCTGGCATGGCTGCTCATCCTCAGCTGTCACCTCCTTAGCTGAGCATTGGGGTGGATATAGGTGGTCAGAACCCAATATCTGGGCCTAGTTTCCCATCCACTCCTTGCAACCAGAGTGGCCAGCCAGGGTCAGCTGACCCATTACCCCTTCCTATAAAAACCTGTGACCTGGAAGATGAAGTGTCTGGACAACAAGGCTTCATTTGTACTTCTGCTGTCTCACGCTTGGCTTGAGTCTTTACTGACTCTCTGATGGATTCGCTGGCTACCTAACCTAGCTTAGCCATGGACATCCAGTTTCGCCTGGCCTTTTGGCTCCATAGCATGACTCTGGTTTGGTCTTGTAGATATCCAACTAGCTAGCCTCCTGACCCCCAACTCTGCCCAAGCCCCTGGATCTCTGACTCAGTTCCCTAGAAGGATGTTCTGGCTTCCAGGCTGCCCTACACTCAGACTGTGCACACTCCCCTTGGATCTTGGTTGCTTCTTCTGACCTTGGTGACCCCTAGACCTGCCCAGCCATGACCTGGCTTGACACAGATACATCGCATTCATTCACGTCCAGATCTCCCAGTAACCTTCTCTTTGTACCTCTTTTTAAACATCATGTATTGCCCTTCACTTCCATTTCTACTTCTTCTCTGGTCCAGGGACATAAGCTTTCATGGACAACAACCTACTTCATCAGATGCAATTGAACTCTGGTTTGTCTTCAGATGGCATCATCTGAACCAATTAATCTCTAAGCAACCACCCTGCCCTGTCTTCAGCCTGATTTCAGACCAGCACACATTACCACCTCCATCTTCAGATTGTATATTTGCTCTTTTGTTTCTCTCCTTTTTTGCTGAAATGCTGAGCAGAAGTTAGACAAAACACTATATTTGCCAACTTTTAAAATAAAACCTTGTATGGACTTTTTAAATACAATAACTATTACTAGACAATGAGTGTGATAATCATGCAATAGTTGGCTCTTAGATTATTACTGTATTTGAATATAAAAGACATATTTTCAGTCTGCTGCCCTATCCTTTTATAATGTGTGGATGTTATAGCTGTATGCACAACATAAAACAATATAGCACGTGGTCCAAATGTTCCCAAACGTATTTTGCTTTTGCTTTTTATATTTGCTTTGAACACTAATGTTCTTTGACACGGTTTTGTGCCCCCGACCATTATTTTATGGAAATACCCATTTCTGTGCATTAAAACAAACAAACCTGATGATAACAAGAAGCTTGAAGGTTTTCAAACAAAAAAGGCACTTGAAGTAGATGCTGTATGAAGTTCTTAATCAAAACTACCTGGGTTCATTTGAATCAACTATACCATCACTGGAGTCAGTGAACAGCTCTCCATACAGGTCTGTCTGATGGCAATAACAATCTGTTGCAGAAGGCACCGGAGAAGGCCTGCACCTTTTAAAGACTGAAGAATGGCACGGCAGAAGTGTAACATACAGCTGCCCTATTCAAAATTGATGATGATGAGAAATTTTGTTATACAATATTTTATACAAACACAGGGCCAAGTTCTGAAGGCCTTTCCTATGACAAAATCCACTGCATAAGGACCCCCTCATGGAGTTCCTTTCCAATTGCTCCTTTCCTAGGATAGGGTTTGTAGTGATAGAAGTCATAATTTAAAAATGCTTCCTAACAAGAGACTAAGGGGTTGGGAATTGGGAGATGGTCCCTCAAGCAGCAGCTACCTTGTTAGGTAGTTGTTCATCCACCAGAAAGACATGCAAAGGCTCTGTAGATGTTGCATACTGCTCCACCAATTAAAGGGTACAGTTCTTCTCATTCATGAATGCCTGTGTTTATTGAACTTAGTGATCATTACCTTTCTTCAAGAACAAGCTGGATGACCAATCCCAAATTTTGCAGGTCTCCTGTTTCTAGAGGTATATAAATCCTGATGCTATGTAGTATGTGGGCTCAGACCAAGCTCCCAGTCTAGCTGACAGCTCCTTACCATGAAAGCCCAGTACCATAGGTCATATGCTAGCAGCTGTATACACAGGGGGCGCATCTACAGGAGCTGCTAACTGTGCAGTAGCCTAATAACACTGTGCGATAGCACACAGGGCAAAACCTGTGCTAATATGCTACTGGGCAGTAGTATTAGGCTGATGCACAGTTAGCGCCACTAAAGAGCCATGTGTTGAGTTACTGTGCATTGATTTAGTACTTGGTCATGCAAGTAATAAACTTAATGCGCTGTAACTACAGTGCCTTAATATACGTGTAGACGCACCCAGAGTAATTGAAAAATTATCAGGTGAAAGCTCCACTGGATTTCCAAAAGACATTTCCATTGTGCATTAAATCAAGACTGGGTGGAGATTCATTTTTAAACCAGACTATTCTAAATTCAGTTACTGATGATCCACACTAAAGTCACAATGAACACAGATGATAAGCGGTTGTGAGGTTAGTCTGTCGGGAGTGGTACTTGTAACTCTAAAAGAGTTTTACCCATCATTGGAAGTGTGTCATCCTTGACTTCCCCATGATCTGGGTTGCATATTGCAAGACCTCCCACAAAAGAAAAGCCCCTCTGATTTCAGGTGGGTTACACACCAGGCTTGACCTACTACACTACAGAGATTTGCTGGCATAGCTGTTTTAGCTCATTTTTGTTTGGTTGAAAACCTTTTCCTCCTTTCCATTGAGCCAAATGTATTTCATAAGAGGTAATTGTTTAATTTCTCACTATATTTTGAATTGGGCAATTACCAGTCCACACTATCTGTTATGTCATGACGAATACTTAACCTTGTAGGTAACAAGCTTGGCACAGCAGCCCATCCAGACTCCTTAGCAAGATGGTCATCATTGTCTTAGTATAAATACAGTTATAACTCAAAGTTATAAACCTCAGCAGGAGGTAGCTGAGTTGTTATATCAAGGGGATGACCAAAATCTGCCTTAAAAGCAAGGACGTATTTTCTTAGACCCCAATGGCAATATATAAGTTAAGTAGAAGCAGAAGCAGAATCAGACTCATATAAGGGAAGACAAACACTTGCAAGCATTAGCGCAGAAAGGTATTGCAGACAGATCATTTAGGCTGCATTCACCAGGTAGTATCTGAATGGCAGTCTGCTTGCAAAAAACACCACAAATTAACTCATTAACTCACTGAGGCTAGGTGCACACATTCAAAAAGCCCGAGGTGGAATTGATCCAAGTTACAGGGTTTTCTGTAAGTGGTGTAGTTTCGATCAGTAGTGAACAGAGCATACATTTGCCCTCTGCTGCGGGCAGGGGGAGCAAAACTTAGACAGCGTTCCACCATTTTTAGATCAGTTTATGTGTCCTCAACTTCTGTTCTGTTACAGGTATAGACTGGTTTTGTGTGTAAACGTCTGTTCTGTCATGGGTATAGACTGGTTTCCGATCACTTGTACAGTACCAGTAAAAACATAATGTCTGTACCTGGTGAGAGCACCTCTGCAAGATACATAAATGCACACAGGAAATTCTGAAGTTACTTCTTGTTGAATCTGTTAATAGCAATGAATGCATAGCTTTACATTAAAGAATTTTTTTTTTGCAAAAATCTTGTTGGTCTAATAAAAGATATCTTCTCTACTACGAGTCCTGATTGCCTTTTCCTTTAGACCAATACGGCTCCAACCTGGATACCCGACACATGGGAGATATTGAATTTTAGCTGAATTTTTAAAATGAAATCTTCATATTTTCCCAAGCAGGAAGCAACTGTGACCACCTGAAACCTGAGATCCTGCTCTTGCCTTTGTTTCAAGGTAATCTGCATCATTACAGATCCTCACAGGAGGTGAGAGGCTCCACACCAGCTACGAACCAACTGCCCAGAGGAGTTTTCCATCTATTGACTCCTCTGTGAAATCCTATAAAATATGAACTTTCATTTCTACCTAGGAGAACTTTTACAATCTTTTCTCCAATGCCTGATGAAGGGTGTTTGTGCCTGAAAGTTTGCAATTAAAGCAATTTTTTTTGCAAAAATCTTGCTGGTCTAATAAAAGATATCATATCTACTATGAGTCCTGATTAGTTTTACTTTATGCCCATAATATATTTTGTGTTTGCTGGCTTGGCAGCAGTCTTTCCCACACTTGTGGCTGGTGCCACTCATTTCTGAAGGCCTTTGAACAAACATAACCTTTTTCTCTCTCTCCCTCCTTCCTGCTCTCTCTCTCCTAATCAAGTTTTATTTTTTAGTGATTTCACCTTTTAGCTATCAGTGAATTTTATAACCTTCCTGGACAATCAAGATTATGCCTTTGAATTAGGCACAAGGACATTGGCACAGAGTGTTTTAGATACAACGTGTAGTACCTGACTTTCTAAAAAGCAAGAATGGATGGAGTGGACCCCAGGTAATTGGAATTTTTTGGGTAGTCTTCTAGACCATTTTGTGGGTTCATAAACCCATACTGAGCTCACTGGGTCCTTCCCTTTTCCTCCTGGCACACTGTCTGTATGGCCTCACAATGAGATTTCCCTTTAAAATCAAACCCCCTGGATTTTCTAGCTATGCTTGTCTGCCACAGGTGAAAGAAATGTCCACCACCAAAAAGCTATTGAAAAGACTGCCCGGTAGGTGGAGCATATAGAGCTGAGGCCTCTTGAGGTCTGTGCGAGTATCTAGGGGAGCATAAGGATCCCCTCCTCCCCGTTATGAGGCCTACGTCAGACAGGATATGATCCCAGGGCTGTAGGAGCGCATGGATCTCCAAGTGCTGCTGCAGGAGAGCAACAGGGAAGCTAAGGATAATCACTCAAAGGACAATGGAGGTTGTACCTCCTTTAAACAGGTATAAAACACTGCTCCCATATCAGTGCAACCAGGGAATCTTGGAAGGCATTAGGCTACCTGAGACACAGCACCTTCTAGTCATCCTTTGGGAGTCCCTGTGCAGACACTTACTCTGGGCTATCTGCTAAAATCACCCATATTTTGTTAGACTTTTCCTGTCCATGATGCCCAGCAGTGTAACTAATAGGGGCAAACAAGCTCTGCCTTTTTGGAGGGCGCAAAAAAGGCTGCCACTGCAGCTGAAACAGCAGCAGCCGGCCCCGCTCCGTGCATGGTGGCTGTCCTGCTGTGCCTCCGATAATGCATTTTCTTCACACGCATTTTCCCTCTGCTTTTTTGGCTAACTATTCTTGCCTTGGCTTTTCACTGGATTTTTTCTTACCCATGTTTTCTGGTCTTTCCTAGTAGAAACAGACTCTCCATAAACTTCATTTTGGATTTCAGCTTTCAACCCGACTGTATCAGACAGGGTTTGAGATCAGGCAAAATGAGCTTGTCCATTGCTACTTGAATGTAAGCTTAGATCTTCAGGTACGTAGATTCAGCCTAAATTTCGATGCCTTTCTCCTTAATCTTCCTCGTTCAGTCACTATGTATGCTTTTTCTGGGCAGGTAACTGTCACATTTTGACCTTAAAAAATTACCTGCTTGAACCTCATACCATCTTGACAAGTCCACACCAGGGAGACTGTAATGGAGAAAACTGGGGTAAATTGTGTAGATGTTTTTCCACATTGGAGATGTTTGACAGGGCTCTCGAACTTCTTGTTATAGAGAACTACATCTTCCAGGGACACGGTGCACATGTCAGAGCTGAACATGCTGACTGAACTGCAATGATAAGGGCTGAAAGACCTTTATTTTCCTTTGATGATTTTTCACATTTGCTTGCAACCACTATTAGCTCTGTCATTTGGTGAAATTAAACTAAGACATATGCATAAGCAGCCTTGACAGCAATTAGCTCCAGCAAAATCTTTATGGTAATGCATTTCAATGAGGCAGTTTTTTTTCCAGCCTTGAACACTTCATTAGCTGTCTAAATATCTTACTGATGCAGCTGAGAAATCACATTATAATAAAATACATTCTACTGCAAGGCAGCATCTAGGATAAATAGGATGAATAAATATCACATTCTATTCAAAATTATATCTGTGCCTTAATGCTTTGGAATTTCAGTAAATAGATCAAATTTTATTTGAGTGCTTCTACTGTATCTTCTTCTGTATTGCTCTGTTGCTCAAAGTAATTTCTGAATATTTCTTTTTAACTTATTGTCCAAGGAGCTGTTCCACTCAATTACATTTGACAATTAAATATCGCAATACGTACAAGCTGATATTTTAATGCAGAAAATAATCCAAGATTTAGGAATTTATACTTTTTAAATTAAAAAAAAGGGGGAAATAGATTATTACAACTATTTTTTAATCTGAAATCAGAGGAAATCCTAATCTCTTTCTATAACCCCAAAGATTTACATGGTATAATTTATTTATTTTTTTAAACAGTTTTATAAGATAAGGCTTTCAAAAATCCCCTTGTAAGGAGCCGCTGAGATCTGTTTTGTGTAGTTCCAAGGCTTCCTTCCTTGTTTATGACCCAAGGGGAATATTGGCATGGTCTATTTTCATCTGCTGGGATTCTTTCATGGCTATTCTTAGAGAACAGCAGTTTCAAACCTGGACTTTTCTGGAAACTGACCCTATGTTTTCAAGGCGTTGCTAAAACCCATTTGGCAACATCCTCCTGACTTCTTGGCCAGCAGATGGTAAAACTGGCTTTCTGACAAGGGCTTTTGTTTGAATTCTGCTTGTAAGGGTTATTGCACTGCTAGGAGAATGCATCCTGCAGAAGTAACATTGATCTGACTTGCCATTCTGCTCATCACAGTTCACTGTCCCGTTTGGAAGCCCAAGATCCTGTGCCATCTCTGGAAAGGATTAATGGCTAACCCTGGTGCCCTGCCCAGCTCCCTACCTCCTGGTAATGCTGAAAGCTAAACTGCTCCAGCTTGTGTGCAAACTCCTCTACACAGATCCCGTGGCTGCTTTGTTTGCCTGTGCATTAAAGATCAGTCTGCACAGACCTTGACACCGAACCTTAAGGCTGTCCTCTCTCCTACTCCCTAGGGCTGCAGGAGGAGGATTCATTTCTCATCTTAACTTAAAGTAGCCGCAGGGTTGCTTTAAATTACATTGGACCTCAGAGGGCTTTTACATCAGCTGGAGATCTTCAGTCATGGCGTGACATACCTGGGCTTTAAAGTTGAAATATGTGTTTTTTCTTTGTGTGTTTGCTTTAAATGAGCGCCATAGACTGTGCTCGCCGCAGGCCTGGGGAACTGTGGGAAGTGCAGTGGTCTCTCTGCATGCTCCTGGAGCTCCTCATGGACAGCTCTGCCCTGCTGCTCCCTGTCACATGAACTGTCCTTCCCTCTGTGATCCAGGCAAATTTATCTCAGCTTTTCTTTGGTTTGTGGAAATGGTCCAAAGAAAAAATCTATTATGATGCGTGGATAACTCCAGGTGTTGATTTTTGGCTTCTTCCGTTGATATTAGAAAGTGTATGGCATCAGTGGCAACCCTTCAAAGAAGAACCTCCCACTCAATTTGTTCAGGGTTGTGGGTCCTTTATCCATGGACTGACATACTCTCCAAATTTGTGGCATGGAATCATAGAAAATGAGGGCTGGAAGGGACCTCAGGAGGTCACCTAGTCCAACCCCCTGCTTAAAGGTGATCTTCACCCTAGAGTCCTGAAGGAACTCGCTGGGGTCATTGCAAGTCCCCTGGCGCGGCTTTATGAACACTCGTGGTGCTCTGGAGAGGTGCTGGAGGACTGGAAGAGGGCCAACGTGGTTCCCATCTACAAAAAGGGGAGAAAAGAGGACCCGGGGAACTACAGGCCAGTCAGCCTTACCTCGATCCTGGGCAAGCTGTTCGAGAAAATTATTCTGGCAC
>NW_017729000.1:10810380-10838099 GCF_001723915.1 Gavialis gangeticus | reverse complement strand
CTTCAAAAGAGAAGGCTGAGGGGGGATCTTGTGGCCTGTTATAAACTGGTTAGGGGGGATCAGCAGGCGCTGGGGGAGTCCCTGTTCCCCCGAGCGCCGCAAGGAGTGACCAGGAACAACGGTCACAAGCTGGCGGAGGGAAGGTTTAAGTTGGACATCAGGAGGCGCTACTTCACGGTCAGGGCGGCTAGGGTCTGGAACCAGCTTGCAAGTGAGGTGGTGCTGGCTCCCACCCTGGGGGTTTTCAAGAGGAGGTTGGATGACCACCTTGCTGGGGTCATTTGACCCCAGTGCTCTTCCTCCCATGGCAGGGGGTTGGACTAGATGATCTGCTCAGGTCCCTTCCGACCCTAGAAACTATGAAACTATGAAACTATAAAGCATGACCAGCCCCAACTAGACCATCCCAGCCAAGGCTTGGTGTACTCAGGTCTTAAAAACCTCGAAGGATGGAGCTTCTGCCACCTCTTTGGGTAATCTGTTCCAGTGTTTTACTACCTTCCTAATGGAAAAAAATCTTCCTAATATCTAACCTAAACTTCCCTTGCTGCAACTTGAGCCCATTGCTCTTTGTTCTGTTACCTGCCACCACTGAGAGCAGTCCAGCTCCCTCCTCATTGGAACCCCACTTCAGGTAGTTGAAGGCTACTATTAAATCCACCTTCAGTCTCCTCTTCTCCAGACTAAATAAACCCAGTTCGCTCAACCTCTGCTCAGAAGTGCCCCAACCGCCTCAACATTGTTGTTGCCCGCAGCTGTACTTTCTCCAATCTGTCTACATCCTTTCCATGGTGTGTGTGTGTGTGTGGGGGGGGGGGGGCTGAAACTGGACACAGGACTCCAGGTGTGGCCTCACCAGTGCTGAATAGAAGGGAACAATCACTTCCCTGGACCTACTGGCAACACACCTACCAATACAGCCCAGGATGCTGTTAGTTTTCTTGGCAACAAGGGCACACTGTTGGCTCATATTCTGCTTGTTGTCCACTGTAACCCCCAGGTCCTTTTCTGCAGAGCTGCTGCCCAGCCGAGTTACTAGAGATACGCATTGATATTCAGCCTCCCCACCTTCCTCTTCCCAACCTGTATTGCTTCTCTTTTTGGCTCATTTTAGGCTACTTACCCCAGTCACCAGTGTTCATTGTCTATTTAGCCCTTATTAAATTAGCGTAGTGTTTAAATCATACCAAGTGTTGAGTTCATTGGAAGCTTTGTTTGACTGAGGACTGGAAGGTGGAGACTATAAGGAAAATGACATTTTTAGTATGTTTTTAGCTTTGCACTAATGTTTAAATAAAAACAACTTTCCATCCATTTGCATTTGCCTTAATATCACTTCATATTGTAGGGTCTGTGCATACAGTACTCATTGAAGTCAATGGAATTGCCTGCCTATGTTTGAAGGCAGATTTTTGGCTTCATAAGCACAATTAAATATTATAATTATAGATTACATTCAGGCAATTATAATGTACTTAGAGAATTCAGCTCCTTGATTCCTAATGCATTTGAAGAGCAATTTCACTGAAATACATCTTTAAAATAGCTGCTCCATCAAAACTATCCATTTCAAGATAATTTCTGTGTTAGTTTAATGCAAATATATTGTTTCTGTTGCCGTATTCCCTCTGGGCCGAATCCAGAAGTTCTGACAAGGCAGAGGACAATTTACTCATAGAACAGGAATTTAGAGTGACAGAATGCAATTAGCCTCCATAACTACCCCTAGGTAAATAGGATTTTTGCCTGGATAAAGTCTGAATGATTTTATCTACAAGCAAAATACCTTGGATTTTGCTAATTAGAAAAAGCAAGCACTAAAAGTAGTTCTTATATATGGTTCTAGCAGAGTGAAATAGCACTGAATCACTCTACCCCCTAGTGGACTGTTGGGAAATATCCATGCTTGTCCGTTTTAGGCAAATTCACGTTCACTGCACAGCAAAGGATGTTTGTGGCTTATCTCGGATTTAAATCTAGCAAACAAACAGCTTGTGATCCTCTGTCACCCAAATCCAGTAAATGAAATGTAATAAACCAGTATAGAAGGACCTCTGCTGCAGGAAACTCCTGCTATATCCATTCGTCTTCCCACCTGGGGAGCTATCTGAGCTTTAATAGTTAATTGTGCACGAAACCTTGCACTCAACTGGGAAATTTCCATCAGCTTTTTTGCTTGCTTATTTTTCCTGCTCAGCACATCATGCTTATTCTAATAACAGCCTTGAAACTGAGACTTCTCGGCTAAGACTAGACAATGGTGTTAGCGAGGGAAATGTTAACAGCTTTTCAGTGTATTATAAGCAGCAGTAGAAGGATAAAATTAGTTGTGTGCCAGGAAAGAGTCTCTTCTTTCCAGACTTGTGTGAACAGACACGCTTGTCAATGTCAGCTAGGGGACATCTGAAAACCTCGACAGGAAGAATCAAATTGCTTCCATAAGGAGGTATTTTTAAATTCTAATAACGTTGCTAAAGTGTAAGTTCAAAGAATAAGATTGTAGCCATGATGGGCCTGGAAATATGCAAGAGGCAAGGATCTTTTATTGGACCAATGGCAGATTTTAGACAAACTTTTGGGCACAAAACACCCGTCTTCAGGTCTTGCGGTGATTTCCTAGTGAAAGGCCAAAAATCACTAGTGCAGACAAAAATGGTTTGGTAAGCTCCTGCTTTAGAAAGAAATGAACTCTTTTTCTACAAGGTAATTAAATATTAAATAGACATACATTCATAGTCGTTGGGGCAGTGCCTATTTAAACCATCTGAGAATGAGCTCTCAGAATTAGGACGCCTTAAAAAGATAAGAACTCTAATTTCCCAAGATAAGAACGTGAGAGTTCTCTTTCCCCTCTCCCAACAGCTTGCCTGATGAATGACTGGCCCATCCAACATAGCTTCCGGCAAATATACTCACAGCTAGAAAATGTAGTAGAATATCTTCAGTGGACATAAGTCACTGCTGTGATAATAAACACTGATGAGGATGACAGGGAGGGAAAAAAAGTGAGGATGCTTTTGACAGGTGTAACTGCAGATGGAGATTTTTTTCTTTCTGCATAATAAATTTGGCACTTACCCCTCAAAAAGAAACGTCCTCTGACCATGAAAGATTCCTGTGATTTCTAAGCTGGGGTTTTTAATTAGCTGTTGTTGCTTTTGTATGGTATCAGAGCTGCACCACTAAGTAACATGAACCAATTCCTGCAGTCCTTACTTTGCAAGTCAATGGAAGGCTCCAGGTTGGTCTTGTAACCCCACTGACATGTGCAAAATCCACTGGGTTTGGTGGAAGATTTCCAAGGCCAGGCCCTTTGTCTGAGAGGAGATCCTTCTTATAAGTATTTTGCTATATATGCTGAGATTGTATTATAGTGTCATGCTGTACTTGGCACTCATGATCGTATTTGCTGTGGAGGAAGGAGAGCTGTGAATAGGCCCGCTTCAGAGCAGTCCATATCTGTTATCTGCCTGCAGTTGGGCGAAGAGATACTAGGAGAATCTACACATGCAATTAGTTGTGACTAGATTTTCTGCACATTAGCTGAATGTACAGTAAGCAATTTTAAGCAGGTGTCTACACATGCAGAGATCTGGCACTAAATTTAGGTCTCTCTAGCCCTGCCATGCACCCCTGTGGCCATCAGGGGGAGTTCCAGCCTCTGGCCCTGACTGCCAGCACTTGGCAGCCATGTCTGAAGCCAAAACCTGGCAGCCATCTTTAAAACACAGCCCCGCTTGGTGCTGTCTTGGCAGATAGTTCCAGTGCTCAGACAAGCAGTGTGACATGCATAGTGGCAGCATATGGAAGCTCTGTTCTTGCCTCAGCCCCTGGCCTTGGCAGTGGTCCCCCAATCCTGCTGGTCACTTTGGTCACCCTGCTGGCCCACCACAGACATTGGTCGCCTGGTGCATGGCCATCTTGCCCTGCCTGGCTCCCCCATATGCAGTGACCACCTGCCTGCTCACTGCTTGCCCTCCTATGGGCCCCCGCCACTGTGCAGCCACTGCCACCAGCCACACTGACAAGGGGCTCCAGGAGGCCACCTCTGGGCCCGCCATTACCCCACACCACCCCTGGGCCTGCCATGCCAGCCAGCACTGGGGGCAGCACCTGCTTCAGCAGGACTGAGAGTAGTGGGTGGATACTTTTTGCATGACCCAGTCCACCTTCCCTAACCTGCTTCACCAGCTCTGGCCATCTGGGGCACCAGGACACTGGCATGCACTCAGCCCTCCCTGCTGACACCTGTCCCTTACCCCTGCTGCCCACAGATCCCTTACCCCGTACCCACCCCCAGCACCACTCTCATACCAGGCAAATATACAATCAAAAAATCTTTGTTGCCCTCACAACACATGCCCCCATCCTCCCCTCTCCCTTCCCAACACTAAACTTAATGCCAGGTCACATCTACATGTGCGTTACTATGCTTTAACTAATCACTAAATTTGATACTTGCATTTTCAGGTATCAAGTTATGTCATGGTTAGTCATTTTTACTGCACAGTAAGGGCATGTACATGTGGATGCACATCTGTACTGTGCAGTAAACTAGGCTAAGGCATTGTAATGCATCTCATGTTGATGCACCCACTAAAAGCTAATTGATGGCTGCTGCTTAAGGAGGGAGAAAGGGCATGTGAAGCCTTAGCACTCCCAGCACAACCAGCACTCTGCAAGTAGCCATCATTTCTTACAGCAAGGAGCAGGTACTACCAGAGCTAGCAGCCCCTTTTCATGATGAGATGAGGGTGAATTGAAGTTCAACTCATTGCATATCATGGAGTGACAAATGGCCTGTGGGGAGAAGTACTCTTCCCAAAGCTTATTCTCTGTTTAATAAAGGAAAGATTCTATCACCCTCGTTCTTGCCTGGGTAATACTGTAGAAATATAGAAAAATATTGAGATGCCTCAGTTCTCCCATCAGGAATGTTGGGACTGTTCTCCTTTAAGATTTTAAGATATATGGCAGAAAAACACTAAAAAATAAGACCATTGCTGTTGTTGAATGAAAAGCATTATATTGGTCAAGATTATTTGGTTATTGCTATGGAAACAATGTGAATTCCTACACAATTATGAACAAGAAAGGTTGACAAATTTTGTTATAGCTTAGATATAAATCAAGTGACTTGATGCTGCTTAGCACAGTTGGGATTATTTTTTAAAATACATTTAAACATATGATTTCAGGATATGGGCTATACTTCTGTTGAGCAGGGATCTACCTAACTTGTGGCAAGAGAAAGCAATTTTTACAGCTTGGTATCAGCCTGCAAAGCCAATTTTGCAGTCATTTTGTGGTGGCCCTGGCCCTTGGTGCTGACTGGTGGAGAGTCCCTCTGGGGAAGAGGGACGGGGGGGTGGGGAGGGCTGTCATTTTTACTGCCAGCTGCCATTTGTGCCACCCCGCTAGCCAGCACCTTCCCCTCCAGCAGCAGTGAGGACCAGGAAGCCAGCACTGTATTTTTATAAAGTTTTTTTTTCTGGTTGATTTCCTGGGAAATCACGGTCAATGCCATTTTTTGTGGTGATCGCAGAGATCACCATTTTTCGCGGTTTCCATGAAAATCATGAAACTGTGATTTAGGTAGGTCCCTACTGATGAGATACTCATTAATATATTCAAGTCAAATATGAAACTTTCAGACTTCCTTAAATACAGACATACCCAGTCATTTTGTTTTTTGCTCTGTGCGAATCATTCCTTTCTTTATTTGCTTGATTTTCCTTGGCATTGAATGTGGAAATTTCAGAAGTTCCTTAGACAATTTTGAAAATCCATATAAAAATAATGTTGAGAAACTGACAGATACCTGGGGCATCTGCACGTGCACTTTATTGTGGAGTTGACTTATTAGCTCTGCTGTAAAGTGTCACCATCTACATGTGCAATGCTATTAGGACACAGTAGACTAATTAACTCCACCCTAGAATAGTAGTGTCTGGGAAAAGTATTATCCTACAGCAGAGTAATTTACTCCACCACACTGACATGTGTAGACAGTGACTGAGCTGGCCTGGGCACAAAGGTGTTCTAGCCCTATACTGGGCACCCTCATGCCCCAGCCAGCCCCTCTGCAGCATGTTGAGCCAGGGTGGAGCAGCCCTGGGCTGGCTTATTGCTGGGCTGGCAGGCTGACCCCAAAACCTCCCTACCAGCTGGGGCTACTCTGCCCCAACTCAACCTGCTCTGGTCCCAGGCGCACATGAAGCAGCTGCGCCCGGGAGCAATAAACTACGGCATAAATGACACCAGAGTTTATTCACGTTAATTGCATGTGTAGACGCACTTACTGATAGTCATTCATTCCTTCTAATATTCTGAATTGTGGACAGAAAAATAGGAAACAAACTCTTCAGCAGACATTGGAGAGTGGAGTCCCTGGATGGATATTAACTAAAGAAGCAGAATTTTTAGAACTATTCCGTTGTTTCTAGTAGTATCTAATCCATGCACTTTAAGGGCACAAAAAGTTTACAGACCTGGGTGCAAAAAGTGAATCAGTTTCACTTCTGTATCTTCTAATATGTAGGCCTAACTTCCCATATGAGTTTTATGCCAGTGTAATTCAGTTGACTACACTGGCGTTTATCCTGATTGAGATCAGCACACATGCCAGTTGAATCAGTTCTGTACGTCAGAATAAAGCTTTGAAATACTAATGTGTTAGGCTACAAAATGTACTTATTTAGTTGGTCATACATATGCATATGGAAAGCTCATGCATGTGGTATGAACATCTACTGAGGATCACCTTCTGATAAAGTCAGATGCACACAAAAACTCTTAATTAAATGCTTGTCGGGGGAAGAGAACGCTGTCCTTGTGATGTCATTTCAGAACCTTCAGACAGTTCCAGAGGATGTGCACGTTTGCCAGGGTGTAGAAAGAGCATGTGAGGATCTCTTAACATATTCCTTTTGCAGACATAATTTTGGTAGAGAATTTATAAAAAATGAGAATTGGTGATTGAGTGAAGAAATCAGAATAGGGCTTTTGATACTCAGAGATATCTTCTGACCTTCGGCATATTCCCTTTTGTCAGCCCTGGAACTCTTTTGAAGAGATAGCATTAGCTGTGTAGATTTGTGCCAGTTTATCTGAAGTATATGTAGGACATCTTGAAGACACTTACAAAATGCCTCGGAGAATGATCTTTTGCTAGAAAATAGTACTGAAGAGAGCCCATTATGAGTTGATGTGGATGGCGAATTAAGGAAACAATAGCAGACCAAATGCAACTAAGAGGGGGAAAAAAAACCGTGGCTACTTCTATGAAGACTGTACGTATATTGATGCTCTTTGCAGGGTTTCTAATGGGGAGATATTCCTGTGTGTCTGTAATAAAAAAAAAAGAAATACAGTAAATGGTAAAATGAAAGTGCACTTCCATGGTGCCTTCTGGTAGTGATGACCTGATTAATGTTTTTTTAGAGGAAAACTGGAGCAGGGTCGAGATTTAAATGTTAAATCCACGCTACTTCAAAACCCTGAATCCTACACGTCTCTGTAGTGTGAGTTCCATATGAGATTCAAAGCCAGAATGGCCTGTTTTTTTTCAGATTCAGCCCCAATCTCAGGGTAGCATTGGGTTGTCCTTTTAAAGTACAGCTACTTGCCACCGCGATATATTTGCACTCTGATGAACTGCTTGGTTGTTTGCATTGCTCAGCACACCAGTGCATTTCTAAAGATCAAGCCTTTGGCACCCAAAGCCACAGTCTAAGAGGAATCTGTCTGCCCTCTGTGCAACCTCCCTGATCATCTTCTTTCCATTCCTCAGCTACAGGAAGTCAAAAAGGAGGAGGAGTTGGAAGGGAAATCAGGTCAGTTTGAAAATAAAGCCAGGCATGAAACATAGCTTAAGATAGTGAAAAAAAATCCTGTTTGTAATTATGGACAAGAGACAAATTGGATGCCACTGCAGGGTAAAACAGAGAAGAGAAGGGAGCAATCAAGAACACAAGAGGTACTGTGTATCCTGTTATCTATATCTTACAAGTGTGATTGACCTTCAGTCTCTGCATAATTCTCTTCTTCTCTCAAGAAGCAGATCCACAGTATGCTTTTATCTCACTTTGCATCAAGTTTAACCATAGGGGTCCTAGGGAACTCTGCTTTCAGTTTTTTCTTCTAATTTTTCTCTCTCAACCATGTCCTCTTTGGCCCTTTTTCCTGCCTTTGCCAGTCATCGTAGAGGAGACTGGATGGTCACCTCGCTGGGGTCACCTGATCCCAGTTGTCTTTCCTGCCTGGTGCAGGGGGGCTGGACCCGATGATCTTGGAAGGTCCCTTCCAGCCCCTTACAACCTATGAATCTTTATGTATTGGTTTTAATGCTTACCCTATGTTTGGAATGACTTTTCAATCACAGTGAACCAATTCCAGATTTATTCTCATTTCAATCCTTTTTCAAGACCAGTTTATTCCAGGAAGCCTAGGATCCCCTGTCAAATTCCCTTGAAAATTCATCATACAAAGTCACCACTTCTTTTTGATTTTTCCATATTATCTTTCTCCATCTGCATCCTGAACAGTCACTATTTGTGATCTGTACTAAGTACATTGCAGAAAAATAATAACGTCATCAAAAAACTCAAGGTTGCACAGCTTGGCAGTAAGGACAGGTCATAGAATCATAGAAAATTAGGTCTGGAAGGGACCTCAGGAGGTCATTTAGTCCAACCCGTGGCTCAAAGCAGGACCATCCCCAACTACGTCATCTAGCCAAAGCTTTGTCTAGCCGGGTTTTGAAAACCTCCAAGAATGGAGCTTCCACCACCTCTCTGGATAACCAGTTCCAGCATTTTACTACCCTCCTCGTGAGAAAATTATTCCTAATATCCAACCTAACCTTCCCTTGCTGCAACTTGAGACCATTGCTCCTTCTGTCATCTGCCACCACCGAGAGCAGCCCAGCTCCATCCTCTTTGTAACTCCTCTTCAGGTAATTGAAGGCTGCTATTAAATCCCTCTCAGTCTCCTCTTTCCTAGAATAAATATGCTCAGTTCCCTCAACTTATCCTCAGAAGTCATGTTCCCCTGCCCCTGAACCATTTTTTTGCCCTCCTCTGCACTGTCTCTAATTTGGCCACAACCTTTCAGTAGTGGGGGGCCCAAAACTGAACACAGTACTCCAGATGTGGTCTCACCAGTGCTGAATAGAGGAGGAAAATCACTTCCCTTGGTCTACTGGCAACACACTGACCAACACAGCCCAGCATGTCATTAGCTTTCTTGGCAATAAGGGCACATTGCTGGCTCATATTCAGCTCCACTGTAACCCCCAGGTCCTTTTCTGCAGAGCTGCTGCCCAGCCAGTCAGCCCCCAGCCTGTACCGGTGTATGGGATTGTTCTGTCCTAAGTGTAGGACTTTGCACTTGTCCTTTTTGAACCTCATGACATTTCTTTTGGCCCAATTCTCCAATTTGCCTAGGTCCCTCTGAATTCTAGCCCTACCCTCCAGTGTATCTACTACTTCCCCCAGCTCGGTGTCATCTGCAAACTTGCTGAGGGTGTACTCTATGCCTTCTTCCAGGTCGCTGCTGAAGACATTGAACAAGACTGGCCCCGGGACTGACTCCTGGGACACTCCACCTGATACTGGCAGCCAACTAGACATTGAGCCATTGATTACTACTCTCTGAGCCTGATGCTCCAGCCAGTTTTCTATCCACCCTACAGTCCATTTATCCAGCTTGTACTTCCTCAGCTTGCCTGTGACAATGTTGTGGGAGACCATATTAAAAGCCTTGCTAAAATCAAGGTACAGCACATCCACTGGTCTCCCCACATCCACAGAGTCAGTCATCTCATCACAGAAGGCAGTCAGGTTGGTCAGGCATGACTTGCCCTTGGTGAATCCATGCTGACTGTTCCTGATCACCTTCTCCTCCTCCAAGTGCTTAGAAATGTTTTAAGGATCTGCTCCATGATTTTTCCAGGGACTGAGATGAGGCTGAGTGGTCTGAAGTTCCCTGGATCCTCCTCCTTCCCTTTCTTATATATGGGTACTATGTCTACCCTTTTCTAATCATCCGGAACCTCTCCTGATTGCCATGAGTTTTCAAAGATGATGGCCAATGGCTCTGCAATCACATCAGCCAACTCCCTTAGCACCCTCAGGTGCATCCCATCCAGCCTCATGGACTTGTACACATCCAGCTTTTCTAAGTAATCCCTAACCTGTTCTTTCACCACTGTTGGCTGCTCACCTCCTTCCCAAACTGTGCTGCCCGGTGACCTTGCCTGTGAAGACTGAGATGAAAAAGGCATTGAGCACATCAGCCTTTTCTGCATCCTCTGTCACAAGGTTGCTTCCCCCATTCAGTAAGGGACCCACACTTTCCCTGATCTTCCTTTTGCTACCAACATACATGTAGAAACCCTTGTTACCCTTCATGTCCCTTGCTAACTGCAACTCTAATTGCACTTTGGCCTCCCTGACTTCATCCCTGCATGCCTGAGCAAAGCATGTTTTTATTTTAATAACATTTTCAACTTTTTAACTGAAATATCAAAAGCTAAAATATTTCTCTCAAAAGCTGAAGGATTTCTAGAAAAAAAATTAAGTCGATCAGTTTTTCAGCACAATTTTCTGATGAGAGCAGAAATGTTTCCCATGTTGTTTTGTTGAAATCCTAATTTTTCACTGAAAAATATTGAGTACCCCTTCTTGAAAATCTTGGGCTTGCTGTGGCACATTAGCTAGGAGATCTGAGGACAATTAAGACTGAAAATTCTCACTGGCATTTCAGGATTTGCCTAACTCATGATCCTTATATAAGAGATGATGAATTAGGCCACAGACAGAATTATTGGTAATGGTTATAGGTAATAAGTTATACAAATAAGGGTCGTCTTCTGTTACAAACCTGTCTCTTAACTGATCAAGTAACAATTTCTTTCAGACTGTCCATCAAAGTCTGGAGGCAGAGTATGAAAGCATACAGCCATTTTCCAGTCCAGGGGCCTCCAAATCCCTTCCACGGTTAACTGAAGATCGTGCCGAGGACTTTAAGATTAAACTTCCTGATTTCGATGATCTGTCAGACTTAAGTGACCTAGTTTCATCTCTTGAATATTTACCATATTACAGAACATGTGAGGAGATCTTTATCACCACAATTTCTATGCATACATCAAAAGAAGGAGCAGATTTAGAAAAAAGAGAAGGCTTCGGCAGATACAAAGTTAACATTATACAAGATGAGACCTTAAATGACTTGGCTAACTCCATGGGATATTTTCCGCATTACAGAACATATGAGGAACACTTTTGCAACCCAGCTCTAAGTGATGTTTTCAACGTTACTGCAGAAGAGAAGGAAAACCACACAGAAAGCCAAGGGAAACGAGGAGAAGGCTGTGCAGTTACCTTTAGATGCACTGATGGGGTAAGTCAAAAGGGAAATTTCAGTAGCATCAGATCAGACTTTTAAGTCATTGTTGCAGCCTGCGGGTTACAGAGCTACACTGCACCAGGAGTCTCCTTGCGTCATTGCTCTTCAGGCAGGCACAATGGCTTTAGGAGTGAAAGGGAACATTGCCATTTGGCTACCTCTTGACAGGTTGCAGTGACTTTCTTACTTACATAAGGCCACTTTTGTTGGCCTGTGTAGTGCAAAAGGCACTCCCTCTGGTGAATCTAGCATTACCATTGTGATTGACTTGGAGTCATATTGTTGTACCTGGTCCCAAAACTTGTGCCCAGAGCCAGGGCTGAGAAAAGTCAAGCCCAGAACACTGCCACACACGTGCACGCATGTGTACACACCCCCCATACAAATACTGCCTGTGGCTACCGAAGGAGAAAGAGAGCTTGACAGGCCTTACTTGCCCCTCTTCCTCGAGGCTTTGGGTGCTGTTCTGTGCCAGGGTGTGAGGGAACCATAGCCATCCAGAAAGGGAAGATGCAGAGCATGAGAGCTCTGTAATGACTTTGTAAACCTCTGCTCCTGTGCTGTCCCTCCAATAGTCTTTGGGAGTGGGAAATTGTCCACTGTTGGGGTGGGAACCAGTGGTCAGCAAGCATCCTGTGGCATGGCTCTGAAGTGTGATGTGAAGCTTTTTCCTATATGTCGTGGGAGGTACCTGCAGTTGGTGGGCTTGGGAACAACACTGAGTTACACTTTCCTAAGTCCCTTGGGGGCTCTAATTTACAGACAATAGATATTCGGCTAGCGTAAGGAAGCACAATTCATAGCCTCATAGATTGTAAGGCTGGAAAAGGCCTTGGAAGATCATTGGGCCCAGCCCCTTGCACCAGGCAAAGAAGACAATTGGGGTCAGGTGACCCCAGCAAGGTGACTGTCCAGTCTTCTCTTGAAGGTTTCCAGGGGAGGTGATTGCACCACCTCTCGAGGGAGCTTATTTCGCAGTCTCCACACCCTGACTGTGATGAAGTTTTTGCTAATGTTGAGCCTGAATCAGTCTTCCAGGAGTTTGTGGCCATTACTCCTGGTTTTCCCCTCAGATGCCCTGGTGAACAGTTGCTCTCCGAGTGCTTGATGTACTCCCCTAGTGTAGCAGTAAGCCACTATGAGGTCCCCGCTCAGCCTTCTTGTCCTCAGGCTGAAGAGTCCCAGATCCCTCAGCCTTTCCTTGTATGGCTTGCCTTTTAAGACTCGGATCATATGGGTAGCTCTTCTTTGGACTCTCTCAAGCTTGTCCACATCCTTGTTGAAGTGTGGTGCCCAGAACTGGACACAATGCTGGGGATCATTTCATCGGAAAGTTCCCATTCATTTTACATAGTTTCAAACCCTAGAACTTGGTCATGTGTACTTTTCTTTCAGAGCCTCCCGCAAAGTTGTGAGACAGAGACGGCAACCATCCCTTCCATGACAGCAACCATCCCTTCCGCGGCCAGTGTCGAGACTTTTGACCCTCCTCTATTAACTGACGGCATCTCTGAAAACTGTACTTCTGAGATCACGTTCCTCAATGGATTGTCAATTCTGAATCCACCTTTTGCTTCCACTGGATACTTCCCATATTACAGATCAGAGGAGGAGCAACTTATCAGCCCATCGCCCTGGGATGGATCCTCTACTGCAAGAGAAGCTCTGGAAGATGTTAGCACTCAATCAACGGGAAGAAGAGCCAGTTGGGATTTCCGGATGCGCTGTGCACTGAGCTGAGAATGATTGCTAATTGTCTACCATTGTCTACAGGAGACAGGGAGCCTGTTGGGGGCAGCAGTTCAAGGAAGGCACTTTAAAATCCTATAATGATGACTACTGGCTCAGAGAAAAACAATACTCACACAAAATCAATGCCAATACTGAGCACTGGACGAGAAGCTACTCGCTTTAAAGATCTGCCAAGGAAGCAGAGATGCATTGTATGCCTGAATGTTGAGGGACCAGTGGAACTTGATGTAGAGATAAGACATAGAGAAGGAAGAGGAGGAAGATCAAAGCTATGCTTCCCAAAGAACAGAACTTCGGACTGCTGAGAGGTCAGGATTTGGGCATGTTTTGAATCTAAACATTGTCAACCAGTCAGCCAGAGCATTATTTCCAGTATTACTATTTAAGACGGAGTTCGCAGCCTTGTTTAAGGATTCAGTTCCTGAAAACCAGATTTGCGAAGGTATGAATAAGGGGGAAGGAAGAGCTCAGCACCAAGGGAGATGGAAGACAGTAGAACCTGCCAGTGGGTGCGGAAGAACAAGCATTTACAGAAGAAGAATTAAGTTAAATCCACCCAAATGGCCACTTGGGGTTTTTTTAATTGCATAGTAGTATACATGGAAAATATTGTTTCATCTCTTCCCCTTGCATTGTGACCTGGACTTTAGCTGTTTCCTATACCCCATAAAAGACAGACTTTTATCAATATGAGCTTTCTTCTTTTTAAACGCAGTTGATATCCAGCATGTTACAGACAGAACTTGCTTTTCAGACAGGTTGATGTGGTCAACACTCAGCCAGTCCGTGGAACTATTCGGGCAGTGAAAAAGAAAGAATAAAGTGAACCCTTCAATGTTTCAGTTGCAACATTGGTAGAAATGGCTGGAGAATAGACTTCTCTCTACAGCTACAAGCCTTTCTTGTACAAGCAGCCTCTGTTACGCTGCTTCTCCATTTGCTTTGCAGGGAGGACTGCGTTGCAACACTCCACAACTGCAAAGCAAATGGAGAAAAGTTTCACTAGGCCAGATTCTCAGCCAGTCTAAATCAAAGGAGATCCAGTTGCCCCCAGCCTCTATCATCTTCACCTGAACCATTTCTATCTCTTCCAGATTCATGGATGTCTTAGAGATATCTGTGTTTATACCTTTGAGATGCCACCCACAGCTGATGAACCATATCCTTTCCCCATTGCTGCTATGCCAGGAACAGCTCCCCCCTTTTTTTTTTAGAATAGCACTACGCTTGTTTTGCCAATTTAAGCATCTTTTCAGCTTTTACTCCTTTCATGATCATGCATTGGTCTTGATAGCCTCACATGACACTCAAGGTCTGGAGTTAAATTAACCAAATCAACTTATTTCTCTCTAGTGATCAAAGGGAAAAAAAATCATCCCTTCTACAGTTTATTTGGAGCTATTGGGGTCTTTCCTATAGTCCTGGGGAGCATGAAGGGAGTGTGGAATCTCCTATGTTACCTGATGACTTGTTAAGACCATCCTGCCTGCAATAGAGCCATGGGTTTTTTAGTTAGAAATAAGTGGCTTCAGTCCTTCATGGATTCAATTCTGCTGTATGAGGAATACCTGTAGCACGTTACCATCTCTTCACTAGAATTGCTCACTGAGTTGCCCTATAGGTTGTTGAGTTATACTTTCATCATTTCTGTTTTGGTTGTGTAAAGTATTTGTCTAGCAATAGGTATTTGCTCATCTATCAGCACTAGCACCATTCAGCTAGCTTCTCTGATTTTTGGTTACTTTTGTGCATGCTAATAAACCAGTTGAATGATGTACTTTTGCTTGATAGTTCAACAGAGTGAGGCCCCAGCCCCTATTTCTTTCATAAATGAGGTGGATGTGCTGGGTACTGGGAGAGAGTTCTGTGGAAAATCCCATGCGATTGCCTAAAACCAGTGAAATGAGCCTAGCATGGACAGAGCTCTGGCTCACATATCAGGCATAACACTTCAGATTTGTTCTAAAAATATTAAGGTTAATTTTTGCACTTCAATAAATTCAGCAGATTAAAGGAAGCTAAGTTATGTAATATCAGCTCAACAAGTCTGTCTCCCATTCTACTAGATAGGTCCAAAATTAGCTACTCCACATTGGCTGCTCTGCATGATTTATGGGAACAATGTACAGCAGTAATCAAGGATTTGAAAGATTAGTATATTACAGGCTTTTCCTTTCCGGATCAGAAAAATCTAATTTTAAGCAAAAACCACAAAATAGTGTATCACATCTTGCCATATGGACATTGGAGCCTAACTAAACCCGTGACTTTAATACATTTTCCATACATCTTTGCTCAGAGGTAATAAGGAGAGGATGGATGGAGGATGGATGGAGGAGTTAGAAGTTTTTATGTTATGCTCTCTGAGGCATATATTACTATATTACTTTTCCACATAGTTAACATCCTGTAGCAAGAAAGCAAATGCCTTTTTTCAAACTGCTCCACGAATCAGATTGCTACATTAGAGAGGACATCATGGAGCTACTTATCCAAGGAAAAGTCTTATTCAACTGGGAATGATAAACATTTCATTTCAGCCTAGAGCAGTGATAGTGTACTTTCTTTTATCTTTCTACTTGAAAAAATCCATAATTATTGCTCTAAGCCCTCAGTATTTCGATATCCTGGTCCTTTAGAGTTTGCAAAACAATCTGCAATTACTTTGATGCACACCATGTAGTTTTCATTGATCTTATTTAAGCCTTTAATCTCAGGAATCCACAGAGTTAATTCGTAAAACAAGGCAAACAAGCCTCAACAAAATGTGCCTTTTTCATAACAAAACCGATGATGAACATAGCTGTGTCCGTGGGGATTTATTGTAGTGCAACTTCCTTTTTCTCAAAAGCTGGGTATTAGGCTTCATTTGGATGGGAAAAAATAAAAGGGCACTGGCACAGTTTTTGCTAATGCTATCCCTGCAGGAAAGGTAACTACTGATTCAATGTACATTGAAATCAGTGCAAAGGTTGCTATTGACTTCACTGCACATTGAATTGGTCCCCTAATGAGCATTGTTTATGAATGGGATTCAAAAAGATTGTCTTGAGAACAGTATTCAGGCTTTATGAGACTGACTGTAGTCAACAGACTGGTTCCCGGTGACTTGAGTGAACTCGGACCCTGAAGGTAAAAATGATCACGTTGAAAAGTTAATTTTATATTAAATGGAACTCCACTGAACTCGGTCTATGAGAGAAAGTAGATTAGCTACCTAAATAGATTCATTTAACTGCAATGGTGATGCACACTATCCAAGGACCGCGATTAGCTGAGCTCACTTTCCTCCCTGAAATCCTGATTCCGTCTACGTATGTGACTTAATAACTTTACTTTGAACTCTGTTAGAAACTAAGCTTTTGGCAAATAGCACTTATCATATAGGAACAGAACTCAGCATTAAACAAAGAGGCTTAAACAGGTTTCTTTTCAAAAGAGTAAGAGGGAGAAATGGAAACGATTCATTAATATGAAATGTCTTGGCTTTCATTCAAAACTGTACTTATGGTGAATGTTAAAATGTAACTTAAAGTGGTAGAGTAAGTGGTCAGATTGAAGCACTAGCATCACATCCATTCCAATGGTTTGTTTGGTTTAAAGGGGATTAGGTCATTTGAATATGCTGTCCATATTTATGCATGCTGGCATGTACACATGGTCTGAACAAACCTACAGGTACAAGGATTTAAAAAAACCCGTCTGCTTGCTATTCGTATTTGATATTTCTGTTCTTCATTTTGCCCACTCCCCTTTTCTGCTACATGTCAGTTTTACTGGGGGAGTAGGGGAGGGGGAGATGCGGGGGTTGTTTTTAATTTTGTTTTTAAACCTTTGTCAGAGGCACTGGGGGTTGGCTGCAGCCAAGGCTGGAGATTTTGACTGGTGTGCAAATGTCCATGCTGGGACCAAAGCTGGAGGTTCTGGGCCACAAAGTCTTGCCCTTCCATTCAGTGTCACACCAATGTCATATTGGGGTCAGGAAGGGATTTTACCCCATGATCAGACTGGTATGGGCTGTGGGAGTTTTTGGCTTCCTTTATAGCTGAGGGACTGGACTTCTACCTAGGATCTCTTGAGCGTATATTAACAACTTGTACAGAAGCAGGATGTTGGTTGCCGTGGCTTTACTTGTGGAAGGTTTGGGTGTTATATCCTATGTTGTGTCAGGATTGATGGTAGTTTTACTAAGAGGTTAAATTATGGATTTGTATAGGATGGTTTGGATAGGGATGGTCCTGCTTCAGGCAGGGGGTTGGACTCGATGACCTCTGGAGGGCCCTTCCAGCCCTGCTTCTCTATGGTGTCTATGATTTTTCCTATCCTTGCCAGTTTCTAGGCCTCAATTCTGTATGCATTTACAGAACAAGATTGAAGGTGATGTTCAAAAAATGCATTGATGCCTATCTTGCTGGAATCATTTGATCCTAGCAGTCTTCCTGCCCACGTGCAGGACCTGAGGGAGGTTGGACCCGATGATCTGTAAGGTCCCTTCCAGTCCCTAATGATTATGAAACTATGAAATCATGGAGTACTGTACCGAACCCAGGCCTCAGTAAGAATCAGAGGGAAAAGATCATTGAAAGAGCAAGAGATTCAAGCTGTGGCCAGGCTAATGAAATCTCCTTCTGCAACATATTAAAGAAATGTCCAACTTGTACTCAATTCTGCTTTTAGTTACATTGGTGCAAATCTAGAATCTGGCTCCTTTTTAAAGTCAGTTGATTTATTCAAAAGATTTTTTACTAGAAACAGTCCTGGAGGTTCAAAACACATGGAGTGTCTCTAGTGCTGTCCCAGTTAGGGATGCATGGACCAATGGAGAAAAAAAGAAAATGGTAGCTGGGGCAGGGCACTGTTTGTGCCTACCACTTTAAGGGCCTGATGACAGCAGCTGGCAGGTGCCTGATTAGGGCAGCCATTTTGGATCCAGGGCTGCCCATATAAACAGGGCATTTTGCTGCTGGAAGGGCAGGCAACAACATCGCCTGACTGCAGGGCTGTTGGTAACAACTGGAGGTAAGGGCAGGAGCTGTAGGAGATGGTCAGGAGGCTACTGGTCCTGGGCATGACCTAAAACTGCACCCTTCTAGGAGTGGGTGGCCTGGTGGGGCTCTCAGTGGTGTGGGAGCCCCCAGGAAATGCCAGGCCAGTTACCATCCCGGTGAAAAGCACCTTAAACTCAGCTCCCATCTTTGGGTGGGTTAGGACATTGGAGGTAGAGGGGGCGAGGCATGGCTACAGCTACCTGAGCCCACCCGAGGAGGATCCTGAGTAGCA
The DNA here is from genome assembly GCF_001723915.1 of Gavialis gangeticus. Classification (NCBI taxonomy): domain Eukaryota; kingdom Metazoa; phylum Chordata; order Crocodylia; family Gavialidae; genus Gavialis; species Gavialis gangeticus. The sequence continues at coordinate 10,819,655 of NW_017729000.1, read as the reverse complement.
CCATGACCCGCTGCTCCGGGGGGGGGGAGGGGCAAAGGAAGTAAGAATCCCCTGTGAGACCCTGGAGCACCAGTCATGTTGTGAGTCACCCCATCTCCCCACATCCAGGAAGGGGGACTGAGAGAGAGAGTGTGGGGCTAGTGAGGCCAGGGATAGAGTGCTCCCTCAACTGGTCCATGCTGGGGCCAGGACCAATAAGGTCAAAAGGGCCAGGTGCCCACCACGAAGTGCTCCCAGAGTTGTGGGCCTGGGACCCTGCCTGGCTTTGGAGGTGAGGCCAGGGCCTGTGTATAGCCGAAGGTCCCAAGTGGGGACAACGCCCAAGAGGGGAGCCAGCTACAAGGAGCTTGGCAGTCCAAATGAAGGTGGCGTAAGCCGCCTGAGTGGAGGGGTCAAAGGAGGGTCCTGCCAGGAGGATTCTGAAGCCTAGTGGTGGGGGCTGGTGTGACTGATAACATCTGGATGCCATCTGCGAGGCTTGGGCTGCAGTGTAGGGGAGGAACGGAGCCACAGATAGCACCCCCTGGCATCGGGACAAGAAAATGGGCAGCCTCCTGCCTTATTTAACAAGTCATTAATTTTCCAACAAGGCGTGGCAGGTGACACAGGCGGGTGGCATGCCCAGAGGCAGGTGGGAGGCCAGTGACGGCTAGCCTGAGTGAAACCCACTTAGCCACAGTAGCTCAATGACCTAATGAAGCCAGAACTAACACTTTTACTCTCTCCAAATTCCCATGTCACTATTGAGCCTTTTATCTTTCTATTCCCTTGTCACTGTTGAGTCCTTTATCTTTCTCTAGAAACACACATTGATGAGAACTGCAGTCATGGAGATGGCATAAAAAATGACGGCTTCTTATGAAAGACCCCAGCCATTGTCTTGGCTTCTACAACAAACCTATGGAATTTAAAGCTCACATAAGGGAGAAAGATTGAGCCTTTGATATTATTCAACAGTGTTGTTACTGCTGGTGCACTCCACTTAGATCCTACTACTAGCATATTTGAAAGGAAATATGATTTTAGGAAGACATGCTCATAAACAAGGTGTCTGCCCTTTATAGGAATCTTGTAGTTTAATATTTGAAATGCATGCATCCTGGATAGGGTCAGAGAACAAATAGGTTAATATATATATTTGCCCCTATGCAATTCTGGGCTCCCATGTTCTTCTTACTCTTAGAGACGAGCAGCAGCACTGGTATAGCAACCCATGTGCAAGTTGGGGTGAGGAGCTCAGGAAAGAGACTGGAGGAACTACAAGTCAGTCTGCTGGCCCACAGCTTGAACACTAGCTGCAGCTGCAGCATTTTTACAAATACTGGATTCATGAGCTCTTGCTGCCACAGCAAGATGTGGAATCATTGGATGGTATGTACAGGGCAATAGGATCAGGCAGGAAACTAGCAGTGAAGGGGAAAAAAGGAAAAACTTTTGGCAGGAGGCTTTGAAAAGAGACACTAATGGGGCTGAGAGCTTAGCTGTCAAGTGGAGACCACTGCAGGCTCTCTTTCCCACTCAAAAGCTCTGAAATGGCTGATGCCTCAGAATAATATGCTTTCAACCCTGGAAAAATAGAGACTTGACAGCTGCAGATCATGTAACAGAATTTCCACCTGGGAAGTGCTGTAAAATGTCCCGTTTCCCACTGGAACACAAATCTTTCAGCTTCCTTCATTTTCATAATTTCTCTACATTTTCTAGCTAATAGAATAATAATTCAACTCAATTAGTGTTGGTGGTTGAGCTCTACTCTAGGAAATCCAGAGCCATTGCAGCTAAGGGAATTGCACCAGTAAAAATGAATACAGAATGTGAGCTAGCACGTGTAAGCCAAGGAGTCTGCCCCTCATCCTGTTATTTTCAGGATCTTGTATATCTTCATAGCTATGACTGCAAGGATTATGGGGGTGGAAATTCTCCATGGAAGGGGTTTGCAGCATCATAAAGCAACTGTGATCCCTCTCCATGATGTGTCCACAGCTGATGACAAAAGAGGCAACCCTGCTAATGGAGTGAGCACGCCCTGGGTACACAGAGTACTGATTCTGTATGAGCCAGGGTAGTTTCCGCCAGTTCTCCTAGCTACAACCCCCCTCCTCAACCTGTTAGTCTCTAAGGTTGGCACCCTACCCTATTTCTGCCTGACTTCAGACTAACCACTTCTCAACCCCTTCCCCTGATGGAAGTTTTAGAAAGATCTTCTCTCCCATGTCCCAGCAGGGTGAGTCCCCAGCCTCTGCTAAGGCAACTACTTGCACCATCAGGGATGAAGCTCAGGTTCCTGGACTAGAAAGCAATTCATTAGCAACACCCCGAAGCCATAAAAACAGGACCCTGCCTAGGTGGCAAGATCAAGCAGAAGGGGAGAAACGAAGCTCTGTTGTGTGGGAGAGCATCCTTTCTAAATAATCAGAGCTTTCTTAGTGGCACAAAAAGATTGGCTGTAACCCTGGCCCAAATTCATTGCCTTCAACTTCAGTGGCCTTTTGATCAGCTCCCATTATGCATGAACGTGCTTATGCCTTCCTTTGAAGACTTCATTTTCTTGCCACAGCCTCATTAATTGTTACAGGTCAAGGTGACAGTGTCTCATTCCAAACAGCTGCCCAGCCTAGCACCTGATGTTGTATAATAATAATGATTAATGAATCTTAATCTTTCTTTCACAATTCCCTTTCATTAATATTTATATCTGGCAGATGTACCCCCACGGGATGGTTTGAATCGCTAAGTATTAGTATGCTATGTACAGCTGGTATATTATGCAGCAGTGTTGAGGACATTCTTCTAAACAGCCAGCATATTATGTGCAATTTTATTTTCAAGTCATTGTTAATGTTGCCATGTGTCTTGTTAGAGAAGAATGTTTATTTAATACCGAATCATCTGGCAGGATGAAAAAGAAACTCAGAAAAGTATATTTTTAGGAACAAGGACTCTGATGGCGATGAAAGATTAAATGCTTAAACAACTGGCAACTCTGACAGATTATGGGCAGCTATGGATACATCGCTGGGCCCGGTTATTACAACAGGGTCTAATTTAAGGGATTTTTTGAAGCCACAGATTTCAAATATGCACCATTTTCCAGTTAGATGCATGGTTTCAACTTGTTGAAAAAACATCTTCCTTTGTGCCTTTAGGCGAATAAACATTCATTTCAAAGATCTCGTTGAGCTCTTGCACTTGGATGGAGGCCTGTTTATAACTAATTTATAATATGGCATCTTTGGATAAATGATTAATTGGTAATTACACACCAAAAATAAATTAATCGCTATGCTTTGAAAGCCATGATCCGCTCTATACACAGCATAGTGAACCACTTGGCTTTGGTCTGTTATTATCTTAATTTATTTCTATTTATACATGAGTCGCATTTGCTGAAGTTTGGGGCTCTGATGCGAGAGCCCCGCTCTTTTAATGACAGCAGTAAGAAAACTGAAGGGCCTATACTCCACAATTAACCACAAGCTTAGCAGCATAGCCAAAGAAACAAAATACAGTTATTTCACACTGTGCTTGCAAAGCTATTTGAGGGAATGTGAATGTTGCCACATTCTCCACCGTGACTCCTGGGCGGTGACTGTAATGAGGTCAGAAGGTGATTAAATAATTTGAAGTTAGCTGGTTGTACAGAGAGCATGCATAGCACTAATCTGTAAAGACTCATATTATGTGGCCAAGTGTTCAAAAATAGGTTAAGAGATGCTGCAGTAATGGTGGCGGGTGGGATTTGCACATGTGGTGGGGGGGGTTAGTGAGGAGAAATAGGAGCAGTGGCTGGGTTAGAAAGTATTGGCCTTCCACAGAGAGAGTGGTGTTGTTTTGGCCTACTGCCTTGAAAGGTTGTCAGCCTCTGGGTTATAGATCTGGCTCTGAGATGCTTCCCACCAAAGATGGCAAAAACCACACCCTAGCAGTTAGTTCTTTTAGAAGCATTGTTAACACAAATAGGGCCATAGCGTACCTATAATTTGCATTAGGAACCCAAGTGCTTTCATCCAGAAAAAAATCCGTTTCTGTAAATGGGGAGCTGTGACACTGCTTTAACTCAGATTTTTCAGCCCCATCATCATTCATCGGTGACCCACGGTGCTTTGCATGAGACAGAACAAGATCGTTGAACATCCTGCTTGCCTGAGTGGATCATGAAGACATGTAATGGCATGCCAAAGGCACTGGGAAACCAACCTACAGCTGATGAGTCTCCACGTTCTTCTCACCATTGCCAGTATCCATTTCTGGACTTTTTTCTTGATACATTGCATTGTGTTATGGTGCAAATAGAAAGCCAAGCAATGGTACAAAGTTGTGTCTCCATACCCCTCCTCTGGAGAATTTAGGTTTGCCTTATGCGTTGTGATTTTTCTGCTTGTATCTCAGGCGTGTTTCCAGGAGATTTGGTTGATCTCAGAAACGGACAATACAATCTTCCCTATTCACCAGCCTGTGTTTAGTATGCCTTCAAGATCATAAAAAAAGCATGTTCCCAGTCAGTTCTAAGACACAAAGAGCCACTTTCATACATGGGTCACTGGTGAGCAGTCACATATGGTATAGTTAACTATTCTGTCCTTTATCAGCCTCTTGAGTCTTGGGAGAAAAGGTTGCAGAGTTACATGTTTAAAATATGACTCTAACACGCGAAACTGTAGTGACAACACGGAGCACAGGTAATAAGGAAGGCTTTGCAATACCATCTTATTCCATTAGTTTCTTTTATCTCCCCCACTGGTTTTAGGCATATCCTTATCATATGCCAATTGTCTATGATGCCTTCCATGTGTGTGGCTTCAGTGATGTTATTAATTAGCAGGCGACATCTACTGTCATTTAGTAAGGAGACAGGTTTAGCCCTGTCTCTTCCGAGTTAGAGGTTTGAGCAGAGCACTCTTTCTTCTCAAGGAATACGCTGGTCATTCAGGCAGGAAAACAGCAGCTGTTTTATGGGGTACAGATAGTCCTAGGTAGGAAAAACACTCATTAATCCAGGCAAAGAAATTAATCTTCCGCCATTGCTTCTGCCCATGAGTTGAGTGTGGCTCAGTGTACTTATCTGAACTCTTCCTTTTTTTTTTTTTTACCTTTAGTTTACAACAGGAGAAAATAGAAGAAGCAATATCACATGCATAACGTATTCTTCCATCTCAAGACACTTTGGTGAAAGTCTCTAGGGAGACCAGCCTCCCTTTTGCACAGAGAGTTATTCCCTCAAATTTTTGCACTTTTCCTCCCTCACTCCTCAAATTTCAGGCATGCATTTGAGCACAGGTATCTCTAAACCTGGCTGTTAAAGGTGCTTGCACTACGGACTACACCTACAATTCATTTGGCAGATGCAGGAAAGCGGGCTGTAATTCTACATACATCATTTCCAAATGGGCGTTTGGGAAATTTGGAAAAGTAGCTTTCTATCATAGGAATAGCCTTCAAGTCCCACCATTCTGGACTTGTCCAGATACTTTTGCATTGCCATTTTAAATGGATATTCCATCTTCAAGTAATAGAAAGGGACATGCTCTTTTACAAATGGCAATACAAGGCATTTGCTCCCTTCTCCTGGTATCCTGAGGATTAATCAGTTCATCTTTATGAAAAAATAATTGGCTTGATGTGCTATTATTTTTAACTCTACCTGTGGTCACCAATTCAAAGAGGCTCCATATGAACAGTGACTGGCACTTCCTGATAAATCACCTTATGTTAGATGAGCCTATCATTACCTTAGGATCCCATGCGGCAGTCTTAATAATTAATCAGAGTTACCCATGATCTGCACTGGTGTAAAAGAGATCAAAACCAGGTGTACAGTATATAGAGTCTCTTTGCCCTGGGTCAGGTTTCCAGTGTCCTCCACTGTAGTTCAGTTTCTGGGAAAACGATATATTAAGGGAAACATCTCAGTTGCCAAACCATGGGTAATAGCTTGGCAGCCTCAAATCTGCCACAACTGTCTGTGGCCCGCTGCAATAAACCCCGCTCTAGATGGGTGGTAACACAGTGATATAACAGCATCTGATGGGTTTTGTTACAAAGAAAAGCTACCAGATTAGGTGACAGAGAGATGCTGGCTCCTTTCATACTCTAGCAATGTTCCATAGCAGCTTTTGTTTTTTAAGCAGGGAAAGCAGCTTCATCCACGTGAAATGAAGGTTCAGGTCTGTTTTTAAACTCTGAAACTCCAGAGGTCCTGCAGGGGTTGCCTGATCACTTCCAGGATGAGAGCATGACTCTGCCATCAGACGCTTTTTCTCTCCTTTGTATTCACAGGGGGTTTTTTTGTACCCAACAATAATTCTAATGGGGTACAGATGTTTTTCAAGCTCAGTTATCACATAAAGCAGACAGGAGGGGAAATTCTCTTAACCAAAGGAGGTTAAGGAAAACCTCAATGCGCTTTAGTTGAAAGGAACAACATTGGGAGGAAAATGGCAAAGTCCATCTGAAGAGCCTTTCTTGCACCATCCACTGTTGAATTGGGGCTGGGAAAGAAGGGATAGACAACCTGGATCACACACCTTATGGAGATTCAGGAGTCAATAATGTTCTAGAAAACATGAATTAACTACCATAAAAGACGGTGGAGCCAGGGGAAAGACTGAATTGAAGGTCTAGATCCTGGCTGGAGGTAGTGGGTGCAATCTGGTTGTGGCTTTGGCTAGCTTGCTTTCTGCCAGCCCTGGTCTTCGTATAGATTACAGTAACCTAAGAGCTGCTCTAGAGTGGATCAACTGGTTAAGGTCCCAAGCAACTCTGGTGCCTCTAGCAAATAGCTCTAACAAATAGCACTATAGCTATTCAGCCCCTCCTGTTTCAATATATACCCCTTACTAAATAGGACCCCTCTTGGGGATAGGGCTCCCTCCCTTGGCTGGTGCAAAGTATTTAGACTGAAGTCTCCAAGATGTATGTGGATTGACATCTCCAAGATGTATTTGGATTGACGTATTCAAAATGTATTTTTAGTTTTCATCCATCTAGTTTTCTAGCAAACAGTGATATTTTGTCTCGTACCTGTCCTAAGCAGAGGAAGCACTGCCTGCTTAGGCAGCACAGTTGTCAACATCTACTGTGTAATCATAAAAACACAGGAAGCTGATATTTCTGCTTGTTAGCTAGTGCAATTTAACTCCTCGATGTGAATTTCACAAGTTATGTCCGGCTTTTTCACTGACCTGGAAGCTGTCATGAGCACTGAAGGAGGTGGATCAAAGGGGGCCTTAGGAGAATTTGGACATGGATTTTTTTTTCCCCAACATACAAATGGCTTCTACTGAAATGGGACTTGAGAGAGTCAATGGTTACACAGAGAGCAGAATTGATACATTCTGAAAATGGCATAAATGAAGAAGCATTATAGAAAAGTGGCTTAGAAAAAAAAGAGCATTGGATTTTTTTTCTCCATTCACTTTTTTCGATGATGATATTTCATAACTTGACTCCTTGTGGTAGGTGGCAAACATTTCTCTGTATCTTCAGAGAGTTATTTCCAGTGTCATTCTGATAAAGCATCCGTCTGACTTAAAAAGAGACAATATCTTCATACAACTTAAACCAACTGAAAGCTCAAGGACAGCAGCATTTCTATTACCACTTGGGCACAAGCATGGCGTGATCATCCAAAGAAGGATATTCCCAGACCTGGGGCTGAGATGAGGCAAAATGTGGCACAGTTGCAGAACAGAGAAAGAATGAAACAGTAGTTTTTCATCTCACCCTCTCTGAACATTGGATTAATTGCAACCTGGGTCCAAATCTCTCTGCCCTCGATTCTCCAAAAACCAAGAGCTAGCTGAGAAGTTATAACAAAACCAAATAGGCTTTTCTCTAGTGAAATTCCTGAACCAGAACAATTCTCTCCCTTTTTCTCTGTCTCTTTCCATCCCAAATGTCCTTGGCTTTGAAAACAAGAATCTCAAGCATAGTTTTAGTAGCTAGCTATTTTGTACCATGTCCAAATGCAAGTTTTGCACAGTATTTAGATGTATTGAGGTTGGAAATGTTGAACTTGCCCTATTCTTATGCTCCCCACCACCCACACAGCTCAGATACTTCCCTTGGGAAGCATCTCATTGTAAAATCTTTATATCAATCCAACTCTTTGTGCAGCAGCAGCGCTTGAAATTCAATCAGGTTCGGATTTACTCACCTGACATTATTTTTCTTGATGGACTTAGGCAAAAAGCCAGAGAAGTGATGATGAAAATGTAACATGGGTTTTTTTTTTATCCTGAAAAGATAATAGCTTTCCCTTATATATAATATACAGTGACAAAAATAGAAAAAGGGGTTTACAACCTCCATGGCCATTTAAAACCAGTCCATCAGTGGTGTCTGCTGGCTGACACCTGAATGCACAGATTGAACGTAAAATAACTGCACACGTATCAAGGCAGATGCTTGGAAACACAGACTCCCTGGTACTGAGGGGAAGCTCATGCCAGAGACACGCACATGAGATATCTGGAACAGCATTCAGTATGACCGTAGGATTATAAGCAACCAGAAGCAAAATCATGGAGCGATTTATAAAGCATGGAAACATGTTTTAAAATCATTGTATGGTTTATGAGGAGTTAGGGATGTGTGTTTAGTACTGAAATGAAATGGATAGGCCTTCTGGCCAATCGGCAAGCAGGTGGGAAGAAGCACTCAGAGGCTCCATGCGCGGTGGTGAGTGGGTGCGGGGGATGCTCCATGGAGAGCCCTGGTGGGGCCGCGGGCTGGGACTCGACCCGGACACCCCTGCCCTTCCCTTGGGGCTGCTTTGAGGAATGTGGGGGCTGCTCCCCCCGCACGCTTGTCCGTTGCTGCTGGAGGGCAGCGCCGGTGAGGAAGGGCCCAGCTGTGAAGCACTACATTGCAGCACCATGCAGAGGGCCTCGAGGCTGAAGAGGGAGCTTATTTTGCTGACCACTGAGGCACCCCCAGGCATCATGTATTGGCAGAACAAAATCCAGGCAGACGATCTGCACGCTCAAATTTTAGGTGGTGAAGGCACACCATATGAAAAGGGAATTTTCAACTTGGCAATAACTGTCCCTGTAAGATACCCATTCGAACCACCAAAGATTTGCTAAAAAATTTTCTATCTTCAAAAAAGGGAGGAAGGAGGACGCGGGGAACTATAGGCCAGTTAGTCTTACCTCGATCCTGGGTAAGCTATTTGAGAGAATTATTCTGGCACATGTCCACGAGGGGTCAGCAGGGGAGATTATGCTTAGGGGCAATCAACACAGGTTCATTAGAGGCAGGCCCTGTCAGACCAA
>NW_017729000.1:10777406-10810156 GCF_001723915.1 Gavialis gangeticus | reverse complement strand
TGAACCTGTTCAGCCTCCACAAGAGAAGGCTGAAGGGGGATCTAGTGGCCTGTTACAAACTAGTCCAAGGGGACCAGCAGGCATTGGGGGAGTCCCTGTTCCCCTGAGCACGACCAGGAGTGATAAGAAATAATGGTCACAAGCTGGCAGAGGGTAGATTCAGGCTAGATATCAGGAGGCACAACTTCACTGTCAGAGCAGCTAGGATCTGGAACCAACTTCCAAGCAAAGTGGTGCTGGCTTCTACCCTGGGGGCCTATAAGACAAGGCTAGACAATCACCTTGCTGGGGTGGTTTGACCCCAGTACTCTTTCCTGCCATGGCAGGGGGTCGGACTTGATGATCTGCTCAGGTCCCTTCCAACCCTAGAAACTATGAAACTATAAAAGCTACCAAAGAAACAATCTTAGCAGCTGAGTGCTGTAAAAGCTATTGTCAGCACAGGAATTCAGAGCAGAGACCAGAGAGGAGAACAGAGGGAAAAAAACTCTTGTTGCTCTCCTAAGATTGTGTTTGCATAAGGATCACACTCTTGGCTTCCTACTCTTGAATATGGCAGAGAATGGCACTCTCAATAATGTAATATTCTAAAATGGGTTATTTGCCTTAGCAGTGGGTGGGATGTGTTGTCTGTCGGTCCCAAATGTCTTCAGCTGTGAGTACCAGATTAAAAGTACTCTTCAACAATAAGCAACAAGCGTGTTCTCTGTTTGACAATATTATCTCCACCAAATAAGGAAAAATAGCATAAAAAGGAGAGCACGCAGCATTCCCCAGGAGGCCTGGCTTTGTTTTTCAATGGAATAAGAAAATGCCTTTGACAATGGAAAGCCAACTGAATAACAAAGGCGGGAATTGAATTAAAGGAGTGAAATGCTTCTTAACAGCTCATAAAACATTAAGTCACAGGCAGAGTGTGGCGCTCAGCTCAAAGACCGCAACTGCAACGTCAGTACATCACGCCTGGTTTTTTGGCTTGGATCCAAATAATCACAATACATCTGTGAAGGTAAGGTGGGTGATGATGTTCATGTGGTTGCTCTATGTATTTCTTGGAGCAAAGATCTTTAGAGATCATCCCTGTCCCCCACACCGAATGAGTCTTAACTGGATATCTGGGAGGCTAGGACGACAGTAAGAAACTTCCATAGTTTGGTGCTTAAAGCATCCTCCTTCAAGATCTGGCTTCCAGTGTCCTCTCCTATAGATATTTTACTAATTACAAAATGAGATAGCTCCGTGGGGAGGGCTTGGGAAAGCTACACCGCAGGTCTTCTCTCAGACTGGTGTTCAAAGCACTCTTCTGGGAGGTAAAAGGTCAGGTTCAAATCAGGTTGAAGCAGCATTTGAACCTGGGCTACCCACATCCCAGGCTGGTGTATTAACCACTGAGTTATAAGGGGAAAAGGGCAGAAAAATACAAAAAAGAAGAAAGCAACTTCTTTAATGTAATGTAGGAAAGAGTCAAGTGCCCGTGTCAAGCTTGAGACATGTTTCAGTTCTGAATCCCAGTAAAGCTAGAAACCTCTCTCCTGCCTTTCAGGTGTCAATGGGGGACCCAGCCCTTTAACACTTCCTCCTAGCTGGGGGAGGATGCTGCTGTTGCCACCTTGGTATACTGGCATTTGGGGCTCTCCTTTCCAGGTGCTCAACTCCTCCCATCATTGTATAGGGAGCCTAATGCCCAACCTAAAGTTGAGGATCCTATGCTGTGGGAAGGCACTAAAAAAAAAAATAAAATAAAAAAAAAGGCATTTCAGAGCTGAGCTAAGCCTGCATCTCATGTTGCCCTGCATTGCCCAAGAAGGGCCCATGTAAATATAGAACAGATCACCCAGGACCCTACTCACAAAGGCCTGAGCAAAACCATACCACAGGTTCATGGAAAACCCAAAAGCAATTAAAATAGGTGATGTAGCCACATTGCAAGCTTTATTTATCTGCACCCAGCTTGTAGATGCTCTTCTAACAGAAAAGAGGAGCCAGGTCTGCCACACAGCTTTAAATTGCTCAGCATTACCTCTCTCATACCCCAGACCACTCAGATCAGCCCAAGTAAAGGCAGAATATACAACAGGTACAGTGTTTTATAAAGCAGCTGCAGGTGTGCAGTTTAACAGGGTGTTAATTAATTGGCTACATGTGAGTATAAATAGGACTTGCAGAAGGGCCTGGGCTTTATATCTTGGCTCCAGAGAGGGCTTAGAGCTGGTTGGGGTGTGTTGAGTGCTGGGATAAAGGAGACAGGTTAGCTTAACAGTTTTTATGCTACAAAGGGCGAGACAGAGATGATCTGTTTTTAGGTGCTCCTAGGTGTTGAAAGCCCTGATGTGATTGGGGTGGGAGATGGAAACAGATACAGGGCAGGATTTTCTCATGAAAGCTGGAGATCAGGGCCAGAAGTCAGCTGGAGACAGCTTGTCAAAAGATTCTGGCTCTAACTTAAATATCAGGAAGAACAAGAAGAGTGGCTCTCTGCAAGGGTGAGCTCTTTGGAAGCTCCAGTTTCTCCTTTTTAGGTAAAGAAACATAAGGCTTGAGAGAGAAGGCTAGAGATGCTCACGAAGGGTCCAGAGCAGTGGAGCACTTCTTTTCCTACCGGGCAACAGGGAAAATAAATGAGTCTTCTATTTAGCATAACCCATTCAACACACTACCGTGAGTGCAAAGAGGGTGGCTTATTTTATATGCACTGGTAGGCAGTCTATACTCTCCATGAGCTTTTCCTTCTCCAAACATGTCCACTTTCTAGCCCCACACCTTACTTACATTCTCTACTTGGGGATAAAAATAGGTATATGTGCAATAAGTATCTGGAGCATGATCCTGTCTACTTGGTCTATCCATAAGACCTGAATGACTGCTGGTATGTTCTGGTAGGGCAGATTCTGGCAGTGAAATGAGCCTTTTATTTTTTATATATATATAATATAAAAGCTGCAACCTTCCCCCAGGGTCCAAACACCTCCAAACCTTTTGAGGACTTTCCAAGACAAGATTATGAACCTGCAGCCTGCACTCTGATTGCTGAGCTAGTATAAACCCAACAGCATCCTTACTTCCTTATACTTTATTTATCTGCTTATTTATTTTTTTGCACAGGCTGAAATTTGAAACTGTTCTGGGACATGGGAGACTGAAGGGGATAGGATCCAGTCTTCTGGTGTTTCTAGCTGAAAATGAAAAGCAGTCTGGTCTGTTTTCTCTGGTATTTCAGGCCTTCCACCCTTGCCTTTTCTTTCATTCCCTGCTACCCTCTCCACTCAAACTGGCTGATCTCTTCCAGTGAGATTAGTCCACAGTGCTCCCTACAGGACCAGGGAGCAAAGACTGCTTCGGTATGTATTGGAAATAAAATTCAAGTTTTTACCACTGCATCTCCAACATATCCTTCCCTCCGTGTATTTCCAACCAGAGCAGCGATTGGATTTAATTCTTTTTGGAGAAAAGTGGGGGAATTTGTTACCTCTAATCATGAAGACTCCTGTTGCCAGCAGAGTCCACATGTCTCCTATTACTGGCTTTACTGTTGTAGATTAGGTCCAAAGGTGAGCTATAAAAAAAACAAAAACAAAAAACCCCAAAAGCATGCATCCAGGACCCGATTCTGTACAAAGATGAATCAATAGTTCTCAGGACCTTAAAAGATCACGCCTTAAACAGCATCCATGCACAGTGGTTCCTTTAAAAGGAAAGGGACAGAAATAGAGGTGGTTGAAAATTCTTCCATGAAAAATATAAATTTTCACTGAAAGGCCAGTGTGTCCAATGTCAAACTTGGTCCTAAGAAAGGGTTGCTTTCAAGGCATCTCTACTTTGAAACCAGTTTTTGAAATGGGGGTGGGGAAAGGGCTGAAATTTTTCAGTGTCCTCTTACAACACTTTGTGAACTGAAGTTTCCTTTTGCGGAGTTGGGAGCAAATTTTCAAATTGAAATTTAAAAAATTTTTAAATTTTAAAAGGGCTGAGTGACACCACTGTTTGTACTTGGGAAGTGAAGGATTTGGCATTTCATTAACTGGTTGGCAGAATATCTCTGTGATTCTTGGAATTGGTCAGTACTTCCCTTTGTTCGCTGGGGAAAGCACGTAGCAATTCTGTTCGAGGGACTCTGGATACAACTTGCACGAAAGGAGGGTGCTTCCAAAAAACCCAGATTCTTTTATACAATGCTGCGTGCAAGTCATTTCTAAACACACAGTGGGTACTGCATTTGCCTACGTATCCCTTTACTTGTCAAGACCTCCAAAACCTGAAAGTGCCAGAAACAATCCCTTAAATCATATTGGATATTAGGAAAAACTTTCTCACTAGGAGGGTGGTGAAGCATTGGAACAGGTTACCTAGAAAGGTGGTGGACTCTCCATCCTTGGAGATTTAAGGCGCAGTTTGACAAAGCCTTGGCTGGGATGATCTAGTTGGAGCTGGTCCTGCTTTGAGCAGGGGGTTGGATTAGATGCGACCTCCTGAGGTCCCTTCAACCCTCATTTTCTATGATTCTGTGATTTGTATTTGACATAAACATTAGGAGCTTAATTCTGAATTTGTGCTGCATACAAGAAGGAATAATATCTATGGCTCCTGTATTAGTCTCCTAACAATGATATCCTTTTGTATGCCCTGTTGGAGTTTATATGCCATCTGTGCAAACAAATCTCTGGCTGGTTACATTAGGTGAACTTCCATTTCTCTCAAACTAGTAGGTTCCCTGTTTAACAGCACCCTCTGCAGTCACTCAGGCAGCAGAAAATGCTGATAAATGTCAGTGAATTTCTTTATTCTCCATTCTTCTGTATAAACTACAATAATTGGTTTTTATAGTACTCTCATACAATTTAAGGGTAATGTAAAATTTTGATGTCAGTTAGGTGTAAAGGAGCATGCATGAAAGCACTAATCTGTGTTTCTGAGATACCAGATCTAATTCTAGTCTCATATACACCACTGTCATTTTGTTGATTTTGGTCATATTCAGATTGCTATCTACAGCAGTACAAGTGAGAGCAGAACTGGGGCAGAAGAACAACAAAAAAAAATCACAGTGACAATAGCTATTTTATGAAACAGGGCAAAATACCATGTTTTTAACCTCTTGTTTGCCTTGAAAGAAAATGGGGAGAATATTACAGTGAATCAAAAAGGAATAAAGTGATATTTTTATACTCCTGGTATAAAATTTTAAAGCACTATGTTAATAAAACATTCCCAAAGAAGAGGGGCCCCAATGGCCGTTCTCAGCATGTTACAATTTTATTATTCAGTAGGTTAATAAAATGATTGCTTTGTGTAGATGCAGATAAATGACGGTGCACTGAGATTTAAGAATAAATCTTTCACTGTCTTGATTGAAGGATTAAAAATGTGAATCCTCAGCTGCACTTTTCCTTCTGATTTTATGTAGTTTTACTATGAATACATGTATGCAGAAATATTAACGTTGTTTTATGTATAATGGGAAAACGGCTTAATCCTTCTCATAGTGCTGATTTTTACAAGCAACAGCTTGGTAAGTGATTTCTAATGAGTAATTTAGCACACTTCCTTTAGATGGCAGTGTCTGCCCAAACTTTATCACATCACTTGAGGCATTATTTCCAATGAAGATTCTTCCATGGTTATTTAGCTGCTATTAAACACTACTCTGTACTGTCAATGTACATCCTCATGATAAATATGCTAGGTTGTAAAGGGTTATGGAGGCAAGAAGGAAGAAAACACCTGTGGTTTTTAAAGGTTATAAAAGGTTGTAGCCTCCAATGCTGTCCGCCATTCCAATGGTATACAGCCACTGTCCTTATTTTTATATTTGTTTTGTTCCATAAGTAGGAAGGATAGATTTTACTGACCAGTAAAACCTCTTAATTCTGTATGATCTAGTGCAGAGATGTCCAATTTCTGGGCAGCCAAATGCTTCATGCCATGGGGACCACCTGTTATGCACATTGCCCAATGCCATCCCCGTTGTGCACACAGCATGGGCAGGCCAGCTCTTCCCTTCTGGCCACATATGCAGCTACCCCTCCCCAGAACAGGCAGCTCCTGCAACCCCTGTCCCAGCCACATGTACCACCCATCTGTAGTGCAGGCAGCCCACCTCCTTTTCTTGCCATGTGCACAGCTTGGGTACTTCAGCCTCCTCCCAGCCACTGGGGCAGGAGCAACCAGGGATGGAGTGGGAACCAGGTGGGAGCTCACAGGCCGCATGTAAAACTTGGCCACATGTGGCCCAGGGGCCTGCTAGTTGGACAGCCCTGATCTACTGTTACTATGTGTCATGTGTCCCACTATGGCTCCAGTCCACCAAGGATATGAGTGAGTTAGAAGCCCCAATTCCTGAAGCTGACTCTTTAGTTCAAGCTGTACAGAATCAATGCTTTTCTTTCTGGAGGCTTCTGGTTCAAATTCCCAGTGTGTTGTCCAAGATAGCAACTTTCAAATGTCTAGCCTAAGAGCAAGAAAAACCTTTGGTCATTAAAATATTCCTATGTCGACAAAATTTGGTGATCTGTTTGTATATCTCTCAGCCTTCAATACAAGAGTCACTCCTGGGACGACCAAAAGGAAAGTAGAGGGGCAGTGTCATCACACTCAAAGTGTGCTTAAAGTGAGACCCAAGCACAAAAACTATGAGCTTACCTCTTCTTTGATACTAATACCACATCTCTGCCACAAAACTTGCTATTGCTGTAATGCTAAGAGCTAGCAACATTAGTTAACTGATTATATGTATAATATGCATGATTGCTGTTAGATGCTTATGCTAAATGCTTATCAAAACATACTCTAGCAAATGTTAACAGCAAGAGCTGCATTTCTGAAAATCTTCTTTTTTCCAGCCAGAGCCACAAGTCTGATTGATCAGATTTCTCCATTTTTTGCAAAACAATTTTACTGTCAGCTCAGACTTTCCATGATCTACTTGGAAGGGTCCTTTTGTGAGATGGAGGAGTATAGAGGAGATAGTAATCAGAATGAGGTCACTGGAAAGAGAATCCTATAAAACTATTAGAATTGCAGTACATCAATACAATGTATATCTTGCATTTAATCTCATGGTACACACACACACACACACACACACACACACACACACACACACACACACACACACACACACACACACACCCACACACCCACACACACACACAATAAAAGTATAGCTTACCCTGAGTAGGAGTTGCTTCAGTTATGGCATAAGAATAAGTGATGCATAATTTATCCAGATAATGGGGAGTTTCTTTTAGTAAAGGGCTTGCAACATTTACCTTTTATCTTTCCATGTATATCCACTATCTTTTTTTATCATTTTTTTTCAGAAGTCACTCTTGCTCACCATGCTGGTCACAAGATATTCTATTTTTATGTCATCTGAAATAAGCCAGAGGTAAATAAAAGTGAAAATTTGCTTTCCTAAAAGCATGGAGGCTTCTTAACATGGCCTGGATCTACTCTTGACCCATGCTTGATGATTCTGTCCACAGATCTCCCGCCTTGGGTAGCTCTGCCTCTCCATGCACAGAAAAGGGCTTAGCTACTTCAGGACATTTAAATCCTCATCTCTTCTCCAGAATGCATGGAGGTCTCTCCATGTGCAAAAGTTCTGTGCTGGAGAAGGAGTGGTAAATGGACAGCTTAAAGGAGAAGAGAGAAATACTGGGCGCTCCTGAAGCATTAAAGATAGAGCCTCGGGCCGAGCTACCTTTTCCTTAATTTCCATGAAAATTATAAATGTTTCAACACTTGTTTTCATGTGGAGTTAAAATGAAAAAGCAAAATATTCATATGGAACTGCACATTCACATTTGGAATGACAAAATGTGTTATTTCCCCAGTGCAACCTGGACTGATAGCTTGGGTATCTCATGGCCCCATTTTTCACTCGGGCCTGGAATTCCTGATTGGACTCTTTCATCAGGCAGCCTTGCAATGGGATTTCCTGTGTAACTCTAACATATGCATGCACTCTTGGTGGCTCCATTCTTGCCTCTCTAGGAGGTCTCACCACCAGCAGCCTCTCATGTGGGGTCCCACCAAGTTGTATTTTGTCTTCTCTTTATAGGAAGCCATAAAGGGAGATTGTGGGACAGTTGGGTGCCCACCTTAAGCGCACAGCAAACATCCAGTCTTGTTATCATCAGATGTAGGTAGCACTTCTTTTTGTGTTGTTACCCGGCAGAAACAGGAAGCTGGATCAGATCAGGCTGGCTAATAATCACACTTTATGGTGGTGATGTGTCTTGGGTGGAAACAAGTAAGTGATTCATAGCCCACTCTACCAGCCTTTCCATAACAGATATCTCACCAGTGATTTTGCTGCTAATCCTTACATGTACATGCTGGGTTGCTCTGAAATTTGCTGTTAGAACTCTCCTTTATTAATGTTAGAGCCTTGCTCCTTCACCCCAAAATTTTTTAATTGCACATTAGTATGTTTGTTATATCTATGCCCTTTTCTGCTGTTATCTCAATATTCCCTTTTAGAAGCATGATCACAGGCATAATTGCAGCAAAGACGAGCATAAACTCTATATGCTCTGGAGTGAATTAATGGAGCTTAAACAGAACATTGTGAATGGAGAATCAATGAGACTGAACAAGAACAAAGGATGTTTCTCCATTAACAGAAATGGGAAACTGCCTCACTGTGCTAGTCTAGTCAAGTATTTTGCTCCTAAATAAATGGCTTTTGCTTCTCGCATATAAATTTCCCTGTAGTTTGTGGGCAACTCCTGTTGTTTGCCACTTAGAAAGCTTCAGTTGAAGTGTCTTATAATTTTTCTTTAGCTCTGCTTCTTGACATTATTGATTGCCAAGATGCCAATAGAAGCATTCACTTTTCAAATTAGACAGCTCCTCCTCCCTGAACCAGGCACTTGCACCACAATCCAGCTGGTCTTGACGACATAACAAAGTCCTATTCGTGCAAATAAATGATGGAACAAAACAGTCAGGAAAACGTTTGGAGGGGTAAGCACAGAAGAAACGGTACTTCATTCTCACGGTTTAATCACAAAAATCCTCTAAACATGACTTTAAGGCATAATACGTTAGCAGTTCAGAATGACCGGGAGTTTCAACGTAACTTAAGAAAAGCAGACTGCAAATTTCCCTTGATTTTGCTCTTGACAGTTAGATATTGAATTCTCTTAGGTTCTTGTGAAAAATTCCAGCTCAAAAGGATTGCCTATAGTTTATTGCTATGACCAAGTATGCCTATGTCAGATGTTATATGTTAACTTGGTGCATCTTCCACTCTTGAAATGCCATAGACCTGAGAAACATTAAGGGCCTAAGTTCTGTAATCGGCATTGAAAAGCATCTCTTAGGGCCACTCAAATTTCTATTGAAACTCTTTTTAACAGACTCGCCTACTATCCAGCAAAACATGTCAGCTTTTTCTTGGCAAATTTGGATTTTTCATCTAAAAATGAAAAACTTCTTTAAAATAAAACATTTTCATCAAAAATTGTCCTCATTTCCCAGCCAGCTTTGTGCCCTCAATATAGTCATTAGGCAAATGAGACAAGGACTGTGGTGGTCCTTTTAAAAAGCTTTCCAGGAAGTCTTAAATATTTACAGTGTCAGGATATCTTGAAGCTGCACATACTAAAGCAGCCTCCACTGGTTGATGCTAAGGAGACTCAGGCACCTCTCAAAAGCCACTACAGTATTTCTTCAGGGTTTGTTTTTTTGCTGCTTTGAAACAGGAGGACATCAGAGCACAGCAGATGCCCCAATGTTGGTTGTTGCAATTACTTGAAAAGTCAAGGTAGCAGAGGACAGAGCTTCAGCTTCAGGGAACATATCTCCAAATCCAAATGCCTTTCTAAATTGCACTTGCCACATTCAAGAGAGGCTCCTTCAGGTACTAATAGCCCTTCAAAGTGCAGCTGCTGAAAACATACTTTAGGGGTGTTGGTTGTAGCCGTGTTGGTCTGAAGATGTAGAGGACAAGGTTTTTTGGGTAGATGTGATTTTTTTTTTTCCCACCTGCATGTCTCATATTGGCTTCTATTCTACCTAGGAAAGTGCACAAACACTGATAGACTCTCTCTATGCCTGAAGAAGGGTGCTTGTGCCTGAAAGCTTGCAAAGAACAATTTCCCCATCTATTTCGTTGGTCTAATAAAAGATGTCGCATCTACCCAAAGAACCTTGGCTGCTGATAACACAGCTTTATCCTAGCTGAAAATCCACCCATGCCATATACCTGATGGCACCCCCTCATAGACTCATTTGAAGAGATTTTACCTTTAAAAAATCATCTTTTTACAGATTTTTAAAATATTTCTGACTCTGAAATACCCCCATGCTAGTATGGGTATAGTAACTTGTTACAGTTTTGTAGATTTAATGCCACAAAGAACTATTAAATAGTTTAGTCTGGTCTGCATAATACAGGTTGTGGACTGAATTTTTTTACTTCTTGGTTGCTGCTGTACTACTGAGATGCAGGGGCTATGAAACAACCTGCCATATTTGCGATGATAATGCAGCTGGGATGAAGACATGCACAGTGACTCACCCAAAGGTTTTAGGGGCAGAGCCTGGATTAGAACGAAGGTGTTTCTTGCCTACCTGCTGTGTAATAAACCACAAAGCCTCCCATTTAATGAACACAATGTTGCTTGGCCATCACAGAGGTGCACTGGAGCTCAGCAGGAGGCTTTAAATCTTCCCAACATGCATGGTGGGGTATGAAATTCACCCCCTCCTGAAAGCCACCATAGTCCATCCTTGTCTTTTTTCTGTTTAAAAATGTAGCTTCAGAATATTTTCCAAGGTGATTTTTTTTAAACTTCAAACCATATTTTGCAAGGACCACTAGTATTGTTCTCTTAGTGAGAAATCACTTAATATAGTCTAAATGTTGGGGGTCTCTCTATCCTGTGTGAATCTGAGGTCAAGAGCTGTGCCAACAAAGGGTCTCTGCTTTGCTCTTGGATATTCTGCTGTGCAAATGGGATCCATCCATTTAAGCACGGGTTAAAATGAAATCCCGTAGGTAGGACATTAATGGAGGCTTAAAAGCAGACAGCAGTCTAGTCCTAGTGAGGCATGTGTGTCTGTTCAAGTGTTAAGAATGGAGGGATATGAGTGATGTTACCTGGTGTGGCTGATGGTTTTTGGAGCTCATGGATGGTAATGGTTTAAACATCTGCTATCATAGGCTGCAAACCTGCCCTTTGACCCACAAAGTCAATCGCAGCTCTGTTCTTCTTCTCCTCCACATGCCTGCGACTCCTGTTGGTGTCTGTGGGGGATCTGGACACGTAGGAGAGTGGGTTTAAAGGAGTCAAGATCTGCCATGCTGACATGAAAAAATAATTCTCTCAAAGCAGTAGTTTGCCATTGCATTAGGCTTTGCCTGGCTTGTTAAACTTCTGTCCCAGTTCTGTGAGTCCAGTATTAGTTTCTTTCTATACTCTTTGAACCTGCTGGCAGTCTCCACCTCTCACATGAAGAAGTGAACTTATACCCTGTGCCAGTGTTGTATTATAAAGTGTGGTAGTGACCGAGCCATGCACTGTGTTTTCCTTGCTGCGGAAATAGATTACCGGCCTTGTAGTGTGCTCCACTTAGACTCATTAGCAGTATAGCCACATAATTCATCCCATGCTGGGGTAGCTGCCTCTGCCAGAGAAACTTCCTGCTCTTTTAGGATCTTTTAAATAGCTGTTATGTCTTAAAGGCAGCAAAGGGAGGGGAGATGAGGGCCTCAATAGCTGTTGGTGACTTTGTCTTCATAGTGCAGCATTTTGGAAAGATTTGTGTGTTGATCTTACCTGCTTGGTAAAGAAAAACTGTATTGCACTTTGATTCAGGTCTCTGAGCCATTTTGCCATGCTGAGAAATCTTGCACAGATGAGTTTATTTCAACTTTCAGGGATTTGAGACTGCATCACTTTTTTCCTTGTTCACTAGAAATCATTGCTGCGGAAGCCCTGGGGGCTGAGAAATGCTTCAGATCTGGGAAAAGAGGAAAGCTAGCAGTTTTACAGTGTTTCAGGACGTTTCCTACACAGCACTCGGGACAAAGCAGCTCATGTTACTAATTCTGGATTATTGCCCTATTGGATGGGAATGTCCTGTAAGACAGTTCATGCCAACACTTAGGTGCCTCTACCTTGATTTTATAGGATGCTATAATCCTAATTCTACATTTATTTCAGCTCTTGAAACCCCATGGAATCTGTCTCATTAACTCTTTTATTTTAGCATCATGCAAGTTTTTTTATATGGGGAGGGAGAGTTGCAAATGTTCTCGCTGTCTGCCGACATCCCTTATTTGGTTAATTTACCCCCTTTGTTACAGTAGGCATATGACCTTTGATACCTTGAATTTGGAGGTCATGAGGACTCTTTGGGTCATCTGTTCTCTTTAGTTGGTTCTTAATAAAAATATTTTATTGGACAGGAAAGGATTTCCCCCTGCACTTGACCAAAAAAAAAAGTCTCTTTTGTGTATGTGGGCAGAAAGCCAAATCTCATCTGCTCCCAGTACATGAATATTGTGAAGCTAATGGATGTGCCCAGTTAGGTAGATGACTTGTGTAATAATAATAATGCAGGTGAATGCAAATATCATAGATAGATGCATGATCCCGAACCCTTGGTGGTAACTGATTCAGGACCCAGGTGGTTTTCCCCTCACTCTTCATTGCAACCTAGGTATCCTGGCCCCAGCTGAAGGTCTTGCCATGCTGGTAGCAGGAGTATTGCTAGTGAAGATGCTACATTCAGGCTAATAATGTTGGAGAACATGATGAAACTGTTCAGAGGATGAGAACTCTGACCCTGCTCCCTTGGAAGCCAGTGGCTGCCCAAAGACTTCACTGAGTTTTACCTTAATTGTAGCCACCGGAGAAAAAGAGCCCACTGCAGCTCTGGACAGCATGATGCAAAGCTCAGCTCAATGTGCCCCAAAAGGCTGCACAAGGAATGGGGTGAAACACAATAGGGTTATGTTATAATTTCACTTTAAAGATCAGTGGCCTCACCTGGAATACCTGGACACCATCTCGGAGGGCATAGGGTGGAAGGGACCGGGTGAGGCATGGCTTTGCAGGGTCAGATGGCATTCACGGTGTTATTATGGGCAGCAAGAAAAAGTTACCTTGTTGGAGGTGGGAAGAGGGTTGCCCGGCAGGGATGGTGCCTCTCTGAGGTACAATCCTACAAAACTGTCCCCCTTTCTGTTAAGTTGGTCCTATAATACCAATAAACACTGTACCTATACCAGAGTGCCATCTACTGGCACATTTCTATATACCAACTTCTTATCCATGCACAGATGAAGAGCACTCCTGTAACAAAGTTTTAACCCGTTATCACTGAAGTATAATGATTTAAGGAGCTGGCAATCACTCCCATGATCCCTTACATGTCCTCTGACCCTCCAGATTTATTTGCTAACCTTTGCTTATGAAGCTATCCTGTTCCCTTCACTTAAATTCATTTGTAACCATTTCAGGGTTTAAATCCTTTCTTATTTTATGTACGCCCTCAATTTTTAAGTCGGAGTCCAGCAAAAAGCTGCCAAATTGCGGACCCTGAGTACACGGAAGGCTTTGCACTAAGATAGTTGAGGTTATATGTTGTTTTAACAGTGTCTTGCCCAAAGGTTTCAATGCCGCAGTTATGTTTTTATAAAGAAGTTAATGTACAAAGAAGAGTTGATCCCAGGTTAGCCCTGTTTGCAAGGCAGCAAAACATGATCCAGAAATATTTTACGCTTGGCCAATAAATGTTTAATTGTACTGTATTTATTGACTACCTCTGCATTTCTCTGGGGATGGTTAAAGAGTGTGACAGGAATGAAGTGACCATTCTGCTTTGGTACGCACAGTACGTATATCCCTGACCCACAGAAAATACCTGGATCCTAGCAGGGCTGGGAGGAGACATCTTCATGTCGTATAAAATCTTGCACAGGTCTCCTAGTGTTATGACAAATGATCTCCCAAGCCCCCAGGTCTGCTCCTAATGAACTCTTCCTGGGTTTGAGTGACAAAGCTATTGGCAGTACAGGCCAAGGTAATTGAATAACCTAATCTAACCAGTAATTTGGAAAAATAAGAGTTGATGGTAGTGGTTTATGGCCAAAGAAAATACCTGAAAAAAGATCAGCATAACACTGAATGTTCTTCACCACTGGAATTCTTCATCATAGCCCAAGCCAGGAAAGGGTCACAGATGAAAGGACATGCAATGGATAATTGTCAGAAGAAAAATGCATGAGATTAGGGAGGCGTCATGATTATCAGTGCTTCACTGATGATACCTCCTATCAGTGGCCTCTCTGTAGGGCTAAGTACAGACTGGCAAAAAGCCTGAGGCTGAATCCCTTCAATCTTTGTAGGTTTGTCTAAGTTGCACAAATTGAACCGATTTAAGCAAGTGAACAGATATTCACTTTTGATTCTGAAAATGTCTGCAATGGTGTGGGCCAGATGCTAGGGGGAGCTAGGGCATGCCTCCCTGTGGGGTTGGGTTAATGGACCCAAGCAGCTAGCAAAATGCATTGCAGAAGGCTCCACTGGGCAGAACTTGGGCACTTCTGCATATCTTGTGCATCTATGGGCAGCTCGTGTCATGGCAGGTAGTTTTCTCGAAGTCACATGGTGGAAGAACATGTAGGGTGGAGAGGTGGAGGAGACAAAAGTTCAGGTGGTGGTCGTTACAACCGTCTTTCCGCATGAGGGGCCTTGCTTAAGCTGCACTCAGGAGGTGGTGTAATCTTTAATTTCTGCTAAATCTAAGGTCTTTTAATAGTTCAACCTGAAGGAGAAGAGAGAGTGTCTGAACCTTAGGTGACACATGCCAGTGTGTTCTTACTTGGTAGCAGATGGCACATTCCTGTTCTTTCCTGAGAGAGAGTGTCAGTGAAACTAAACTGCTCTAGCTGTTGCATCTCCAGAAGCTGCTGCTCCTCTGAAGGACTGTGCAGTGGAAAAATACTTGAGAAGCAGTGTCAGCAATAGTGAACTGAGGGCAAGAAGCAGACTTTACCATTAGCCTCTCTTCAGGTATCCCAGTCCCCTCCAGGGCTATTTTGAAGCAGTAATCTAAATCTGATCTGTTGTTGTGGGCTAGTTATTATGACTGTAGTCGCCTACTCTCTCTGCAAACTACTGGTATTACTGCATTCAAATAAGTATTTAGAGAGAGATTTCCAGTAATGTTTTATCTCAGATTCAGTTTCAATCCTAGCTTCCCAGTCTCAGCAGAACCATAGCCATATCTCTTTACAGGAAAGTCTCAATAAACAGCGGATCTCCAGCCTATATATAAGTAACATAGATGTTATTCTAAAACAGTGATTATTTAACAGGCCAATATTCACACTTTGATGAGCAAATGTAATTCTGCGACTCTTAAATGAAACTGAAGTGCTAATTTAATATACCATGCAGCCTTCTAAAGTTTTATCCCTTTGTCAGATTTTCAATGAACTTCACAGAAACATCTTTGTGTATCCATTTGTATAATAGCACCTCTTGTGGAATTACAGTACTTCTTAAAGAGAGTCTGTATTAAACAAAGCTAACAGATTTTCCCCACAGTTCGAGTGCAAGCGTGGCCTCTCATGTACACCAGGAATTCCAGCCTATCTGGAATGTTATACTGCACCCAGAGAAATCAAGTGGTTCAGTAATATATTGGAAGTAAAGATATTGTAACACTTTGTAGACTCAAAATCTGTTGCCATGGAGGCAAATCAAAGGGCAACTGTGGTCTGCAGTATTCAGTTGCCACATGCAGTTTTTGCGAAGTAGTGAGCATTTGCTCCATTTAATGTTGGGCTTCCTTAGGGTTGCATGAAAAAATGGAGGGGGGCATTGTTCTTAAAGTTCCTTTTACGGCTGATTGAAAAATGGGAGGATTTTTCAGTTTCAATGAAAAATCAAGTGCTATAGCATACCTATTTTTTTTTCCCCAGCCAAAACATATTAGTTTTCAGACATTAATTTTCTTATGGAAAAAAACCCCAAAAGCAATCCTCAGGTACCACTTTCCACTGAGTCATGAACCAAGTTTGCTGTCCAAAAATGGTTTGGATGGAAAATTTCTGCTCAGCCATATTCATTGGGAACATGTATATAGTTTATACCATAAACAATACATATAGTTCGTTCCATAAACTATACCACCATGAAAGGCTCTTTGGGTGCAGGGTAATCCCCTGGAAGATTCCCTTTCTCCTTTCTGCACCTAAGATATTGTATGCCACTTGGCTGTTAACAATGGCCATTGCTAGCAAAACTAACTTCAAGAGTTTTAATTGAGGACAAAGAGCCACTTTTCATATCTTTAGATTTCTGTTGTCCAGAGTCAGTCAAAACTATGAGACAAACACTAGATAATGCAGACACTTATACTGTTACACTTAGAGTTTCTAGGTACATCTGCTGTCATCTGACCTACCAAAGCAAAATCCTACTTCAGTCATTCCTAGCCTTTTTTTTACTGCAGTAAAGCTTCCTAGGTATCAATTGGCTATGGAAGAGCAGTTCTGATGTTTCCATTTCCTCAGTCCTACTGAATCTAGATTTTAAACTGGGGACCCTAGCTTAAAAACCCTTACTCAAGGAACTGACCGTTTGCTGGCTTAGGCCATAGTTCTGTAACCCCCTCCCCCTCATCTGATGCATGTGCTTTACACTTTAATTTTTTATATTCTGCAGGCCAAGGTTTTAAGTGGTGTAAATCGGCTGAAGTCAGGGGAGCTACTCCAATTTATATCAGTTTAGATATTGACCCCTGAGCAGTCTCATTAATTCTTTAAGAACAGGTTCTGAACATTTTTTTTTTAATACTAGATTTATCCCTTACCTGGAATTTTAATAATTCATTACAAAAAAATCTATTAGAAGTACCAAAATAGTCCACCCCCTTCATAAGTAATTATCATCAGTTATCATTATTACAGTCATATAGTTTCCCTTTGATTGATACTTCTTTTGTAAGGGACTTTCAGAATAGAAGGTCAGTTAACCTGGAATAAATGTGTGATGATTTAGTAACTTTCCTCTCCTGCCCCTCAAAGGGAAGCAGTGTATTCTTGTGCTCTGGTTGTACTGTGCCTTTAAGGTTTGGGAGAATGATGTCACAGTGGGCTTTGGAGGCACTTGGAGACAGACAGTGGGAGAGTTTAGAGTCCGGGTCGATTTTCAGTTTTAGGACTGCTGAAACTTGCAACCAAAACAAACTGTTACTACAAGCACTTGGGATCCTGTGGTCTTGGATATCATCTCAGAGAGCCACAGAGGCACGTTCCTGCTGTCCTCAGTAGCTCAGGCAGCAGCAATTGAATGTGTGCTGCAAACTTGCAGGAAAAGATTTGACTAGGAGTTGTTTGAAACCATGGGCAATTTCCAATTAGAAGATTTTGTAGCTGGTTGGGTAGGAGGTAAGTAACACTTGGGGCATACGTTGGAACAGTGGGGACTGAAGGATATGCAAAGTGGTGAGGGCATGGGACAATTTAAACAAATCGCATAGACTCGAGGCTGTATAATGCTGATGGACGTAATCCGTTCATGTGCATTTAGTAATGATTGTGCTTGTCTGCGTACGTAGCTTATGCCATTTGTGCAAAAGGGGTATCTTAAATGCAAGCAGCAACAGCAGCACCACATTATTATATCTGTTTCTTCAGAGACAACTGATTTATGTAGCTAGACACATGAGTTCCTGGTGTTGTGTATATCGCACATTCCTGAATCAATGTCATGATGTAGAGACTGAATGTCTCTGGTTGGGTAGTATGTAAAATGGTACTCTACCCCAACATGTATTGCTAGCCTGTTGGCTATTGAGTTGAGAACCATGGGCAGGCAACTTCAGATATAAACAGCTGGGAACTTTCATCAGTCAATCAAATGGCTCCATTAATCCACACCCTCTTATCAAAGGCAATATGTGCTTCTGACTGGAGGATTTTGATAGAGGAACAAAATATTTGTCAGGGAGCGGTTTTAGCAGGTTACAATTATTGATCAGGCTGTTTGCAGAAAATATCGATTCCGTCTTCCCCTAAAGTCAACTCCAAGTCCACAAGAAAAGGCAGGAAGAAGGTCTTGTGAAGAAGATGATGATGATAATTATATGTCTTACATTTATCGAGTTTCATTCAGCTTCCAAAAGTATCCCGAAGTGCTTAACAAACTATAGAAAAAAGGCATTGCTAAATGTAGCCGCTTCTAGGATGGAAGGCATCAGGCACTTGGACATGACAACTAGCTAGAGAAGGAAATTTGGCCAGCAATAGGAGAATTGCCCCCTGCCATTCCAGAAAAGTGCTTCTGTCCTGCTTTGGGATACCCATACCAAGCCCACAAGACTTGTATTGAAACTCCCAGGGAGGTCTGAGTTGGCTGGTTCTAGTCCATATAGCTAAGACCAGGTTAATGCCCTGATCCATTGCGGAGAAATTGGAATCCTTGGCAAATTGGCATGATTGTTGACTGCCACTCCTGAGTAAAGTTGTGATGGTCTGTTTATCAAAAGAGATGCCTATGCTCATGCTAGTGGCATGGGAGGAGGCAGAAATTCTCAGACTCAAACCCTGGTAAAGCTACAGTAAGTCTTATGCAGGGAACTGGATCAGGATTTGAGGGTGCAAAAACTATCTTCCAACTTGCAATCGGAACAACCTCCACAGGTCTCTCATAGATGCTCTTCAAGCCCCTGGCCCAGAATACTATTTGCAAGACAGGAACACTTCCCTTCATGCCAAGTGGCTATTCCCTTGCTCTGGTCTCACTGCCGAGACCTCTCTGGGCCGTGCTTGGCAGAGCTGATACAAAGAATGAACAGTCTTATTGCATCTCTACTCCCTAGCTACTTCCTGGTGCACGGTTCTGCTGGTTGCCAGCTACATCAGAACGGCCATGAGTTCAACACCTGCAATGGAGCACGGACTGGACTTCCATAGGATTAATGGTGTCTTTGAGTTACCTCACTCACCTGTGTCTTGTCTAATTACTTCATTGTAATCCCCAGGTGCTGCAAGTGTAATCGTGGGGCATCCTCTGGACACAGTAAAGGTAAAATCAGACCTATACTTTAACAGATTAAGCATAAAACTCACCTCTTGCTGAGGGGCAGCACAGGGAAAAAGTTTAGTCCATGATGGCAGTTCATCCCAAGTTCACAAGGGAGGTTAGGCACTGACTTCATTTATCTTAGATTTCAAGAATAAATTAGCCACGTGCATAGGAGTGAGGTGGGTAAGTATGTTTTGGAGTCCACCCCTTAGTCACTACTCATTGTGTTTTTTTTTTTCTTCTTGTTTCCCAGCTCTGATTTGAAAATGGAGAGACTACTGGGAGACCTTAAAATGGGACTAAGGAATGAATCCTGGTGGGGTTTGAAAGTGAAAGTTACACAGGGTTCAGTGCACTGACAATGTCTGTCAGTATTTCAAAGGGCAAAAGAAGGTTTATATTTGCCTTTGCTAAAAGGATGTTTTTTTTAAAATGTTTTTCTGAAGTCCTGCAAGGGCAGAGTACAAAAAATACATGTGAACAGGTGCAATTCCTGTTATTTCCCTGGCCAAAACTCTAATATTCTCCGCAGCATTAGAACTTCCAGGTAGGTTGTTAGGCAGCCTGCTCTAACAAATGGGTCATGAAACTTGAACATGCTTGGAACACGACACTTAAGAAACGCTAGTGCTTTACACTAGTCCACTGGAGGCCAACCTTTGGAGCAGGCGTGCCACAAATTAGCCTCACACTCTCTCCAAGTGCCTTGGATCCCCTTCTCCTTTCTGATCTGCTTTACTGTTTTCTGCTCCTCTCTTACTGTGCTGCTTGTCCTGTCCCAGGTCTGCCCTGTGCCATGCATGGAAGCTGCCTGTGCCACAGGTTGGTCATCCCTGCTGTAGTTGGTGAAGATAGAAAGAGAAACCATACTATTCCCATCTTTCTAAAAGTCATGCCCCTCGTATATTCTGCCCACCTACTGCTGTTGTGGGTCCAAAGGATCGTGGTGTCCAACCTGTGATTTGCAGATCATACTGGGCCTCCTTTCTCACTCCTGGTTCAAAGTTGATGATACAGGGTGCATGGTAGTTTAGGAGAACCATCCAGAACAGAAGTTGACAGTGATCTGGAGGATAGTCATTTTTGATAGATTTAAACAGATCTCCTCATTCAGCGCAAAAGGAATAGGACTTTATCTTAAATCCCAGGATTCAAACCCTGCCTCTGGCCCCTGGTTGGAGGTCATTATGTTTGAGTACAGGGCCCCAAAAGCTTGTAGAAGCTTGGATTTGCAGTGTAAGAGGTCAGGCTACACAAGTTCTGAACGTCTTGCATCAAATGTTCCCATGGCGGCTGTGTCTACAGGTGCACGGAGGCCTTGTAGAAGGGCAAGGGGGAGTTGTGGCAAGAGCATGGATTAGAAGATGCCAGAGAGAGACAGCCATTTCTATAGTCCAAGAAGCATCAGTCTGGGAGGCATGCTGGCTCTGGAGGGTCTCTCATGGGACAGCATGAACCAGGCTGGCCAATGCTAGGCCTTCTTGACAAGCTCTTCTGATTCGTGTGAGAAATAAGATCGTGACCACTCCTTTTTAAGGGAAGCTAATAGTGATCTCAGCACTTTGGTAGAGGGACTGTGGAAGTGTCCAGCCTCTATGGATAGGCAGAAGCAGGTTAGGAGTGCTCACAGCAACATATGGCTTTGTTTCCTTACCTCTATGTTTAAAGCCACTTTAGTGGGTGGGTTATCAAATTGCCACTGAAAGTCCCATCCTTGGACATTTTAAACTCCCAGCTAACAGCCCACATACTTTTGCTCCGGAGGACAGGTCACATTTGTTGGCTGTTGGCTGAAGGACATTGTTACCTGGGGTTCTTTGACAGCAAGGGAGTGTGGTGCTTATTACCAACACTTTTTTTTCCCTTGCGGCTGCAGTAGGAATTGGTATTCGGCCCTTGGAGCGGAGTGCAGGCTTTGTGTGCATGGCAGGTTGTCTACCGGCAAATACCGCACCCTTGCACTCTGAGGAGTTTGTACCTTTAAATCTGCAAGGGATGGCACTGCTGTCATTGCTGTGGGTGTTGGTGGGAACACTGGTGTTCCAATTGCACAGGAACTGCCAAGTAACAAGTAGCACATCTTTCAAGGAGCATAAAGACAAGGGTCAAGCTGGCACCTCTATTACATTGGCTTTGGGCTGTTGCTTGGGAATACCAAGCAAGCAGCTTTGTTACCTTTCCAAATGGGGTTGGAGGGTGAGAGAAGCTAACCAGTAGCAAGCTTGGAAGCAGGCATCTGTGCAGTGTTTACCCATGAGCGTGATGTCCAATGGAATAAGGAACAAAGCTTTTTCCTCTAAACAGGGAGGTAAGAAGCACTGCTGAATGTGAATTAAATTGCCAGCACAGCAGTTCTTTCACCCAAGCAAACAAACCTTTTTGTCTATCAGTTCCTTTCCCTTCCCTATCACCTAACATCCCAGCAAGATCTTTCCCTTATAAGTCTATAACCATAAGCAAGACTGTCAAGGCCCCTTTCACTCTAGACCTTGACTTCACCCTTTCAATGTCAGGACTTTCTCTGTGCCATTTGTAGGCACCGTTGCTATTCTCAGTTTTTGCCTGTAAACCCAAGGCTTGGCTGTTCTCAGGACAAAAGCCAATTCTGTGCATGAAAGGAGTCTCTGGGAACAAGCTAGATAGCTGCTCCTACCATCACATAAGGGAAGGATTATCCCCTTTCAGCCCCTTTGCTTTCTTTATGCATAAACAACCGCTTCACATTCTTCGATGTTCAGGCTTGTACATGCTGGGAGGAGGAGTTTACATGAATTATCTCCTTAGGACTGGAGAAACTCTCTAAATTTAGATTTGCAGGTCCCTACAAGCAATAAAAAGGATCATTTTTTCAGAAAAAGCTCCCTGGTAATTTGCTGTGGTATTTCCTCTCACTTGTGTTCAAGCACTGCTGACTTCTTCTGCTCAGCTCTTTTTCCATGACACTAGGTGAGTCCTCACTTTTAGCCTGCTCTCCATCCCAAGAAGCCACTATATTATGCTTTTTCAAAAACACGACTTCAGGATAATTCTGGATTCCACTAAGGCTTGTCTCAGGCCAGAGTTTAGCCTCTGTGGCTGCTGCTCTGGGGTGGCTCGCTCTGTTGGGGGACCATTTTTTACAGGTGGGAAGCCTGAGGCAGCAAGAGGGGGAGTGACTTTACCTAGCAGGCCAGTGGCAGAACTTGGGGCCAAACCCAGACTTTCCACTCCCACTGTAGTGCACTGACCCCCACTGCTGTGAATCACTGAATGGTGCATTCACATGCAAGAGCAACCACAATCCTGCTGCTTATGAGTGGGAGAGGAAGGGTTTAATTAACCAGTCTGCTTCTTATGAGCGGATTTATAAATAAGCAAGAAGAGTATGAAGAAAGTCCAGTAATGTGAGTGCTAAATTCCACACGTACACTGGGTTTTGGCAGCTGTGGGGATCATTAGATTTGTGTATAAATAACCCAGAAGGGTACAGTAACACTAGTAGTATATTCCACACATACAGTTTAGGGGCAGTTGTGTGGAACTAGTAAGTTGAATTCTTGTTTCTCTTGTAGCCCAAGCCACTTTTCACACTCTCACCATGCAGACAACATGCCTCCCCAGGGACATAAGATTCTTGGCATTCATGTGTCATATGAAAATTATGTATTGCTCTAAAAGCGCCTAAAAATACTTCTACTTTTTAAGTATACCAATCCTCAAGTGTGGCTCAGCGTGTATGGGGGCAGGGTTGGGATCTTTATGCAAGCTTTGCACATCCAGACCTGAGAACTGGTTAGAACAGCCTGACTGTAAGAAGATGCACTGCTAAACATTTTTTCTCTCTCCTTGTTTCCCGGAATCTCATTGCTGTTCTGGAGGTTTACAGTTCTGCTTCTTCATCAGATGTCTTGTACTGCTGAATGTCTGCTGTTGAGTAACACTGAGTTCCTGTAAGAAAGGCAGATGCAGTGTTACAATGCTGGGTGATGCAGGGAATAGACAAACTCAAGACATGCCACCATTGACCACGGTTTACCATATGCTGAAATCCCTTTTGCACCATAATTTAAGTTAAAATGTAACATGAAGGAGTGAGTTCCAGAAAAGAATAATTCCATGTGTTCAGGACCAGATTCTCTACTAGGACTAATCTATTGACTTCAGTAGCAGAGGAATTAGTCCTGAATATTAGTGAATGATAAAACAGTGTGGTTAAAGATAATTCATGGGGATGAGCAGCTGAATAGCTGATACATCAGTTAGTCTCTGCTAACAAATGTATTAACTTTTAACCTTGTGGAACCTGGTTATTATGTGAAAGAAAAGAAAGCAAACCCAAGAAGAAGGGATGCATTTTGGTCAGTGAAAGGATTCAAAGTGAATGTAAACTCATTGCATATGCACATCTTCCACCCTTGTCTCACTTTCTGTATGCAGATACCTAATGGCACCATGTGAGAATTTGCATGCACAAATCAGACATGCAGTTGTGTGTGCGCGCGCACACACACACACACACACACACACACACACACACACACTCCCTACAACTAAAACTGTGCCTGACATTCTGAAAACCAGATCTACCATAAGCTGTATCTAACCAACAGGCATCTGCCCATCATCTCAGGTGTTTAAAAGAGCTTAGACATAGTTCAGTCCTTGATTATTATGATTTTTTCATTCTAGCTTGTTATTTCCTGATCTCCTCCTCTTTTGCAGAGAGTTAAGTGCTATAGAGTCCTATACATCTAGGCATCAACACTTGACACGCTGCTCAACTGTATAGGCAAACCTCACCTGCAACATTTGAGATTAGTTTCCTGTAACTTTCTGGCTGAAGTTCAGCAGGGGGAGATTCCTGCAGGAGCTCATATATTGTTTTCAAAATATAATCTCTTCTACATGTCTGCCTCACGCCTGCTTGGTATACTCCCCCAGTGCAACTCCCTTTCCCTATTAAATAGCCTTCATAACTACATAGTAGGTGCATCTACACAAGACACTACTGTGCAGTGGTCACTACCCAGTTATTTAGTACTTGTATAGTCCTCCAGCATCCCAGCGTGCTTTCCTCCCAAAATTTCCTTCCTGCAGCTGAGCAGGGAACAGAACACACCCTGCTCTGGGTGTGTTATACTTGATTTAATATAATCAAGTACTAAATAGATATACAGTAACCCGAGTTACAGTGCAAGTGTACTGGCGAATCACTTCTAAGTGACACTACTGTGCAGTTGCCTAATGATACTGCACATTAGTGTATTAGCACTGTTGGTGCTGTGACATGCTACTGTGCAATATTATTCAGCTACTGCACATTTAGAATCTTATGTAGACATGCCCAGTGTATTCTAAAAATGAAGGCTCATGCCTCTTTAGTGAGGATTTAGAGCAAGGGCAATAAGATGCACTCTTGGAGCAACGGGCTGTACTGCTGTGCAGGTAGGTTTCTGAGCAATCGGGTCTAAAGAGAGATTTTGAGTAGGAGCTGGTTGTGGTGGCTGAGGCTGCATGCAGACATTCAGATAATCTGGGTTTGTTCTCCTGGTAGAAAAGCTTAGCCAAAGATGTCTGAATAGACATTTGAACGCTGAGCCCCTGAAGAGCACAAATCTTGCAATGCTGACTCTGTGTAGCCAGGGGAACCCTGTACACACATCTCAGTGTGCTCTACAGATTCCCTCAATCTGTCTGGAGACAAAGGGCAGCAGTGCACAGGGCAGTCTTGATTGGCTAACTCAAATTATGCTGCAGAAAGACGCAGGCAACGTGGAAATTGTGAAGGTGGTGTGTTTTGTTCCCTGCTCAGCTGTGGGAGGAAAGCACCCTGGGATGCTGGAGGACTATGCTGGGCTTCTCTCGGATGAGAATATATACAGGCATTCACTCTCCCAAGAAAACTATCCTGGGAGTAATTTAACTCTGGCTATTGCTAAGTTTGTTTTTCTCTTCGAGTGGCCATTCTCACTCAGAGAGAAATCCTGAACATTTGTACACTCATGGTTTCTCCTGGGAGAGCAGCGACTGTCCCAGAAGAAACCAAGTGTCTATATGTGGTATTATTGAGTAATTTTTCTACTGATCTGGAGAAAATGCATGTGTATTATCCTGCCATACACTTGGTGCCATGAGTGTTCTGATAAGAGGACATGAGATTTGAGAAACTTCAGTGATAAGGAAGGGGATTACATATAAGGAAAAGGATAGTAAGCTGCAAACTGTATTATGCAGAGAGGCCCAAGATAAGGCCGAAGTTCCATCTATGATTAATGGATGGATGGAAATAATAATTCATGTTCACTCAGGCTATTATTCAGTGCAACCACAAAGTGAAAGGGAAAATGGAACATCTCTTAGATGATTTACTATTAGATGATAAAGCAGTCTGAATTTCCCCTGAGGCAAGCCTCTAAGCTAAGAATACTTTTCAGGGATTTTTCTAAAAATTTAAAAGCATGTAAATTAATGACTGATGATCTATGGTGTGTGCACATGTATATGAAAAGTAAAAACTCAGCTAAACAATACAGGGCTTGTCATGGTACATGCCATTTGCCACTTTTTTTTATGACTGCTGTATTTTTGGAAAGCATATAAAAATTATGCCCAGAAAGAAATCTTCTTTATTCCGGATGATATGAAAAACACTTTTTTTTTTCCATTAGATGCAAGATATTTCGGGGGTTTGGAATGATTGTTTTGGCTCCCTCTGTTTGCATACCATGACTGAAATTCACCTAGCATTATAAGGGCCACAGAAGGTACCCAGCAGAGTAAAACTGTCATACATCTGCTCTGTGAGGATGGGAAGGGTAGGCAAGGTGTGTATCAAGGACTCTTGGGCTCTGCATCACATCCATCACTAATGAAGTTTGCTTGAAGATGGGCCAGGCTGTGGCATCTGGACTGAGTAGCCACAATTTCATGGCTAGGGACCGTGCATTTTGTTCTCCAGATCAAGCACGAAGGCTGAAGTACAATGCTCATCAGAACTAAAAATACTATCCTATGTGTGCGAACTCCAGAAGCCTGACTCTCATTAGTCTGCCGCATAATACTGTTTTCTTGGATTTAAGCTGAATGGCCAAATTTTACCTGTGTTAAATGTATGGCTTTCTTAAATTTTAAGAGAATGTGTGCTAAGTGAATGAACAATGCACAACACTCTCCAAAGTATGATAATTAGTAGATTTAGAGGAATCAATGCCAGAAGAGAGTACTAGGGCCATCTAGTCTGACCTTCCATATAACCCAGGCCATGAACTTTTAATCATCAAGCTCTGTGTCAAAGCTACACCTTCTAGCTGAGCTAGGATACATATTTTAAAAAGATAGCCAACATTACTTTAAAGACTTCAAATGACAGAAAACTCACCACACTCCTATTAAAAGGTAGTTTATGCTCTCCATTGCAGATGCTCATCTTTTGCATACTGTGTATGTTAATGAATCTGTGGAGGGTTAGGACATTTTGTCTTTTATAATTTGACACTAACTGGCCAATCAGGGGTTCCAGATGTAGCAAAGAACTCCAGACATCTGAGGGTCTATTTAGATGGGCCTTTGGCAACATACAAGTTGTGCCTCTTGATATGTTCATTTCAACGTTGTGGCCCTATTTGTTCTAGGAATGGGAAAACAGTTCACTGTCAAATCAAAGTGTACCTAGTGTGCATAGTTTGAAAGGAATTGGAGATGTGTTACTTCAGTTACATTTCATATATGCATTTTGCAGACCCGGTTACAAGCTGGACAAGGCTATGGGAATACACTCAACTGTGTCTTCACCGTGTACAGAAATGAAACTGTAAGTACCTTATTTTGTCTCAAGCAGGAAATGGGAGAAAATGGAGAAGGGATTAGAAGTCATGTGCAAAAATCATGTAGCTGACAGAATCGCATGCAAAGCCCTGATTATAAGAAATAGGGACCACAGGCATCTGTGGCTTTTTCCTGTGTCCCTGCTAACCTTGAGCAGCGACGTGCAGACTTATTTCCAGAAGCGAGAATTTTGGCCCAGTCAGTGTGTAGCTTATACAGTATTATGCTAGCCATGCTGACCTGATAATATACCACCACCTGCTTCAGCATAAAGCAAAGTCAGCATGTCGCTCTTCATAAACATCTGTTCTCAAGCATTGGCTCAGCCTCCCTGGTCTGCCATGTTCAAGTTGGCAGTACCTCTTTCTAAGATCTCTATAGGTACACTTCTCTGCTGGAGTCACTTCACTGGCTTCAGCTGAGTAAGGCCAGGAGAGAATTTGGCTCCTAAAATACACTTTTTATAGGCATCCAGTTTTTAAAATATTCCCCTTTTTCTGCATAATGCTTGAAAACACTAGAAGCATTTTCTCGCTGTCCCAAAATCATTTTCATTTTTCCTTCAACTGTAACGTGTAAGCGCTTAGCTCCAAGAAACATCTGCTATTCAGATCTTTGGCCTCATGTCCAAACAGAGCTTGCTGGAACAAATCTTCTTGGCTTTATTTTTACTCATTTATTTTTTGAGAGGATGGTAAAGAATTGTTGGGAACTTTTAGCTGAAGCATTACATGTCATATCTCATTTAGCCCTGGGAGAGGATCAAAGAGCATGTTAGGTTAAAACAATGATAAGAGAAATAATCTGTGATCGATATCTTGCATTGCACAAGCCAATTTATAAGTCCTGAGGGAAAGAACAGAAATGCAGATTTGCAAACTCAAGCAGAACAGGGGCTGTGGAATTTTAAGGTTTTGCTAGAAAAATGTGACCCAAATAATAAAAGCAGTCAGACGGATGAGTCTCTTTTTAACTCTTGCTTTATCCTACTGTTAGGTTGCTGGGTTTTTTAAAGGAATGTCTTTCCCATTGGCCAGCATTGCTGTCTACAGCTCTGTGGTATTTGGTGTCTTCAGCAATACTCAGAGATTTATTCGCCAGCATCGCTATGGAGATTCCAACCATGCCTCAGCAGTCTCAGACTTGGTTGTTGCTAGCATGGTAGCAGGATTTGTTTCAGTAGGAATTGGCTGTCCTGTGGACCTGGTAAAAATAAGGCTACAGATGCAGACACAGCCATTTATTCAAGGTAGGTTGGTAAGGGTTTCTTTTCATACTTTCTTTCAGTCTTCAGGGTTACTGAGGCTTATTTAATCTGAGATTCAACACCTGATTCATTATTATCTGTGTTCACTGACACTTGGGCTAAGAGGGAGGTAAGCCACTTTGATAGGTGCAAGGGTCTGATCCAAAGCTCATGGAATTCATGAGGAGCATTTTTTTGGCTTCCATGGCCACACTCAGAGCCTAGCTGCAGTACTGCTGTGATCGCAGAGCTATTTCACTTCAAAAAACAGACGCTTACTCCTTACAATGCAATTTTCCAGGCTGGGGTGAAAAAATTGCTACAGCAGGTATCCTATTCTCACTGTTGGAGGCCCTGGGAATCATAGTGCTGATGAATGGTCAAGTACCTTTGGGTAGGTGCTGTTTTAATGTTGCCTCCTATGGTCTGTGCATTACTGTTGTGCAAAAGCAAAATACATGCCATGCAAAGTCCCTTGTCAACACGTAAGGCTGGTTTTGCAGAAAGCTCCCTTTACAGCTTCAAAGTGGT
Organism: Gavialis gangeticus; assembly: GCF_001723915.1. Taxonomy (NCBI): domain Eukaryota; kingdom Metazoa; phylum Chordata; order Crocodylia; family Gavialidae; genus Gavialis; species Gavialis gangeticus. Next base: position 10,781,524 of record NW_017729000.1, on the reverse strand, counting down.
CTGTTATGACTGAGAATGAAGCTTTCTAGCTTTAGGAAGGCCCGTCACTGTGCCCTTACACACATGCACCTACACGCACCAGCAGTTCAGAAAGGAAATATGAAACAGTCTGTTGGCCAGAGCTGGTGGGCTTTATGTAGAACCTGAGTAGGGCTGGAGACTTGAATGGCCAACTGGTACTCCAGCCAGTCTCCTGGCAGCTGTGAATAAAACACGCCGAGGGATGGTCCCTATCTTGAAGGGTTGTCTAATTTAAGACGAGATGCAAAAGGTGGGTATAATAAACAAGGGATGGAGTCAAGAATAGAAGATGAAGGTTATAGTAGTGAGATGCACACATACACACCCTAGCTGTTTGCACAATTAACCAATGTTAAGATAGTTTCTCTTAAGTTATCAGATCAGTCAGTTCACCACTTCCTCTGCCATCATCATGATGCAAGTCACAAATATATCCTTTCCTTTGTATTGTCACCAAACGGCCATGATCTGTGCATTGAAAGAACAATGTACACGTTACAATAGGATCCCAGACATTTAAACTTTCTTTTTCAGCTTCCGTTGTTACCTTAGCAATGAAATAAGGCAGGCGTTTCTGGGTGTGGTGCCTGCACCAAAGCTGATTTCCAAGCACACTTGCAATTCATGTGGCCTCTTTGCAGAGTTTTATGTCGGAGCACTTCTGATATAAGGCCAGCTGTGTTTCACATCTGGATGCACCACTGCGTGGCAGAGTGGACCGTCAGAAGGGTGACTCCATACAGTGTGGTACAGTTCAATTCTGAAGGCACAAATTCTGTGGCCTGTTAAAATTCTGTTAAATTCTGTAGTCTATTATTGCTGAGGTCATACAAAGGTGCTAGTATGAAATGACAGATAGCTGGATAGGACAGCATTTGAGGATTCATGATGATTTGGCATATTGCTAAAAATCTTTGACCAGAATCTATTGAGCTCTACACTGCTTCCAGATGGCCTGAGAGACATGGGAAAGGCAGGATTTCTAAGATCTTGGAAGACGGACTGTGCTGCTTTGTGCTTGCTAAGGTTATTTTCCCAAACAAAACTGCGATACAAGCTTGGACAGCTCAATTATAAGTGTTGTGCAGAGAAAGAAAAGCAACAAATGGGTTAGTTTCAAAACGTAATACTGTATTTAGAGGGTGCCTGATGTTGAAAGGGAAGAAGAAATGTGGGTTTTGTTAGATCAGGGATTTGGATAGACTCCAACAACATGTAGAAAGCAGGAGCAAAACATTTACTGTACTGTGTGTCCTCAAAAAAGGAACAAAGTGCTTCCTAGCGACACACACGTTTCACAGGGGCTGAATAGGTTTAAGAGATGCTTCCAGGAGGGGAAGGGCAGACTTGTTTTTCATGAAAATGAAAGTCACTCTATAAGGAGGGTACAGAGAGCTTTGTGCTTCAGCTCTGTGGGCATGAATGGTAGCACAGGGGGCTGGGATATCACCAGAATACCTAAGCTCCATCCTGGCCCCATCAAAAGCAAGGAATATATCGGAGACAGAGAATTTGGTTGGTGTGTTTTGTTTTTTTTTGTTTTTTTTAATTTCTTGTTTCATTAACTCAAGCAGCACAAGTAACGAACGGCTTTAAAATCAGTGGCTGAGGGAAAAGGGGCAGAGAATTCCAGATAAATAGGTGAGGGCAAATGTTACTTCCATAAAGAGTTTGCACAGCCGAAATAGGGGGATGGACCGGAGGACTCCTTCCAGCCCTGTGATACAAAGTCAAATGAAAAATTCTCCTGCCTTACAAAAAATGTAGTAATCAGCCCTAAATGCTGGGAAATGTATGGTGTTTTGGAGCAGTACTTCAGCATGAGGCCAAGCACCCGCACACTCCCAATGGGAGGGATCATGTTCTCCATAGTTCCTCCATATTTAAGAAAAGAGTGCAAGTCAGACCACCTCTGAGGTGAGTTTCAGCCCATGAAAGCTTGTGGTACATATATCTACTCTGGTTAGTCTATAAGGTGCAAATCTACCCTGCCCCCCTTCAACCCATTATGCTGTCCAAGAGAGCTGATGTGGTGTTGCCAGCTCATGACTTTTGGCATTGTTCTTAAAGTCTATGCTTCAGGAGTGTGAAAAACTTAGCCGTTTCTTCTGTATCTATATCTGATAGATGAAGGAAAGAACTGTTTTGGGAATGTAAAAAACAGCTTTCTTGTGTGTGTGTATATGTATATGTGTGTGGGGTTTTTTTGTTTTTGTTTGTTTTTGTTTAGGTATCTGTGTGTGTGTATAAAAAAGAAAGCTACGTTTTCCACATTCCCAAAGCATAGACTGGAAGAACAATGCCAAATATTTATGAGAGTTGGCAAATACTGCGGATGTGTGAGAGATGTGCTGTGTCTGGAGCAGTGTGGGCAGGTCTGCCAAGTTTCAAAGACTAAGCCAGTGTCAATTCTGTAACAGATAAGCCATTAGGGTAGAGACTGTCTTGGTCTTCTGTAATTCTCATATGATAGAATCCTGGTCTTTGACTCCAATTCTTGGTCATTACCAAAATACTAATGATTACCATACTGCAATGTAGTAATGCTAACAACAACAGTAATAGGATAGAAAACACAAATGCTTTGAAAACTGTGAGTGTGTGTAAATACTTTGCTGATTCTACGGGGGCCTTTTGCTTTCTGTAGCACTTAAAATATTTCTACTATAACTATGAATTCACAACAAAGCTGGAGTCTTGGATTATGCCAATAATGGTACCTTTTTATCATACAAGTGAAGCTATCCTATACCTGCAAGAGTTAGGAGAGAATATATTGGTAATTCATACAGGTGATGGGTCAGGTGGTCTCTCTTCTTGATGCATGCAAAACTTAAGCACAGCCTGATCATTATCCTGTTCAAGCCAACACAGCGCAAATTGTGGTTTTCAGGCATATGTTTGTTTGGAAGATTTGATTCGTCATCTTTCAGTACAGAGGATGGTACGCACCTGAAATGTTTGCTCAGAGGCATCTGAGGCAAATGACCAATGGTTTACACTGGTGAACTCCGTGCCTTACAGGTCACGTGAATTTTTCGTTTGGACTGTGATTTCAGGCACTGGGTTCCTTTTAGGCTGAAAAATATGGCTTGCTGCCTTTGGTAGTTGTTTTGTTCTTTTAACTTTGAAGATCACAACCCTCTTTAAGCAGCATTGTGGTGTTCAAACTGATTTCAGCCGGTTGTGGTTCCAGCCACAAGGAATCCATCCCTATGGCTCAGAACAGATGTGCCTAGACAAGTGAGCCAGATCCTCAGCAGGTGTAAATCAGTGCAGTCCTGCTGTTTTGTCTCACAAAGCTAACCTCTTTAACATTTTCTTTGCCTCCATCTTCTTGAGCAGGGACTGGGGCATCCCCCCACTGGGATCCCTGATGAACCCAGGGGAGGTGCTGCCAGGCCCAGGGCCAGTGAGGACCTAGTCAGGGAACTTCTGGTGGGTCTAGACATGTTCAAGTCAGCAGGTCCGGATGATCTCCACTCCAGAGTACTGAGGGAATTAGCAGAGGTCAGTGCAGGACACCTGGCACAGCTTTATGAACACTCATGGTGCTCTGGCCAGGTGCCAAAGGATGGGAAAAGGTCCAATGTGGTCCCCATTTTCAAAAAAGGGAGGAAAGAGGACCCAGGAAACTACAGGCCCATTAGTCTTACCTCAGTTCTGGGGAAGCTCTTTGAGAAAATTATCCAGGTGCACATCTGCGAGGGGCAAGCAGGAGAGTGGTTGCCCCTAAGCATACAACATGGGTTCATTAGAGGCAGGTCCTGTCAGACCAACCTGATGGCCTTCTATGACCAGGTCACAAAATCCTTGGACGCAGGTGTCGTGGTGGATGTAGTCTTTCTGGACTTTAGGAAGGACTTCGACACGGTTTCTCACACCATTCTTCCTAAAAAATTAGGAGATTGTGGTGTCAATGCCTTCACAGTCAGATGGGTCACCAATTGGCTGGAAGGCCACACCCAGAGAGTAGTGGTGGATGGGTCATTTTCATCCTGGAGGGATGTGGGCAGTGGGGTACCCCAGGGCTCAGTCCTTGGGCCCGCACTGTTCAACATCTTCATCAGCAACTTGGACGAAGGGCTGAAAAGCCC